>NC_092345.1:95332273-95681112 GCF_963676685.1 Mytilus edulis | reverse complement strand
AGACCTTTCTGTGTACTGTTATGATTTTATGGTGTGTAATATGTTATGATATACCGTCACTAATATCAGAGTGTAGAACTACTTGATTTTCAGCAGGTTAAATAACGTGAGCTTGCTATTATAATTACTATTTTATAATCATTGCTTTTCCTTTTTTTTCGTATTTATGTTTTTGTTCCTTAGTATTCGTTATTTTAACGTAACGCATTGTTCTGTTCGATTTTGTTTACGTTCTTTCATAAATCATAAGTTAGTTCTCTGATCGAGCTTTTATGATTCAGAGAAAATGACATTGAACGTTTACTATTTACATTTTTTTTAAAACTAAAATACATTGATTAAAAGTTTCAGTCATGTCAATAAAATCCTTCAATCCTATAGAAACTGTCATAGAGTATTTACATGCATCAAACACCTTTTGTTTTTAAAAACATGTTGTGTTATCAATAAAAGTTCAACAATTATTCGGTATTATCATTTTATTATTCTGTTAAACTTTAAGTACATCGATTTCTTTCCTTTTTTCAATGCATATCGTTAATTCAAAGATAAATAGCGAAACCTGCACTCACTAATTCAATTTCTATACACATTGTTTTATGGTAATTTTGAATTGTGCAATTGATGTATGATTTAAAAAGGGAATAGTGTTCAATAGGAAATGACATTCATTTGAACGATTAACTACGTAGTGATAAATATATTCAAATCGATGGTCAGGTACAAAGCAATTACTTTGTTTTTTATATTTTATCTGGGACGGAAAAGGTATCCCTTAAATGTTTTGCTTTATTTTTGAAATTTCTAATTTTATGACTGTATATTTGGATGACTTTTTCATGAAGATGATAAGAATCGTGTTGGTATATTTGGAGATATCCATGCGAGCTGAAATTTTCTACTACTTAAAATGCTAACGAGAAAAAAATCTATTGTTATAAAAAAGGCATATCAGGTATTATGCAATAACTTTCTATCAGAATTATGACTGCTCTTGTTATCTGACAATTGTTTAGACATATTTTCTGCTTGGAATCGTTCAACGACAGTATTCTGAATTTTTATTCTCCCCTCATAACTTTATGACATTCAGCTTAAAATTTAACTATCTTATATACTATATTTAACGACTAACAAGGTAACCTTATACTTACACATGCATATGTTCATGTTCGATCAGGTGTAGTTTAATCACACTGAATTATGAAAGTTCAAACAGAATTATTACATAATCTTATCAAATGCACACACAAATAAACAAATATAACGCATTATAATGTTTTTTATAGATAGCAGGATTTTTTTATGATTATATGTATAGGTTCATATATCTTTTAAGTGGTTTTCAGCATAATTGATGTGATGATTGCAGGTTGTTATAACTAATATGAATACAACATCGTTCATCATTCAGCTCAGATTCATTTTTTAAAAATTTTAGCTGACAAAAAATGCATACAACATATCATCAAACGAGTTGTGGATATTGTTTAAAAGATACTATGAATTTTAGTGATTTCCTGATTTGTTGAAATAAATTTTGTAGAAACCTGGTTCACCTCTTCTAATTTTCATTTTAAAACTAATTGTATGAACTTCATAAACCGTCGGACTATACATAATTCTTTAAAATGTAAAATAAAAAAATACTGAACTCCAAGGAAAATTGAAAACGCAATACCCCTTATCATGTGGCCGAATTAAAAGCTAAAACACATCAAACAGATGGATGACAACCGTAATATTCTTTTCTTAGTTCAGGCAATTTATGATGTAAAAAACGGTGGATTGAACCTGCTTGATTAGCTATCAAAACCTTTCACTTGTATTGCAGTCGAAAAGTTCCATTATATTGAAAAGTTCCATTATATTGGTAAAATGTCCAAAACCTTTAATCCATAGCAATTGTTATGAGTTTTGCATTTTTTATTCATTGTGTAATACTTGTAACAAATGGACCGCAAATAAGCGTAAAAAAAATTAATGATTGAGAAATCGTACATAAAAGTCCTAATGTAAGCGTCTGAGGAAAAAAATGACATAAAAGTACTTAGAAAACGATAAAAAAAAAATAATAATAATTATGCAGTTTTCCGTCTATAACAAAATAGTTTCTAAAGGAGCGTTGTCATAACTATTGATATAATCTCACCAACATTTAAGCAGTTTCTTTGCGTTTGCACAAACTGCCAATTCAAAAAATAATTTGAACAAGAATGTTTACAAATGCTACAAATTTCGTCATTGTTTGTTGCTATGGTTTCTCAATAAATGTGAAACTTATATTTGTTTTCACCTTGTACCTCAGTCAAGGTAGAACAAATTTGAGAATATGAATGATAACTTTTTAATTTGCAGTCATATTTAGGCAAACAAAAATATGAAATATACATTAGATACCTTCTGATTTTCTTAAATATGTATCAGTTCGTCTTTAAAAATCTGAAGTTTATAAACGCTATACTTGAACTAGAATAAACATTGTTATTCTTTTCTGTTAAAATAACTTTAGACTGCTTACTCTATTGTTTCGATAGTATTTGATTTCCTTGAAAAAATGATTAATACACAAACTTATGTTCCTTATTTAAAGCGCTTATTTTAGTATGCATATACTTATCTCTACTTAGTCAACTATTTTACAGAAAACAACCACATGCATTAACCCATTTCCTAATAGTGGTAAACAATTTTGGCATTCTTTTCCTGTCGAAATGCACTTGAATGAGTTTTAGCTAAACATGTGTGTGCAGCCTTAATTGTTGTAGTGTTGACCTATGTATTTTTCCTTAGTTTCCTTGTTGTTTGTTTGCATTCTAATCTACGAAAGTCAGTTTTATTATTTTTTTAAAATATCATCGGAAATAAAATACAATCTTAAAATAGTATTGATGCACTGACATTTCAAAAAGGTCATCTCATGTCAACTGGTCTGGATATTTATATAAATTTTTATGTAAATATTTATCCACATTGAAGTGAGAAGATATGTAAATAAAAGACTCAAATTATATGTCAGGTAACGTCTTTTATAAAAATACAGAAAGAAGCACTTGATATAAATTAAACTTTCAACATTTTTACCTTGAGATATAATACTGTTTCAAAAAGGATAAATTTTAGAAATTAGTAATCGAAATCCAATTTTGCAAAAGTCATTTTCATGTTGAGGAATGTCAACACTGTGTTAATTGTAAAATGAAAACACTATTTTACTTTTATTAAATCTTTGAAGCGTATTTTTTCATTAAAATTACTTTTTCCATTCAAAGGGAAAGAAAACGACATACGATTTAATTGTATGAACAAATTTACGAAATATTCATTCAATTAAGACACACTTGTTGTAGTGTAAAAGTTCTTTAACCCAAATATTCAAGAACATAATACATCATTAGTTGTAGTGTAAAAGCTCCTATAACAAGAAAATTCAGAAAATATAGCCAAAACTGGTTGTACTATTATGATAAGATATAAAGTCGTCTAACGTCCGGTCTTAAAGTATTATCAGTAACACAGTCATGAAAAACATTTATATTTTGAACACGAACAAGGCTGTTGCTCTAACTTTATTTTGCGTTGAATAGCATTGTATTTAAATTACCGGTCAAATAAAGTTAACATGAGTTTTACGGACGACATCAAGAGTTGGTTGACTGTTATATCCGTTTCACAGATGATATAGATATGTTCCTTATGTCGTAACTACAAGCCCGTCCTCTTTTCTCTAATGTGAACTAACGAATAAAATTTATAACCGGGTTTGAACTCAAATGAGTAACACGACGGATGCCAGATGTGGATTAGGATCGGTTCACTCTTCCAATGCCCCTGAGACCACCTCCTGTTTTCTCTGCGGTTCATGTAGATCAGAATTAAGTTGTCTATGTTGTATTTTTGTGTGTTATTGTTTATTTGTTTGTTGGTCTTTTTCTTCTTTAGCCATTATGTTGTTGGTTTGTTTTCGATGTGTGGATTATAAAGTCGCTCTGGTCATCTTTCGCCTCTCATTTAAAAAGAAGGTAATATCGGATGTGAATTTAACGTTCGAGATACGTCACAATGTAAAGGGTTCTATGAATTTTATACGGAAAACTTTAAAATATAACAATTGATGCACGCATATCTTGAAATACATATGCGTGATATGCTTATATCTTAAAATAAAACAATCTTTAGTACCAATGCAATATTAGGATACATAAGTAAGTGAAACATATATATAATGTAGTAAATATATGATAAACGTCAACAGTTCACGTAAAGTAGTTACAAATTTCAAATAATCAAGAAATCACTTCTTTCTCCATACAAAAAAAAATAGTCTTTTCTCTTTTGTCTTTTATATGAAAATTTTAGAAGCAATTTTTCAAATTTCATACCTAATTTTAAACGAACTATATGTTAATTTTGAGTTTTTTTCAAATCAAAACGCACAATGATTCATGCATCTTTTTATTTGGTTTTTTTTCAAATTATTAATTTCAATAAGTCAAAGCTTTTTTGCATCCTATTTGTCCTTGCCGGATAAAAAAGAATGCATATGCATTTATTTATACGGAAATATTATAAACAAACAGTTGGAACAGAGACCTTTCTGTGTACTGTTAATGATTTATGGTATATGGTATGTTATTATATACCGTCACTTATATTAGAGCGTAAAACTATTTGATTTCAGCAGGTTAAATAAGTTGAGCTTGCTATTATTATTACTATTTTATAATCATTGCTTTTTGTTTATAATAGAAGTGAAAATACATATCGAAACACGGATGTTTAATAGATGATAGATTTTTACGTATGACAAGGAAAAAATAAACAACAATACCTCATTAACAGTAAAGGTGAGTACTTTATCTTTAAACTAACATTTTAAACTTAATATTAACTATCTAGGTCATTGATATATTATGTATGGTATACATGATAAAAATATTGTTTGATTCCCTGACTATTTCATACTATAGATTTATATACGGTCACTTGTTTCCTTAATGAATGTCATTATAAAATATTATATTACCCTACACACATCCGATTGTAATTAATGCATTGTTGCTATTAATAATGTGTAAGCTGAATAGAGTATGCATGATTTTAAGCGGCCTTACAAATATTAATTTGTAAATCTTGCACGTGAAAACAGAGGCACATCTTTATGATGTAAGGCTTATTCTAAGATCTATTCAAATTTCCCTGCTTAGAATAGAATTGAGAAAAGTGAAACGCAGAGCGTATCAACAAGAAACAAGGCTAACCCATCAATAGGTCTGTAACGTGGCTCATCCAGAGTCGGGCTCAGGGTGCCCCTTAACAATGATGTAAACTGATTCAGCGAAATTGACGTATCTCTAAACACACAGCAATACGCAGAGTAAAACTTGGTTTAAAAGAAATCTAGGTCCGATTTTCGAATAGGTAACAGAAGAAATTAAGCAAAATGACAATGATTAACATGTGTTAATAATGGAATAAAGCAGCTTATGACATGCCAGCGCCATACCTCAATAAAAGTGATCGAAAATGTATGTCTTCCTCATATGAAAATCAAGCACAAGTCCTCACTTTAGGTGTTTAGTTTCATATCATCATAAATTAAACGAACAGAAAACAACATGTTTAATGCCAACAGCTGGTTTTAGAATAGTGGTGTTTATTTCTGAGTGAATCAATATTTATCCAAAAAATGCCGTCTTTTACGGAAGCCCTGGAGTGGTATGTCTTTAATTACTTGACAACAGTATCGTTACTATATCACTTCTGAATAAGTATTTTTTAAAGGTTTAGTTAACTTTTGAGGTGATTGGCGACACGTTTTATGCTATGTACCGAATATTACCATAAATTTTGGATTAATATACAGATATTTCTGTATGAAGATGTCTGGTTAATAATCAAAACTTTTTTTAAAGAATTTTAATCCCACGGATTTGACCTGACACCATTGACCTTTAGACATTTTCATTAATTTTGTTATCGTCACGACGTTTTTTGTTGTCTCTACAATGAATACTAGAAATATAATAATCCGTTCCACAATTTAGTACGAATCTGGACCACCTCGTTTCCTCCTGATACATTTACTTATTTATTTCAAATTATGAAAAATACACAAAAAATGTACTAAAAGACAAACATCATTTCAATTTTGGTTTTTGAAATACACTTATAACAAATAAAGGTTTCTGCATGCGAATTTGATTTTCCTTTTGAAAATAAAAGTGAACTTAGTCTGGAAATTTAATATGAAGAAATCAAGAAATAACTTCTTTATCCATACAAAAAAAAAACAATAGTCTTTTCTCTTTTAGTCTTTAATATGGAAATTTTGGAAAGCAATTTTTCATTTATACCTTATTTAAAAAGCGAATTATATATTTAATTTTTTCAAATCAAAACGCCCAATGATTCACGCGTATTTTCATTTATTCCAAGAAGAAAAACAACCCAAGTTTGTTTTTTTCAAATTATTAATTTTGATAATTCAAAGCTATGTTGCATCCTATTTGTCCTTGGCGGATAAAAAAGAATGCGTAGGCATTCATTGATACGGAAATATTATAAACAAAAAAGTTGGAAGAGAGACCTTTCTGTGTACTATTAATGTTTTTTATTGTATATGATATGTTATTATATACAGTCACTAATATCAGAGTGTAAAACTTCTTGATATCAACAGGTTAAATAACTTAAGCTTGCTATTATAATTACTATTTATATAATCATTGCTTTTCCTTTTTTGTTTGTATTTATGTTTTTGTTCCTTAGTATTCGTTATTTTAGCGCAAGGCGTTGTTCTGTTCGATTTTGTTTACGATCTTTTATAAAACATAAGTTAGTTCTCTGATCGAGCTTTCATGATTCAGAGAAAATGACATTGAATGTTTACTATTTAGATTTAAAAAAAAAACTAAAATACATTGATTAAAAGAATTTCAGTCAGGTCAATAAAAATCCTTCAATCCTATAGAAACTGTCATAGAGGATTTACATTCACCAAACACCTTTTGAAAGTTCAAACAGATTTATTACATAATCTTATCAATTGCACACACAAATAAACAAATGTAACGCATTATAATTTTTTATATAAATAGCAGGATTTTATGATTATATGTATATGTTCATATATTTTTTGTTAGTGGTTTTCAGCATAATTTGATGTAATGATTGCAGGTTGTTATAACTAATACGAATGCAACATCGTTGATCATTCAGCTCAGATGCATTTTTTTTTATTTTAGCTGACAAAAAATGCATACAACATATCATCAAACGAGTTGTGGTTATTGTTTAAAAGATACTATGAATTTTAGTGATTTCCTGATTTGTTGAAATAAATTTTGTAGAAACCTGGTTCTTGCAAGAGTATTAATTCACCTCTTCTAATTTTCATTTTAAGACTGATTGTATGAACTTCATAAACCGTCGGACTATACATAATTCTTAAAAATGTAAAATAAAAAAATACTGAACTCCAACGAAAAACCCCTTATCATGTGGCCAAACAAAAGCTAAAACATATCAAACGGATGGATAACAACCGTAATATTCTTTACTAAGTTCAGGCAATTTATGATGTTTTTAAAAACATGTTGTGTTATCAATAAAAGTTCAACAATTATTCTGTATTATCATTTTATTATTCTGTTAAACTTTAAGTACATCGATTTCTTTCCTTTTTTCAATGCATATCGTTAATTCAAAGATAAATAGCGAAACCTGCAATCACTAATTCAATTTCTATACACATTGTTTTACGGTAATTTTGAATTGTGCAATTGGTGTATGATTTAAAAAGGGAATAGTGTTCAATAGGAAATGACATTCATTTGAACAATTAACTACGTAGTGATAAATATATTCAAATCGATGGTCAGGTACAAAGCAATTACTTTGTATTTTATATTTTATCTGGGACGGAAAAGGTATCCCTTAAATGTTTTGCTTTATTTTTGAAATTTCTAATTTTATGACTGTATATTTGGATGACTTTTTCATGAAGATGATAAGAATCGTGTTGGTATATTTGGAGATATCCATGCGAGCTGAAATTTTCTACTACTTAAAATGCTGACGAGAAAAAAATCTATTGTTATAAAAAAGGCATATCATGTATTATGCAATAACTTTCTATCAGAATTATGACTGCTCTTGATATCTGACAATTTTTTAGACATATTTTCTGCTTGGAATCGTTCAACGACAGTATTCTGAATTTTTATTCTCCCCTCATAACTTTATGACATTCAGCTTAAAATTTAACTATCTTATATACTATATTTAACGACTAACAAGGTAACCTTATACTTACACATGCATATGTTCATGTTCGATCAGGTGTAGTTTAATCACACTGAATTATGAAAGTTCAAACAGAATTATTACATAATCTTATCAAATGCACACACAAATAAACAAATATAACGCATTATAATGTTTTTTATAGATAGCAGGATTTTTTTATGATTATATGTATAGGTTCATATATCTTTTAAGTGGTTTTCAGCATAATTGATGTGATGATTGCAGGTTGTTATAACTAATATGAATACAACATCGTTCATCATTCAGCTCAGATTCATTTTTTAAAAATTTTAGCTGACAAAAAATGCATACAACATATCATCAAACGAGTTGTGGATATTGTTTAAAAGATACTATGAATTTTAGTGATTTCCTGATTTGTTGAAATAAATTTTGTAGAAACTTGGTTCACCTCTTCTAATTTTCATTTTAAAACTGATTGTATGAACTTCATAAACCGTCGGACTATACATAATTCTTTAAAATGTAAAATAAAAAAATACTGAACTCCAAGGAAAATTAATAACGCAATACCCCTTATCATGTGGCCGAATCAAAAGCTAAAACACATCAAACAGATGGATGACAACCGTAATATTCTTTTCTTAGTTCAGGCAATTTATAATGTAAAAAACGGTGGATTGAACCTGCTTTAATAGCTATCAAAACCTTTCACTTGTATGGCAGTCGAAAAGTTCCATTATATTGACAACGATGTGTTAACAAACAAACAGACATAATAGGTAAAATGTCAAAAACCATTAATCCATAGCAATTGTTATGAGTTTTGCATTTTTTATTCATTGTGTAATACTTGTAACAAATGGACCGCAAATAAGCGTAAAAAATAATTAATGATTGAGAAAATCGTACATAGAAGTCCTAATGTAAGCGTCTGAGGATCAAATGACATAGAAGTACTGTGAAAACGATGAAAAATAAAAATAATCATGCAGTTAGTCGTCTATAACAAAATAATTTCTAAAGGAGCTTTGTCATAACTATCGATATAATCTCACCAACATTTCAGCAGTTTCTTTGCGTTTGCACAAACTGCCAATTCAAAAAATAATTTGAACAAGAATGTTTACAAATGCTACAAATTTCGGCATTGTTTGTTGCTATGGTTTCTCAATAAATGTGAAACTTATATTTGTTTTCACCTTGTACCTCAGTCAAGGTAGAACAAATTTGAGAATATGAATGATAACTTTTTAATTTGCAGTCATATTTAGGCAAAAAAAAATATGAAATATACATTTGATACCTTCTGATTTTCTTAAATATGTATCAGTTCGTCTTTAAAAATCTGAAGTTTATAAACGCTATACTTGAACTAGAATAAACATTGTTATTCTTTTCTGTTAAAATAACTTTAGACTGCTTACTCTATTGTTTCGATAGTATTTGATTTCCTTGAAAAAATGATTAATACACAAACTTATGTTCCTTATTTAAAGCGCTTATTTTAGTATGCATATACTTATCTCTACTTAGTCAACTATTTTACAGAAAACAACCACATGCATTAACCCATTTCCTAATAGTGGTAAACAATTTTGGCATTCTTTTCCTGTCGAAATGCACTTGAAAGAGTTTTAGCTAAACATGTGTGTGCAGCCTTAATTGTTGTAGTGTTGACCTATGTATTTTTCCTTAGTTTCCGTGTTGTTTTTTTGCATTCTAATCTACGAAAGTCAGTATTATTATTTTTTTTAAATATCGTCCGAAATAAAATACAATCTTAAAATAGTATTGATGAACTGACATTTCAAAAAGGTCATCTCATGTCAACTGGTCTGGATATTGATATAAATTTTTATGTAAATATTTATCCATATTGAAGTGAGAAGATATGTAAATAAAAGACTCGAATTATATGTCAGGTAACTACTTTTATAAAAATACAGAAAGAAGCACTTGAAATAAATTAAACTTTCAACATTTTTACCTTGAGATATAATACTGTTTCAAAAAGGATAAATTTTAGAAATTAGTAACCAAAATCTAATTTTGCAAAAGTCATTTTCATGTTGAGGAATGTCAACACTGTTAATTGAAAAATTAAAACACTATTTTACTTTTATTAAATCTTTGAAGCGTATTTTTTCATTAAAATTACTTTTTCCATTCAAAGGGAAAGAAAACTACATACGATTTAATTGTATGAACAAATTTACGAAATATTTATTCAATTAAGACACACTTGTTGTAGTGTAAAAGTTCTTTAACCCAAATATTCAAGAACATAATACATCATTAGTTGTAGTGAAAAAGCTCCTCTAATAAAAAAATTCAGAAAATATAGCCAAAATTGGTTGTACTAAGATAAGATATAAAGTCGTCTTACGTCCGGTCTTAAAGTATTATCAGTAACACAGTCATTCAGAACATTTATATTTTGAACACGAACAAGGCTGTTGCTCTAACTTTATTTTGCGTTGAATAGCATTGTATTAAAAGTACCGGTCAAATAAAGTTAACATGAGTTTTACGGACGACATCAAGAATTGGTTGACTGTTATATCCGTCTCACAGATGATATAGATATGTTCCTTATGTCGTTACTTCAAGCCCATCCTCTTTTCTCTAATGTGACATAACGAATTAAATTTATAACCTGGTTTGAACTCAAATGAGTAACACAACGGATGCCAGATGTGGATTAGGATCTGATCACTCTTCCAAGGCCCCTGAGACCAACCCCTGTTTTCTCTGCGGTTCATGTAGATCATTATTAAGTTGTCTATGTTGTATTTTTGTGTGTTATTGTTTATATGTTTGATGGTCTTTTTCTTCCTTAGCCATTGTGTTGGCTGTTTATTTTCGATGTGTGGATTATAATGTCACTCTGGTCATCTTTCGCCTCTCATTTAAAAAAAGGTAATATCGGATGTGAATTTAACGTTCGAGATACGTCACAATGTAAAGGGTTCTATGAATTTTATAAGGAAAACTTTAAAAGATAACAATGGATGCACGCATATCTTGAAATGCATATGCGTGATATGCTTATATCTTAAAATAAAACAATCTTTAGTACCAATACAATATTAGGATACATAAGCCCATGTAAGTGAAACATATATATATTGTAGTAAATATGTGATAAACTTCAACCGTTCACGTAAAGTAGTTACTGTTAGTTCTTCCTTTTTAATTGAAGTTGCTTTGAATATCAATACCAGATATACATGTAGTGTGGATATGCCTTCTTCAAGGATATTTATTGTCAGTCATTTAAGTTCAATTCTGCGTTCAAGACTTTTAATCTTATTTTATCATGCTTATAAAACAAAATGCACCGAGAGGGGAAATGAACACTACATAAAAGATATAATATTCTGCTTGATGCTCTTAGATTCTGATAATAATAAGAAAATAAACAAATATGCCCTTTGTTTTTTTCTTAGTGAATTTGCTTATCAAAGAAGGTACATAGACGAGATGAAAAACTATTTAGATCCCCTTTATATTCTCAATTGTTTTTTTCACGAACCAGAAACATCGCCAGTTGTTGTATTATTAGTTACATAGTGTGCTAGTGACCTAATACGGTATATATGGGGTCAGTAAATTCCATGAGGACCCCATATATACCGTATTACGTCACTAGCACACTATGTAACGAATTTATCTTACCGACTATCTTAACGTGTGAAATTAAGACTAGTGATTCTCAAAACGAGCAAGTCTTCAATACTGTTAGCGCTAAGAAAATACTTCCATTGATCCTACAAAAACAGATGCCAACAATAACGACTTGTAAGGTTTAAATGTGTTTTATGAATTTGTTTCAATCTTAATCATCAATTTCTTCGTCTGTTGGAACTTTTAAGATTTTTTCTCAGCACCGTTTTGTTTTTTTACAAAGGGACATAACACCATTACTAACCGTGTATGAAATAAGCCCCCCCTTCTTACCTAATAAGGAATATAAAGGGACGTAACTCCAGTACTCCGCCTCCCTACTTATAACCTAATATCAAATATACACGGTTTGCACGCGGACGCTTTTAACCAATCATATTCCTGGAAATGTATAGGAGGTAAAATAATATGTCATATCTGCATATCTGAATGTTTATCACTATTTGGAATAATCTCATCAAAGATACCACGATTGAAAATTTGTATATTGGTCAGACGCGCGTTAAGTCTACAAAAGACTCATCAGTGACGCTCAAATCTTCTTTTATTTTTTAGGTCTTTTAAAGTTTTAATAAATTAATAATTTATGTATATTGATCATATGTCACCTCCCTAATGAAAAATTTAATATTTTGTTTACATCGAATATGTAAAATAAAACGAGAGGGTCGGAATTGAAGAAGTCTTAATTCATATATTCAATTCATACCAAAGCGGATTAAAATAATTTACATAACAAAAATATCTGCAACAATTAAAACTTAAATGTTTGAATTATGAAAATTCACATTATATAAATATTATTGAAGTAAAATCAAACAAAACATATATATAATGTTAAATACTGTGCCAATTATGTCAAGTTGTTCAACGAAATGTGTCCAATAACATCGAATCGAAATGTGTTGCTGACTTGTTTTGCATCTACGATAAATAGACACTAGTACTCGAACATAATGCGAGCTTTTGCGTTATTTAAAAAACAAGGTAAGGTTTTTGTATTTGTAATTACTCCAAAGAAACAAATAGAAGACAGTTACGGTAATACTTTAAGATGACAAAAACACTTACGTTCGCATTTTCAACGTTGCTATTTGTACAATTTTGAAAATATGAACATTCCTACGATGACTTTGCAATCAAAACACTCGGCTTTTGTCGTAAACAGATTGACTGGATAATGTGATTATGTGTGCAGGGCGTCCGAAGAATATGTCATTATATAAATGAATGACATGAACTATTTAATTATAAATAGAAACACAAACGTTTGCGGCCTTTATTTTTTTAAATTTTATATCAAAGTTAACGTTTAGAAATTTATAAAGATTACAAGTAATCGTGAATTTTCTATTGTTATGATATTTATAAAACGCATTGAACAACTTCTTCACGAGTCAAGCTAGCAGAATCAACTAACGTAAATTATTATTTTCTTATCTGTTAATTCTAATATTACTGCTTCAATATTTCTGAATATACAAAACAGAGTGTACTTTTAGAGGCCACTTGCCTCACAATAACTACTTGAATCCACGAGAGCATTCAATTAACACTACCAATAGCGAGTATGTAGTTCAATTTATTGACCTACTGATAAAAATTTTGTTAAGAAAAAAATCAGCATTACAGTATTTTCTCCGGATGTGTATTTGGAGTACTAGGTTATCCCAGGTTATTATTTTTTTAAGCGTTGCGATGCAGATGCAGCTATCCGGCTAGTTTTTGGTCCATCATTTATATAAATCATTAAAAAGTCAGATACAATTCCAGACTGGAAGATAGCAGTGTGTATTTTCAGTTGGATAAGTACGTGCATAATTTTTACTCAAGCTTTGAAGATCATTCAACAACATAACATTTTTCTTGAATTCAGCTGTCCTTCTTTACATTTTTGTTATGTTGTATATGTACGGGTTTATACATATTTAATACCAAGACTGTGACTTAAAATACTGCCGTGAACACAATGTAAATGTACCGTTTTGTGCCCTGGTGATTGTTTTACTTTGTCCGGAGATAATTGTTAATGTATTGAATGTAAAATATTTGTAATGGTAAAAAAAAATCAATAAATGGGCTACATATGTCACAGATTTTGGTGAAAATTTGAATACAATAACCTTTGGCTCTTTCAATTAAACTAACTGAAAATCTTTGCTCTTTATGTTTTCAAATATTATTAATTGAATTCACTGAAATTAAGTGAATATTTCTGTAGAAATCACATAATATCGGCAAACAACGTTCACATTTTTTTTTTAAAACCACCAAATCTCAAATTTCAAATCCATAGAATTTTAACTTATGAATATTGTAAAAAACAATATGGTACGATCAAGGACTTCGATACAATAGTATTAGTATTCATCATACAAAGTTGATCTCGAGATGAAAAATACCACAGAACGTCGAAAAAAAAAACCGTTTAACAAGGTAAATTCCAAAATTGGAATTCCATAAAAAAAATTAGCGTATCATCAACGCCTGGTTGTCTGAAAACGTCGATTTTGATTTTTTACAACCATCTATAAAATCGAATGTATCGATTGTGATATTTTGAGTGTGGATTCGTTTGATGTGTGGGATGAATATATATAGAAGCGTTTACCCTGTCGACATATTATATGAGGTTGAACATCGGTAAACTTTAATTGTCTCTTAAAATTTAGCTTCTGAATCGTGAACTTTCCATTTCTACATAGCACCATCCATTCCAGAAGCGCCGCTTTCGGAGTATATATCTCCCAGTTGATACGATATTTCAGGGTTTGTATTTCCTATCGCTGCTCACAAGAAACCAATTAAACAACGAGTTCAGAGTCCTAAAGATGAAATCATCCCTTTATAAGTTTTCGCGTATTTAATTATAATCCTGGTAACTTTGATAACTATTAACGACGCCATCACGAGTTCGTTGATCGTGATGGAATATCCGCAACTCAGATGATATTGGATAAGTTCCTAATGTCGTTACTCCAATCCCGTCTCCAGTTTTTGTGGGGTTCGTGTTGCTATGTCGTCAGTTTTCTATGTTGTGGTTTTTGTACTCTTGTTTGTCTTCTAGTCTTTTATGCCATAGTGTGGTCATATTTGGTAAAATAGTTATCAAAGGTACCAGAATTATAATTTAGTACGCCAAACGCGCATTTCGTCAACATAATAGTCATCAAAGGTACCAGGATACATAAGTCTCATCAGTGATGCTCATATCAAAATATTTATAAAGCCGAACAAGTACAAAGTTGAAGAGCATTAAATGTTGATAGTTGTCTTATTTGTAAAGATCTGCTTATTTTCATATTGAATAAAATTGAGAAAGGAAATGGGAAATGTGCCAAAGCGACAACAACCGGACTATAGAGCAGACAACAGCCGAAGGCCACCAATGGGTCTTCAATGTAGCGAGAATTCCCGCATCCGTAGGTGTCCTTCAGCTGGCCCCTAAAAATATGTATACTAGTACAGTGATAATGGACGTCATACTAAACTCCGGATTATACACAAGAAACTAAAATTAAAAATCATACAAGACTAACAAAGGCTAAAGGCTCCTGACTTGGGACAGGCGCAAAATTGCGGCGGGGTTAAACATGTTTATGAGATCTCAACCCTCCCCCTATACCTTTAGCCAATGTAGAAAAGTAAACGCATAACAATATGCACATTAAAATTCAGTTCAAGAGAAGTCCGAGTCCGATGTCAAAAGATGTAACAAAAGAAAATAAATAAAATGACAATAATACATAAATAACAACAGACTACTAGCAGTTAACTGACATGCCAGCTCCAGACCTCAATTAAACTGATTGAAAGATTATGTCTTCATCATATGAATATCAGGCACAATTCCTCCCGTTAGGGGTTTAGTATCATACTATCATAAAATATATGAGAACATAAGAACATAACCCGTGTCATGCCAATAACTGTTTAAAAAAAAAATGTGTTTATTTCTGATGCAAAGACCCAATAAGCATTTATATATCCTATATTCCTCCCGAAATATTGTACATGCATTTGATTACACTTTATTTTCAAGGAGTGATCATCAGCCTTTACTTATTCGAAATGTGTCTTTAAAATTAAGAATTTCCCATTAAAAGGCTAAAATGCATGTTTCTTTTTAATCTCATAACTCTATGGAGTTAAAATTTACCTCTAGGTTATATGGTTTCGATATCATATTCTTAAAAGTTTAGTATGAAAAAAAAATCTTCATAGACAATGTAGTTCAGAATGTGTCAATGGTTTGCACAAAAATGTAACACTATATATATGTGACGTAAATTAATCAAATAATCAAAATCGAAACCATAAAAGAAACGAAGATCAAATATTTGTTTTTAATTTATTGAAAGAAACTTTCAGCGACGTATTAAAACATTTTATTTTTAAAAAAAAGTTGGGAACTCGTAAGTACAAATAATTTCTAACTTTGTTATTTTGTATTTAGGCAAACAATAGATAAAAGAAATATTGATCTAAAATTCAAATAACGATATGTTTTTGCAACTTAATATTTCATAATATTTTTTTGTTTAATGGTTCAGTTGACTTCAAATCAACCGTTACACATTGTACTTAAAATTTCATACTATCAAAAACGACAAAAAAACTTAAAAACTTAAGCAGATACTTAAGGGCAAATAAAAAAGTGTTGATACCAGGGAATAATATATATATATGACATTGGATTTACACATTTAAATCTAAGAATTAATTCAGTACAAATACTTGAATATCAGAATACCGTGTAAACTTTTTATTTACTGTACTAAATGACTTCATTTAAGAAGTTAAAGCACTGAGGTGCTATCTTAGGTTTACTGATCAATTATCGAGCTCTTCATATAACTAAATATCTGTTTCAGACTTATTGAATAAAAAACTTAGTGGTAAAATTCAATTGAGAATGTAGCAACTAAGTAATATATAACATCATTAGGAGGACTGTAACTACTGGTATTGATCAAACTAATAAAGTGTCGCAATATGCAAACGAAGCCAATTGGTTAATGGTATTCATTGTCAAGTAGTCTCAGTCATCTAAATAAAATGTCAATTATTTTTAATTCCAGATTGTAATAAGACTGTATGACAAAGCAAGACATGAGGAAGAATATGATCATTCCTGGAAAGGACTTTATAATACGTTTGATTAATCTGTGATAAATATATAATTCATTAAACAGTGATAACTAAATAACTGACATGTTGAACTTATCGTTAATGCTGGTATTCCTTTTTGGATTTATGGGAACAGCATTAAGCAAGATTTGTCATGAGCAAAACGTAAGTCTGTTTTTATTTTAAAGTTATCTCGATTTTGCATTTAAACAATTTTTTTAGAGCAATGAAAACAAAGCAACAATTTTAGTTTACATTGATTTTTCGATTAAATTATAATGAAAGAGGGACGAAAGATACCAGAGGGACAGCCAAACTCATAAATCGAAAATAAACTGACAACGCCATGACTAAAAATAAAAAGGACAAACATACAAACAGTAGTACACATGACACAACCTAGAAAACTAAAGAATAAACAACACGAATCCCACCAAAAACTAGGGGTGATCTCAGGTGCTCCGGAAGGGTAAGCATATCCTGCTGCACATGTGGCACCCGTCGTGTTGTTTATAAGATAACAAATCCGGTAAATAGTCTTATTCGGTAGGTCACATTCATGAAAGGAAAGGGGATTGTAGTTACGACGTCAGAAACATATCCGATATTATTTGTGAAACGGTTATTCTATAACGGTCAACCAACTCGTGATGGCGTCCGTAAAATTCACGAAGTGATGATTTCAACTTCACCATTTGGAACTCTTGATTTAATAGCTTCCTTGTGAGCAACAACCCTCTATCAAGAAAATCATGATAGGAAATGCAAGATAGGGAATATCGTATATATTGGGAGATATATACACCGTATGCAGGTGCTGCTGGAATGTTGCTACTTAGAAATGGAAAGTTCACAATTGGAAAGCTGAAATCATCTCTTTGTTGTAAAGTTTTGTTTTCAATCGACCCTCATTGTCAATTTCTAGATGTAAGTCATGATATGAGGCCGACTTAACAGTTAGTGCATCCTTTATTTCTATAAATATTCGAACATGTATTTAGTACATATATGATAGGTTGAAAATAAAGATACAGTTGGAAGAGTATACTGGTATGTCACTAAACTGTTCTCTATATTTTGACAGTAATATCTCAACTGTAAAAATGAGGAACACAATAAATCATTTCTTAGACTGTTATTTTTTATCCCATGTTAATTCACCTGCGATACATGTACTTCTGATCAAAGATAAACCTATCGTTTGAAAATTAAAGTGCTTTGCTTTTTTGTTTCGTTCTGTTATAAATCATGCCGTTAGTTTTTTTTGCTTTAAATGTTTCACATTTTATCATTTTGCGGCTTTAAATAAAATTGCAATTATCAACGATTTGACATCAACATGGTCAATGATTAATTATAATACATATAGAAATTTAAGGAGTTCGAAGTGCTCTTCAGGAACGGTAAAAGTCATATCTTTGAAAGTCGAGGATGATAAAAAATAAGTACCAAATAAAAACTATACGACCTACAATAAATCTTGAGTCAACCTTAACTTAGTTGGGACCTTCTCTTAAAACGTTCAATTTAAGAAAGATATTTTATAAATCAAGGTAGTTCCAAAGAACCCTTTTATGGGCAGATGTTTCACCGCGGATTCTGATAGTAAACGTTTGCACTATTTTTGTGGGATACGTTGATAGAATAGTTTTATATCTGACAAGGAACAAGAAAATAAAAAATTGAAAACAACACGTTAATAATTTCTGGCGTCCGAAGCGCTTTTCTGGATTTACCTTCATTAGGAACGCTCATAGCCAAATATTTGAAATCCGAAGATGTATAAGTACCGAAACAGTAGCAGAGCTAGTAATATGTCATAAATACCTAAAATAGGTAGCCAAATTCATCTAAAACTAACTTTGCCTGAGGGAGTTGAAACCTTAGTTTCTTAATAATTTCAAAATAAGTAAAGTTTGTTACGTAACAGAAAATAGTATTTTTCCTTAAAAGTTTTTTTTTCTGTACAATATGATTAAAATCCATAAACCATGATTTTTTAGTGCCGCATGAATGTAAAAGATACAATTTGATAATTTAAAGCCATTAAAAAGAAATCCTGAAAAGTATATTGTACTGATAAGGTTGAATTAATGGACGAAAACGAGTTAGTTGACCATTAAGGAATATCTGTTTAACAGAAAATTACATATACGTTCCAGTTTTTGTTATCACACACTCATCGTCTTTTCGTCATTTCTGACGTTAATAAATTACAGTTATCATCTAGTGTATCCTCACATGAACGACGGATGCCAAAAGTGAAACAGTGTCTGCTTAGCACCTGTAAACACCCTTGGCTTTTGAGTGGGTTTGTGTTGCTGTGTCTTTAGTTGTCCAAATTGTGTTTCTCTTGTTTTTTTGTCTATATTTAACAAAGGCGTTTTTAGTTTGAATGTCCTCAACTCATGAGTATAAAAATCCTTTTCGGTATCTAAAGCCTTATTTTATATTTTATGAAGTAATATTAATTGAATGGTTGTGTTGCGTGAAGAAAAATCACAAATTTCACGATAGTATCAAAGCTCGTACTAAGCCATTTTAATCAGTTCTATTATTCTTAATATCTTTCTTTGTTCAGGCTTATACCTGATAAAAGGAATACTTTGACATGATTAATGGTTCTGTCTTGCGCATGCAATTCTATCGTTTTATTTACTCATGGTTAATTCATGCTGTAAGTAGTATATGAAAACGAAAGCAGCAACATTGAAAAGATATGATATAATCCATGTGTATACAACATTACTTAACGTACAAGGTATTATATTAAATCGAAACATACCTTATTTGTGGAGCAGGATCTGCTTACCCTTCCGGAGCACCTGAGATCACCCCTAGTTTTTGGTGGGGTTCGTGTTGTTTATTCTTTAGTTTTCTATGTTGTGTCGTGTGTACTATTGTTTTTCTGTTTGTCTTTTTCATTTTTAGCCATGGCGCTGTCAGTTTGTTTTAGATTTATGAGTTTGACTGTCCCTTTGGTATCTTTCGTCCCTCTTTTATTCACATATTTCGCAAAACACATACCGTGAGATATCTTTTAGATTTTTAGAATAGAAATGATTGAGTTAACAGTTGAAAACTTCGGAATAAATTATCCCTAAGTTCACTAAGGATAACCACAAAAATTATATATCTAACTCTTTTCAGCAAGTTTTGGCGATTTTTGATTTTTTTGAACTTTACTATTAAGGTGAATTTTTCAGTAAAAAAAATTGTAACCTTACATTTAGTCAACAATATTTTGTTTGTATATTGATAATGGTTTTTTTTTATCGCACCACGGGTAAATTATGACGTTGTGATCAGTTTAGTGCCATCACGTGGTGACCCCTATTGGGGCTAATCAATTTCATAGGTGGGTTCATGCCTGCACGTCTACTGTTGGTGACGTCATATATTGATGTTGTTGTATTTCATTGCCTATTTTTCTATAAAATGCATCAGTTAATGTTCGTGAGATAAATTCGTTATACGATTCACTACTGACCACCTCCAAACCATAGAGGGGAAGTAAAATTCATGGAAGATTTGGGGTGAGACTATAGGCCGAGTCACCTATGGATTTTACTAACTCTCTATGGATTCTTATGGTATCAGTTATAATAATAACGATAATATCTTTATTTAAAGATAGAAACTCTTGTTTTGTTTTTTAAATATAATGACTTGTAAGAATATTTGAATGCTGATATACTTTTTGACTTTTTAACTTCACTGGATAGTGAATTCCACACTTTTGGGCAACCAAAAGTAATACTTGATTTGTATTATTCTGTAATTGATTTAGGGACAATCCAATTATTCGATGATGAAAGTCGAGTATTGTACGATTGTTTACTATTTGGGGGCACAATAAGATTGATTTTAGGTGACAGTTCACGTTTAGATTTACACAAAAATAATGACCTTTGAAGTATTCTCATAGTAACGGGTATAATTCCAGAATCCTTAAATAGTTCAATAGATGGTTTACGAATATTGTGTTCGTTTAAAATAATTCTAGCTGCGTTTTTTTGCAATTTTAGTAAACTGTCAACTAAAATCTTGTTACATTTTCCCCATACTGAACAACATTCATCTAAATTTGTAAGAATATACGCATTGTAAAATAGAATTCGTGCAAAATGATTCAAGTATTTCTTTATTATTTTTAATAAAGTTAATGAAGAATTAACTTTTTGGATTATATGATTAATTTGATCATACCAAGAAAGAGTTGCATCAACAAAAATTGCAAGGACTTTTTCACAGTGACTTTCATTAATTTGTTGGCAATTAAAAGATATATTTAATGTGTCATTGCACATGACAGATAGTTTTTGTTTTGAACCTAAACACATTGTCTCAGTTTTTGACACATTTTGTTTTCATCAACCCAATGACAAATATTTTCTAATACAACATTAAGTGTCTGACTTATACACCCTTTGTCTTTGTCTTTCCCAATTACAAAAATAGTGCTATAAACAGCAAATAGATCAGTATTATGAAAAGAATTACATAAAGGCAAACCAATAATAAATATTTAGAATAATATAGGACCAGTAGTGAACCGTATGTCGAATTTATCACAAGCAGGACTTTTATTGCTGCGTTTTGTAGAAAAATAAGCAATGAAATACAACATCAATAGATGACGTCAACATTAACAGAATACGTGACGTCATGAACCCCTATGAAATCGGGATCCATAGGGGGTCACCACGTGACGGCGTTGTACCAATCACAACGTCAAAATTTACTTGCGGTGCGATAAAGATTCGTAGGGGTCATTAGTGAACCATTTAACTTTTAATATTCTTGATGTGTTACTTCTTGCATTTTGTTTTAAATTTACCTTGACCTCAGAATAGTAGTTTATTGCCGAGGAAATATTTTTACATTACAGCAGACCAGACATATTTGATATAAAAGCAACAATAATGGCAATGATATTAATGATAAAATCAATAAAAAAAATCAAGACTTACGATTTGTGAATTTTGAACAGCGGCATACTACTGTTGCCTTTATTTACAACATTGTAAACAAGACACAAGTTTTGTTTACATACCAGTAGTTCTAAAACCAAAACAGCAGGAATGTCTCTACAGTATTATAAAGATTTTGCATTACTGTTAAAAATATGTTATGGTTTTATAATTCTTGAGAGTTGTCCTGTTTTTTTTTTATTCAAATATAGGAAAATTAACGCTACAATAACATATGGCATATTGTCTTCAACGCTTAAAACAATTACCCCTAATTAGCTTTCTAGTTTTATTGACACTTCACGTACTGTTTTTTATTTAATGTAGTGGAATAAATGGATGTTTTTCATTTTCATGTCACTTTAATCGAGTATTAATTTATCAACATTGATGTAGAAAAATTAACTGACGTTTAATATGAATTATACGCTTAGAACAAAGGCAAAAATTGATTAAAATCTCTTCATGCATTTACCCATTACTGTCTTCAATAGATTAGGTTCCTTGGCTTACATAGCCTGTGAAATAATGAATAGTTATAGAAAGCAAAAAATAACTAATTATAAAACCATTATAATTACACACACAACAAGCATTTCATAACGAACTTGTTTTCGACCAGATTGTGAATTTAGCGTCATTTTTTTATGTGATTGCTTCAAGCCAAAAACAAATAAACATGAACTGTGAAAACCTCATATAATAAACATTTTTGGTACGGTCAACCAGGTGAATAGAAAATATGTGCTTACACTCGGTCTCTCCTGTTTTTGATTTGTTGTTTAAGTTTGACAGATGGTATTCCTTCATACATATCGTGGTGTTATATATCTTGAATAGTTGCAATTCATATTTTATAACAAAATCATATATTGATTAGATATTTCAGGAAAACTCTCAAGCGACTAACAAAACGTGATAAGATAAATTAAACAGGAAGTACCTTGCAAATGACCAATATTCAAGATAGCTAATCTCTCAGAAAAGTTAAATCATTACGGAAATCTTGAAGAATCGACTAAAATCATACTGCAGCGATTGTAATAGACGTCATGCGCTTATATTATCTCACGCACACATACAGAACCAAATGTTTTGTTTTGTTTTTGTCAACGTTTTGTATTCGGGAGATTTTATGGTTTTTATTTGTGTTTGCATCAACCAATGGTAGCTTTTAGTGAGTGTTGTGTTTTTATTATGAAAAATAGTTCACAAGCCTTTTCAACACTTTTGGTATGAATAAACACGCAAACTGCATATAGTGTCGCAGCTTTCATAACTAAAGATTCTGTTTGCATAATTTTGCTCATCAACAAGTGTTTCCTCTAGTCTAGTGTTCTCGCTTTATCTACCCAAAAAGTAGAAATTCATTTGTCAAGATTTTGATTCGGTTTCTTATTTACAGGTACTCCTTAATTTTTAGATTATATTTTGAGTTGAAACTATATAGCACCCCTATCTTAATTAACTTTTTTAAAACACTATTAGCTAGCAATAGGTCATTTTGATTTAACCTTTGCTATTAACTAAGACAAAATAAAAAATCATACCACATGATTATGTCTAAAATATTACAAGTCTACACAGAAACAACATATACTGTATATATATATATTACTTTATTTTAGAATACATCAATCACCGTCAGTTTCTGTCTTTTCATACGCGAACTTGTCTTTTGATAATTCATGTAATTGTATTTTCAGACGCAAATTTTGTCAAAACATCAACAACAAGCCTTGATTGAACAAGAACTGATACGATGTTTTACCAATATTAAAAACCAAAATGCTAAAAACTGTAAGTATAAAAAGGTTTGAAATATACAGAAATAAACAAAAATCATGAAAAATCACTTCCATTTTATGTTAATCAAATGCGTTATAACCTTATAATAAATAACCTTATTTGAAATATTTAGAAATGTTGCAGAAACAAAATTGAAGTTGTGTGGTAAGATCGACAATACTATCAATACCTTAAACTGTAATATATTGCAGCAAGCCAATGTGGACAAGTATGGGACGGTGTTATGTGTTGGCCGCCGGTCGAACATGGAACCACAAGCGTTCAGCAATGTCCAAGATATATCCATAAGTTTAAACCAGATGGTAAGATTGCTGTCTTTAATTCATACAATTTTAGAACAGTCTTTTCGTAATGCTATAACATTATGCATGAGTTTGAAAAAAATACATGCTGTAAGGCAATACACACCGAGCATTTCAAACTTCATTACAAAAATTAATAAAAATGTAAAATAGAAAAAACAAAACTATGTGTAAATGTCTGCATCAGGTTTCAAAACTGGAAGTCAAATATATTTTAGGTAAACAGTGTTTTGAGCCTACATGTTCAGTTTTAACTAAAGTCTTTTATTAATATAAATAGATTTGGGACTATTAAGAATAAAATGAGGGACCGTAAGAACGACTGACTATATTTGAATGCTTACAGAAAAGCCAAGAAGAATATACTTTAGTGTCTATATATCCTTCATTAAGTTAAAGGCATCTCATCATATTTTACAGAAACCATTATGTCAAAGTTGAACATATCGAATACTTGTATCACAGATCACAAAACAAAACCTTGCAATATGCCCCCGAAGTCGAAGCCACCACTTTATTCTCTTTTCATCAGCTCAGTAGTCAACACGTCGGTGTTGACATGAATATCAATAATGTGGTCATTTTTATAAATTTCCTGTTTACAAAATTTTGAATTTTTCAAAATACTAGGGATTTTCTTATCCCAGGCATAGATTACCTTAGCCGTATGTGGCATAACTTTTTGGAATTTTGGATACTCAATGCTCTTCAACTTTGTACTTGTTTGGCTTTATAAATATTTTGATATGAGCGTCACTGATAGTCTTATGTAGACGAAACGCGCGTCTGGCGTACTAAATTATAATCCTGGTACCTTTGATAACTTTTTTTTCTCTGATTATGAAAATGGCACTCAACCAAGCGCGGAAATTTCAATGCATAAAGTACGCTTGGGAAATTCTTTATTTCACCACAGTTTTATTACTTAGATAGAACAGTTAAATAATGGCAGTACAAGGCCGGATGAGCTTTTAGTCATTTATTCCTCGCCAGTTATAGGTTTTGAATTTCTGGCATCACTAAAGAAATGTCAAGTGTCGAAATATGCATATGGTGTAATACAAATAGTACCTTAAGTGTTATATAGCTATCTATATATAGTGTTCCGTTTGAGTGAAATCGTCAAACACATTCCATTATACAAAAGCTTCATTCTTTTATGAGACTTATAAATCGCCAGATTATTATCAGATGATATCTAATATCAAGTCAAGTAGCAAGTACGTTGGTACTGGCATTAAAATACGAATATTGTTTTAATTTACTTCCAAAATCATTTTGAATTAAGGAATGCATCTCGCTCCTCAATGCTCTTCAACTTTGTACTGTATTTGGCCTTTTAAACATTTTTTTATTCAAGCGTCATTAATGAGTTTTGTAGACGAAACGCGCATCTGGCGTAAGTGTAAAACTTTAGTCCTGGTTTCTATGATGAGTTTATCTACATATTACTGATTCAGTCCTCGGGTTTGGCTTTATGTTTTCCTCGTATTTGGTTTTATAATCTCTCAACAATTATATCAGGTTTTCACTTAAAACA
The DNA here is from genome assembly GCF_963676685.1 of Mytilus edulis. Classification (NCBI taxonomy): domain Eukaryota; kingdom Metazoa; phylum Mollusca; class Bivalvia; order Mytilida; family Mytilidae; genus Mytilus; species Mytilus edulis. Next base: position 95,655,397 of record NC_092345.1, on the reverse strand, counting down.
TCTATAAAGAGACATAAATGTTAAAATGTGCATCAAGTCAGTACACTTGAACCGTTAATACTATTACACTTATACCACCTTGATTTTCCCCTATTATGTTTTTTCTTGCACTTTTCAAAAAAAAGCGCCGAATTTAGCTTTCATTTCAAATAAAGAAATACTTAGCATGAGTAAAGTTTTTATACTGTCCAGTACTATAGAATATATTTCACATAATGTTTCAGTTCATATAAGAAAATAACCATTGCTTGAAGTTAATCAATCACATTTTCTCCCTTTTTCTTCCTGTGTATAAGCTATATTAACCATATAATCTCAATTTTCCAAATTATTTTATAGAAACACCAAATGAAAAATATGGTGCTTTAAAACACCCAAGATATATATTTTTTTACTGCAATGAAATGTAGGATAGTTTTCCTACAACTGTCAATTTCAAGGGAATATTTTATTTCGATTGTTTTTCGTATGCAACTTGATTTGACTTACTCTGATTTGTGGTATTACCCCTATATAAAGTGCTGTTTTGAACTAGTTAATTTACCATTAGTGATTTAACTGGTTGTAATAAAAAGAGGTTTGATAATCATGAATGCTAAAAGAACTTATGATACCCCGTCATATATTGAATATTTTGTCCCAATTGTATTCTCATGTTTCTCGTCCTTTAAGAAAACATGTGTTGATAACAGGTTTGAAAGTTGATTTTGTACTTAAGGCGATTAAGAACTTGACATTTGTCGAGTTAAAACCCGAATGTTCTTCCTACTTGTTTAATTTTGTTATTATTTTGTGTTCACACTTTCTTATCACGACACCCTCATGAACTATATCAAATTATCCTAGTAAAATTTTCTTACATTTATGTTAGAAAAATTATACATGTTTTACAATAATGGTTAGTGTAGGTGTTGTCTTCTAGAAATGCGTTATTAAATCTACTGAAAACACAACATTTTGGCTGGAATCTGCCTGTACATATGTGTTGTTTCTGTCTTTCTTGTATATTTTAATCACCTAAATAATAATAAAGCCTTTCAAAACTTGGAGATAAACATTTTTTTAAATGCTGACTATGGTACAAAACAAATTTTAAATGACAAGAAACCTTCTTAAACTTAATCAATAAATAAACCCATTTCATTTACGGTTCCAATTAAAGAGTTATCATCAAGTTTCCAATGGCGTTATTGGGGACCGATTTCTTGCATCGAATAGTGTTTACTTCAATGTATGTACGTCAAGTTATCTAATTGTTCAACCAGTAATAGTTGGAATATCTCTAAGGAATATCTTAATATAATTGGTTCTCTCCAATTACAGTGATTCTTTTATTGATCATTTAATACAATGACTTGCGTAAGAGCAGTAAACGCTGAAGGCAATCACCAAGGTTAATAGGTAGACAAAAGTAACAACAGTATATAAAAGGCTTCTGTGATGTTATAGCACAATGTTTAAAGGTCATATTGAAAAGAAATGTATGTCTTTTAAATGTGAAGACTTCTTCTGTATGTTTTTAAGCTCTAAAATAATGAAGGTCTGTGACTTCCATAAACAAATTAGTTGATGACCCTATTATGGAAACAAATCTAAGGGAAAATGGGCCAAACCTATTTAACATGACTTACAGAAATATGTTTGTTTTAACAATTTGAAGTGTGATCAGCATTTTATTTTTTATGCAGTTTCTTTTACTTTGTTCTTCCCTGGAAATTATATTTTTGTTTTAATTTACATCTCTTTGTGTCGTGTGAACCAGGTGGTCTAAACTTGACCTATACAATTATGAATCCGTCTTTATCAATTTGATCCCACTAATCATGAAAAAGGATAAGAAGATTTTTTCAAAAGTCTGTACACATCCATAGTTTAACACAACTTTATCATTTTGAGATACACAAAGACACGTCTACTTAATATTATAAGCACTTTGTAACTGTATGTATTTTTTACTTAATGTATAAGTTTTGTCTTTATTCGTATTTGTCTTTCTGATTTTGACATCGATGATGATACAATCGTGAATCAGCAGACATATTAATCAATGTACATCTATAAAATAGAGAGTAAATGGGAATTGAACGGAAATAGTTTAATGTGTTTGTCCAATAAATTACAAAATAATGTGTTATAAAAATAATCGTCATGGGTATAAAGAAAAAGACAATTCCTGTCTGTATCTAAATCGTTGTGTGAGAATTTTGTAGATTTCTGGATGTAAATAGGCAACAACAAAAAAAAAAAAAAATAGGAAGAAAGTAAAGAAAGCTTTATCGTTACGGGAATAAAAAAAATGCCTTTCTTAAATTAGAAAAACCACAAGCTATGAGGCGTTTGTACTTATTTACAAGACAGAAGTATAAAACAGTGAACAGTTGAAACTAATGTATATTCGAAACCTAGAGTTACATCAAGCAATCTATAGGTATAACATTATATCTTGCTTCGTAATGACTATTGACAAAAGACAAGCATTAAGTAAGATTAGTAGGAATCGATAAAAGAACACAGAACCTTTCAGGAAATACATTTGCAATCATTTGTGACTAAACGACCGAAATGTAAGGTTATTGTGCGGTTTATTTCAGTTAAGTCGGACGGAGCAATCTATTTTACACTAGTTGAGCTCACCTAAGAAACTCAATACTAGTATATCAAAATGTGATTGAACATATGCTGTATGAACCATACATACATATCATATACCGGTGCGCTGTCCGTTTGACGTCGTCCTCAAAAGTTTTAAAATGAATGTCCTGTTTTATCAGAATTTTGCTCACTTATTCTTTTTGTTAAGAATGACTATAATAAGTCATTGTTTGCATAAAACTCACCCGTAGCTCTTAAATAGATATAGTTAGAAGACCAACTAAAATGAGAAGTTGAATAGCATTTAACAACCCACGTAACGAAAAGTACTGCAAATACTACTACGGAAATATATGCTTGACGGCAGTATCGCATTGGTGTTTATAGCGACTAAACCTTAGTTTCTTCGTAATTCTTTTACAAAAAATAAACATATCAATGATTTTTAATGTCAACACATAAGTGTCGACTATTAGGGAGAACACATTCACAAGAAATGTCATCGATACAAGGCTAATAATTTTTTATACCAAATGTATTCGTTATTGGAATTACAATTTCCTTCGATTTTATTTCTGCTATTCTATTTAAACACCTTTTCAAAGATTGTTGAATACTCTGGTATTTTCCTATTTTTTCAGTGTTTGCCTTGACATCATTGTATAGATCGTAGAGTTATGTCAAATAGTGAATAGTGAAATTACAAAGGGCGAAACTAATTTTATTAATAACGTGTCTTAAGCTATTTCGCACAATAAAATAAATTATACGGGACAATAAATTATGTATGAACTCTGAATGTTTCATATGCAATAAAATTATTTCCATTTTAATAGGCTTTGCAACGCGGATATGTTTGGAAAACGGCGACTGGTTTTTTCATCCCGAATTAAACAAAACATGGACAAACTATTCCGGATGTGTTGGAAACAATACAGATAACCAATCACTAGTGCCCGATGTCATTCAGGTATAACATAGTAAATGGGTTACTTTACAGTACGACGAACTCTTATCTGGACTACATTTTGTACTTCCGTTTGGAGTTTAAAAAAACCCCAACATCAATCGCTATATAATTCAACCGACTTCAATTTAGATATCTATTTATCTTTTATCAATTACATGATTATGTAATAACATTTCAATGAGATGAAAGTATGTAGCTTGAACAATTTTTGACTAATGAAAGTTTTCCACCTATTTCTGTCATGCTGTATATATGATATGTTTATGAAATTGTATAAATAACGAATGAGAAGAAATAACTTTTCTACCTGATTGCAATATTGAAGATTTAAAAAAGTAAACATCATAATAACAGAGGTTTTTATGTTTGCTGTGTTGAAATCTAGAGTTGACGCAACCATGTATTGCCTCAACTACGTATCGTCCAGGATAATTATACGCATCTTTGCAAGCAACAGATTTATTATGATTTATTACGTTCAACGCGTGGTTCGTCAACATTATACTGATCATAAAGAAACGATTAATATAAGTGTTCGTCTTTCTTTGATATTACTATTTTAAGAAAGAAAAAAAAATATGCTTTATCATCCGACTTCACGAAATGGTTGTGTTATAATGATAAGTGCTTCAAGTCTCATCAAATTTGCCATGTCGTAGATATTAGGACTAGCCAACCTACAATCATTATGGTATATAAATTGACCATTACATCATCTGGTCGGGAATTCTGTACATTATTTCCTTCATTAGATATATACTGTATGTTTATAACAGGAACATATGCCTAGGATCCAGATATTCTACAACATTGGTTATGGTATTTCGCTGGTTTCACTTCTTGTTGCAGTTATACTGATGATTTATTTTAGGTAGTCATTTTTATTATATATCTTTTATATTGTATCTCCTGCGGCTTTTGATTACACCATAAACATGCATATAACTATGATTTTTTTTAAATGTTTACTTGATTGTACTATATTATTACTGTGATTCAATTAAAAAAGGCACTTAATTCAGCTTCAAACGTTTAAATGTTTATATCCTGCTATATTTTGTTTTCATTTAAAAACATAGCAAATATTGCTAAGTAACATTGTTTTGACGATAAACTTATTTTAGTTGAATAGCAGTTATAATAATTAGATTTCCATCAAGTCAAAATTGTATTCCTCGAACCTAAGGCATCACATTTCTTTTTTCGAATAAACAAACTTAGACAAACCAGAAATAAAGTATTCAAAGATTAAGAGACCATTATCCGGTGTTTTACTGATTGCAAGTATTACGAATCATTAATAAATCTCCAATTTAATAGACAGTGAAAATTTATACTACACCTCAAAACATCCAAGATCTGACGCCAGGAGATCAGTCCTAAAAAGAATAAGTACAAATACTTCCACAGGATCTGTTTACCCTTCCGGAGCACATGAGATCACCCCCAGTTTTTTTGGTGATGCTCGTGTTGCTTAGTCTTTAGTTTTCTATGTTGTGTCTTGTGTACTATTATTTGTCTGTTTGTCTTTTTCTTTTTTAGCCATAACATTGTCAGTTTTTTTTTTCGATCTCTGAGTTGACTGTCCCTTTGGTATCTTTCGCCCCTCTTTTCCAAAAAACTCATAAAACTACAAAACGGAATTCTGACTTATACTTTTGTTACGGTTTTTAGGGGGACAGTCGCATTAACAATGTCGTCATGTTTAACTAAATTTTAATAAGCTTTTGGATTATATATTTGGGTGCTTACATTCATATTTTCGGATTTGAATATTTAAAGTTAATATAGCATAAATAAAGGCAACAGTAGTATACCGCTGTTCAAAACTCATAAATCCAGGGACAAAAAAAAAAACAAAATCGGGATAACAAACTAAAACCGAGGGAAACGCATTAAATATAAGAGGAGAACAACGACATAACACCGAAACGTAACACACACAGAAACGGACCAAGCATCAGACAAAACATCACGAGAATAACAAATATAACATGAAAACCAAATACATGATAAATGCAGTTTTTATGGACATTTTGTTGCCGTAGAAATATAAAGAAACACGTGAATGGGCTAAATAACGCAATTTTATACTTGTTTCAGATAAAAATTGTTCTTAAATTATTATGATTAACAAATATTAAGATACAAATTAAAAGGACAAAACATGAATTTAGGGGACTTTTATAGCTGAGTAAGCGGTATGCGATTTTCTCATTGTTGAAAGTCGTCTTCTGACCTAAAGTTGTCAATTTCTGTATCATTTTTTAAAAGGTAAAATGGTTGCTTAAACCTGATTTAAAGACTATCCATACTTCCCGCTTAAATGGCAATATTAAAATTTCCGCTAGAATGACATCATAACGTGAAATGAATTTAGTAAACATATTCGCAGATACACTCAGGACAAAGAAATACATGAACGAATAATATATAATAGTGCATTAAAAGATGTAAACCCCATAAAAACAACGGGCATTATAGCACACCAGAACATGACAATAGAATTATAAAATGTAAGTGTTTATCAACGTATTTTTGTGACGTTTATTTATCACGGGTAAATTTCGAAAAATAGAATATAAAATTGGGATTGAGCTTCTAGTAATGTTATTTTATATATTTTCTAACCATAACAAGAATATAACAATTGAATTGTGTTTGTTATGGTGTAATTGTTTGTATTTTCTAACGAATGATCTTTTACAAAAGAAGGTCAAATATGAACATGAAAGCAGCCCAAGAAATACAAAAAACACTCTTTTTTTTCTTTTTTTTTTTTTTAAATCCGATGAATAAATATGTGAATAAAGATATCTTTTGTTTATTTCAGAAAACTTCATTGCCAGAGGAATACTGTTCACATAAACATGTTTATTTCATTTATATTACGATCAATAATTTGTTTCATCAAGGACATAGATATAACACCTGAGGTATATTACTCCTCCACCATAGAAGGAGAAACATCATTTGGTCAGGTAAAAACTTCATCTTAACTTTCTATATTTTGTAGTTAATAACCAAAAATGATAAGCATTGAGAAAGATTGCGAATATTCAAGTATGCATTAATATTTAAAATAGAATTTAAATACGAGTGCTATGGTCAACATTAATACTTAGTTCAAGCCATAGATAACTCAAGAGATTCTTATATATCAATTATGACTACCAAATAATACCTTGGCACACAACCACTTAAACATTTATATGATAAAGAACTTTCAAAATCAATGCAAGGCTCTAAAATATGTTTAATGTAAAAAAGTTAAAGATATCAAACATACAATGCAACAACGATGTGACATTATACAACCACACTAAATAGATACTTCCCTTATAACAAATCTGGTGTTCTATCAGTAATTATTGTATTGTTTTCTACAAATAAAAATAATTACTAATGCAATACGGAAGTGGCACATTATTTGCTAAGATTGATTTATAAATTGATATCCATTTTTACGAGTTAAGCAATATTGTATTCACTAAAATAACAAGTAGACTAAACAGGAGCAGAGTTCACATTAAACTACTGTCAACTGAGAGGCTACATTTAGGTTGTACACCACTTATGAAACGCAGAAATGCTAGAAACAACTCTCATTGTGTACTTTGAAATGTAAACCGTTATTATTTTTTGAGTAAATTCGCACGAACATGACTAGATTTCAGTTATATTAACTTATTGACCACTTACAGTGAACTGTTGCTTTATCATCATCATCATGGAAATGTATTAAAAGTCCGTGAATCACAAGAAACTGCAATAACAAGCGTGACATGACAGCAATGTATTTATACTTTTAAGATTTAATGTTTTCGATAACACAAAATCCTAACCCTTATTACAGTGTTCCGTTAGGTCAATGAAGGTCAGAGAGAAGCTACGTGATCTATAAACAAAAAGGCAATTTGACAATATATTTACGTTTTTCGCGATTTAAATCTGAAGATATCAAAACAGTCTTTAAAATTTTATTATGTCGATTGATTCTACTCCCAATTTGGACATTTTGGTTCATTGTAAAAGAGGTGCAAAAGATACCAAAGAGACATTTTAAGTCGAAGATCGAAAATAAACTGACAACGCCACGGTTGAAAAAGAAAAAGACAAGCAAACATTTTTTGATTGAGTTAAGTCTGCCAATTGATATTTTATCGTATGTTTTTCTTTGTTGTGATGTTATGCTATTGTTTCAGAAAAAGGGAGAAGGTTTGGATCCATTAAAACGTTTAATCCCGCTGCAAATGTTTGCACCTGTCCTAAGTCAGGAATCTGATGTACAGTAGTTGTCGTTTGTTTATGTAATATATACGTGTTTCTCGTTTCTCGTTTTGTTAATATAGATTAGACCGTTGGTTTTCCCGTTTGAATGGTTTTACACTAGTAATTTTGGGGCCCTTTATAGCTTGTTGTTCGGTGTGAGCTAAGGCTCCGTGTTGAAGGCCGTACTTTAACCTATAATGGTTTACTTTTTAAATTGTTATTTGTATGGAGAGTTGTCTCATTGGCACTCACACCACATCTTCCTATATCTAAATAATAGAACAATGAAACTGCCTAGAAAACTATAGACTAAGCAACACCTTAAACTGCGGCGATCTCAGGTGCTCGGAAGGGTAAGCAGATCCTGCTCCATATGTTTCACCCGTTTTGTTGCTTATGCTATTACTAAGTCGGTAAATAGTCTAAATGAGGCGTGTGTATTAGGAGACGTGTACACTTTCTACGCGCCCAGTCTTGTTTTTTATCAACTTCTCTAGTTATCATTAACATTTGACTTGTGTAATATGTCTTTAATATAACACCTCTAGATCTTATTTAGCCATACCTTACTCATTAAAATAATGTATGCACTCAAAGTTGAACCTTTCGGTCATATAATGCTTCAATTCGTTCAACGATGTAATATCAATATAGCATATTAATCTTTAGCTCAATTTGTAGGCATGGATATGTAAATCGGTTTACGTCATCTTCTACTATGTGTTAACTGCAAATTTTATGTGGATATTTGTTGAAGGACTATTTTTACATACATTTGTTTTGTCTACAAAATACAACGTATCACGACATATATACAGAACATTTCTTATATTAGGATGGTGTGAGTATATTTAACATTTTGATGATGTCATTGCTTTAAAAAAACTGGCAATAGTCTTCTTTTGTTACTGTACATTTAACCCAACTAACTGAGTTACAAAACTGTATTAATAGATATAAGTATATATTAGAATATTTTGATATTAAAAACAAAGACGGAAGATAGATGCACAAAGAGATTTTGAAACTCATAAGTCGAATAAAATTGGACAGCTAACAAAAAACCAAAACGACTTCAAAACAAACGACAGTATAACAAACCATAGAATAGATTTTCAAAGATGTTCAGATCAGAATGACCTTTTAGATGAAGATTTGTTTAATAATAGTGATGGACGGGGTTTTTGCTACGACAATTGGAACATACGAGTGCTTAAAATATTTGAGCTTTATATGTAACAGTTGTATTTACCAGAGTGAAAACCTACTATACAGAATATAAATTTAAGCAAGAGAGAGTTTCGTATACATCAATTACATTTTGAAAAGAATTATCAAAACTGCAGTATAAAATGCCCCCCTAAAAAAATTAACACAAATATGTTAATACTTTCGATTATATTTGATTATATTTGATTTCAAAAAGCATATGTGAAAAAAAAACCTTCTTGATTAAGCGCTTTTGAAAATGTTAACAAAATTGGATCATGACAAGACCACTTTGGCCGTCCTTCCTCAACAAGACACATTTTGGATTTCAGTGACGTTACATTGAAACGTTTGATTATTTGATACGTTTTTGGGGGTGAACACGGAAAACTATTTACCATATCTCTAAACAATTACATATCACTACGTAGATTTAACACATTTACCTATTCAAGCAAAATGGAAGTAGCTTGTCTTTACATATTTTAATAACAGAACTCTTTTATTCAGGTGTGCCTTTATTGTCAGTTATACCATGGTTAATTGTGCGATATATGTTCGAAAACACACTGTAAGTAAACACTATACAATATTGACGTTATAATACAATTTGTGAAATTTGTATTATTTTTTTTATTTTTTTTTTGGACATGAAAACAAACTTTGAATTATTATACATTTAAGTTGAATAACAAAATTTAGCAGTGCAGTTGCATCATTTACGGTTTTGCATTCAATACTACCGAGATATGAGATATTCTAAAAATTACCTTGATTGTTTTTTCGGTCTGTTATGAGTAATGTGGTTTGTTTTGTATACATATAGCTATAGTAAAAACTGTACTGTCGAATAACCAGATTTTTTATTCTGACAAATATCGTAGTCATATAACAAAACTTATATTAACTAGAAAAGAACCCTTTACACTATGATTATTTTTATGAATGCGTATGAACATTTTATACTAGTAATGGTTGGATAATCACAAAATTAAACTAGATGGCAACAGTGGTTTTCTTATGTACAAATTTAGAAATTCGATTTATAAAGGCAACAGTAGTATACCACCGTTCGAAATTCATAAATCGATAGAGAAAAAACCAATCCGGGTTACAAACTAAAATTGAGGGATTTAAAAGACAGACCACGATAACAAACAAATACTAAGGAATTGGTTCTTCATACATGTTAACTGGGGTACACAACACGGATTTGACAAAGGAAAAGTCAAGTCATTAGCCTAATGACGGGTGTGTACAGTTACGATCACGTTGAACTGTTGAACAAAATTGCAGTAAAACATAAAGACAAAAAACAAGTATATAACAAGTATATCAGAAAACGTAGACAGAGTCTACTCGATTAAGATTAACGTTGGTTTCATAAACTGATAAGAGTTATTCTTAGGTTTCTTGGGATAAAGTGAAATATATATTCCTTTACAAAGTCATATAGCTGCAATAGTTTCTACTTGTAAATCTATTGCTTTCAAAAGATAAGGTAGGAGCACGCCTAAAACATGCTACGGATGTAGGAGGCTCGTTAAAAGCGATTCGAATTCACACTATTTTATTAGCATGCATATATATATTTATATATATTAATTATAATTTTATATTTTTAGGTGTTGGAACACTATGGACAATAGATTTTTCTGGATAATCAAAGGTCCGATTATGGTAACATGTATTGTAAGTTAACGATTTATAGTAGCATACTTCCTAAAATACGACACTCAATAGCTATATAAATTATTGCGAAACATGTCAATTTAGCAATAACAATATTTTTCTAATAAATAGTGACACTGTAATTAGAATTATTTAGCATTGTTATTTTGAGGATTAATTACAATACGACGGGTGCCACATGTGGAGGAAGATCTGCTTACGGAGCACCTGAGACCCCCACCCCCAGTTTTTGTGGGGTTCGTGTTGTTTAGTCTTTACGTTTCCATGATGTGTCTTCTGTACTATTATTTGAATGTTTGCCAGACGCGCGTTTCGTGTACATAAGTCTCATCAGTGACGATCAGATCAATATAGTTTAAACAAGAACTATCTTTAAAAAAGATATCCGACGTATTTAAATTTGAGTATCTGTTTAAAACTATCATTTCGATTTACCATTTAAATAACGTTTTCTTTGTTTGTGTTCAGTATTCTCGGTCCTCGTATCTTTTTGTTTACATTCACCAAAACCCCGCGGAAATCACACATGCGTAGGTGCGTTCTAAAAGTCATGTACGTTCGTACAACAAAATTTACATTGAAAATTATATAATTGTCCCGAATAAACAGATGTTATGAACGCAAAGAGCTATTGGAGAAACAATTATTTTAATAAAAATATAAATCTTTGTAAGATCTAGTTCAAATATTTATATTTTTTCACTTGCTTTCAATCACGATATAATTTACGAGACGTTTTTTTCAAACACAACAAAATCACCCACCATGACAGCATTTTGTCCAATCACAGAAAGGATTTTCGAGCATGCGTATTCTGTTGCCATAGTTAAGCGTCCTTAAGTTCAAAAAGCACAAACCGAAACTATACGTGACAGGTCGTTTTGTGACATATAGTTGCTATACTCCTGGACTTTGGAACTCTGTTCGATAGTAATCTCACTGTCAACAATAGATAGGTATATATACAAAGTTGCAAGTGTATAGTCATCCCGTTTAACAGAAAAATAAATATGAATTAAGCAGATTTTGTCAGCAGTAAGAATTTTTTTTACTTCAGTCAAAATTACCAGCAACAGTTTAAATAAATAAAAATAGTCGGAAATGGCAATATGTCTCCCTATTTTCAAAATGTCTTCCGTGTAGATCGATATTAAATACGGTTAGTCGTTTTCCTGTGTGTGAAAGATGTATGGTATTTGTTGGTAAAAATTGCATTGCAAGGTCATCTATTCAGACACAATGGAGCTACAATTTAATTTGATTACGTAATTGATCCAATATTATAAGTTCATGGAAAATTATATCTTCTATTTTTTTTTTATTGCAGATAAACCTAGTGTTTTTCATTAATATTATCCGAGTGTTGTATACTAAATTGAATGCAGCACACACAAAAGATCCAAATAAATTCAGGTATCTCGTTATTTTATAAAGATTAAACCGTTGGTTTTCCCGTTTGAATGGTTTTACACTAGTAATTTTGGGGCCCTATATAGCTTGTTGTTCGGTGTGAGCCAAGACTCCGTGTTGAAGGCCGTACATTGACCTATAATGGTTTACTTTTATAAATTGTTATTTGGATGGAGAGTTGTCTCATAGGCACTCATACCACACCTTCCTATATCTATATTATACCAAGTTTTAACTTTGATAACAATGTTTATCATTTGTTCTTCCCTTTTGTACATGTGTAGCCATCATTACGTGGTTCAATAGATGTGTCATCAAGTGATACATACATTTTGGGAAAGCAGGAGTTGCCTTTTAGTACATCATACTACAAAAACGACCAACACCAGTACACACACAAAAAACAGACATTCAAACAATGAAAAGAATAAACGAATGATAACTTTGTGAGGCAGATTGAATTGGTGCTGATATAGGTATTTATTTGTGATCATTGAACTAATGATATGACTGTCATACTGTATACCTACCATCATCGACATAAACAGCTGTTTAAAATTAGCCATGTTAGATTTATCAAATCCAAATGAAACATTTCATAAATTTCTCAAAAAAATAAAGTATATATGGATATGATTATCTTATTTCGGACAGTCTAATCTAAAAACCATCATCGACATAAACAGCTGTTTAAAATTAGCCATGTTAGATTTATCAAACTCAAATGAAACATTCCATAAATTTCTCAAAAAAATAAAGTATATATGGATATGATTATCTTATTTCGGACAGTCTAATCTAAAAACCAACCCTCAAGGTGTGGACATACTTGAAGGTTTTCGTTTTAGAAGATTTTAAGAGTGCTTGTTGAAAACAAATCTAGAAAATAAGGTTTCTATTAACCTTGATTTTATGATAACCATAGAAATAAACAGAGGTCCATAGTATCAGGTTATTTTAACGGAGCTGACAATTTCAAGACATAGGCCGCACTTTGACCTATAATGGTTTACTTTTACAAATAGTGACATGGATTGAGAGTTGTCTCATTTGCACTCATACCACATCTTTTTATATCAATAATCTTATTATTAAGCCTTAAAAAGTATATGGTATAGTATTTACTAACGCTATATGTGAATAGTTGTTATATTTTGTAGAAAGTTAGCCAGATCAACATTGGTACTTATTCCTTTGTTTGGTGTGTATTATGCAGTTTTTATAGCAGTGCCTATATGTATGGACCCTAATTTAGAGGTCATATGGATGTATTCAGAAATGTTCTTCAATTCATTCCAGGTAAGTGGTAAAGATGTAAACACAAATGTATACAGTTTATTACAGTTCTACATAATAATAAAAAGAGATACCTGGAATTGCCAGGAATACTGCACAGGACATCTAAACTCATCGACAACCAACACCCGACCGAAAAACCAAAACAAGGACAAGAAGCAATATATATATATGGTACAGGTATAATAATGGTGGTCTTTACCAGTTTTACAGGGGATAAAGGTTCACGGTTTCTTTTGCATACATTAAATGTTAAGAAATATGACATATCAAATTAATGATTGGTTTTTATTTCGTTTCAGGGATTTGCAGTTGCCTTATTATTTTGCTTTATGAACGGAGAGGTAAATATAACGCATCTTAAACAATATCGTGACATACTATCATAGATGATTAACTACAAAAAGCTTAAATTTCATTTTGGTCTCGCAACAAATATAAAGTGATAAACTACATTTTTTGTTGAGATAAATTGAATGAAAAATTCATAATCGCACGAAATTGCCATATCAAAAAATTATGCCTATCTTTAAAATTGTTTGTTAAATTGATTTTCAATTATACTTGTATCTTTGGTGACATCTAACAAGATTTTGAATTGCTCTAGACTTGTTAAGCGTATTAGTAGTTAGGCTATGATCATAACTCAACTAAGAGAGAACAGAACACAACCCCTAAAGGGGTCAAACTTAAACTCAGAACAGAGCGCAGTGGTCTGAGTCAATTTAATAATGTCTTAACCAACAGTGCAATTCCACTCGATAAGGAATACGCCACAATTGGAAGATGTGCAAATTAGACTATTGTTCTGCTGTCTTTAAACGAACGATTCAGAAAACATGTTTCTTGTTAGTTTGCTGTTGATTGCTGTCATCAATTTTAATATGTTTGTTTCGTTCAAATCCCTGCTTGGTCGATTAAACGTTAAGAGAACGCCTTGATAAATACAGCATACAAACGTGTGTATGCAATCCATTACAATTTGAGTAAGCTAAACGATAGGACAGAAAAGAATTTTAACAAACGAGAAATGTGAAGATGACGGACATTTGGTAAACTGAACATCATATTTTTTTTTAAATCATTTTAAATTCAGAACGATTTTAAAATATAGTTCAAAAGTGTTAATTCTACGAAGACATTTATTTTACAACCCTTCTTCTGTCCGTAGTGCATTCATGTTGACCATTATATGTGAGTGACAGATAGTATGACATATACTCAATATTGAGTTTTCTGTGTTTATAATAAGTTAAAGGTGTAACACCACAAGTTCGTCCCCCAAAATTACAGAACATACCAGAAAATTATTAAGATTAAAACAAAATAGTTCCTACGCATAGGTGTAACTTACAGAAATGTTTTGGAACCGATGCAGAATTCAGTTCAATTTCAGTTATGTTGATCATGCTGATGTTGTCAGTATAAGAAAAGACAAGTTGCAATGTATTGCTCTGACTACAGTGAATGTAATAAAAGGATATAAGAGCTATCCATACTTGAAATTTTGGGAATTAAGCCTAAGACGCAAAGGGATAAAATAATAGTGATGTGTCTGCTATATAAGTATAAAAAAATTACATTGGTTTAATATAAGTCAGTAAGGTAATCTTGATTAATATGCTGTCTACGTCACTGAAAACACCATTCGTGAATGATCGGCAAAGTTAGTATTAACCAACGTACAAACAAAGTTATTCGGAGATTGTGTTTTCTTTAATTTTTGACATAGAGCGATTTTAATTGACAGGTTCAGACAGAGATCAGGAATGATTGGCAGGGACAGCGTATGATATTTAAGAAAAACAACTTGTCACGTTCAAAACCTTTAATAAGGAGTAACCATGATATATCTTGACACTTGACACATCATATGCTGTATCCCAAATTTAGATGAGAAATTTATATGATTTGTATACGCTTGCCGAATTCCATTGGCTCCAATGACATTTGTATCAGTTTAAAACCATTCATTGAGTGTATTTCATTTATTGATTGTAATTCGCAGGTTCAAAGAGAAATCAAGAAGCATTGGCGTCGTCGGCGAATAATGCGTCGTCAAAGCAACATGTCATCACGTTCAAAAACATATGCTATAGACCATGACACACATCACACGTGTGTTCCGGACACATGGGATTCAAACGGAAATATGGACCTTAAGGAACTGACTATACCAGTGTGTAATGTTGATATTGATCTCAATGTAAACTCGCCTCAGGAATTGGACGAAAATTTACCTATTTTGAATGATTGAAATAAACGGGTTTTGTACGTTTACATTTTTATTGTATTCTAGCAGTAGTTGTTTATACGGTTATACATAGAGAAATCATCATGTTGATGCACTTATCATCTTAAATTCGTCGATAGTCATTCGATTTTGTTTTAGGTTAACAGCTAGCCAATATAAATCAAGACTACACATAAACAAGAAAAAAAGTACGAATTGTTAATCTAAATGTATTAAGAAGACACAATTGAATTAAATAGCTAGAAATGGAACTCACTAAAAATTGGTTTCTGAAATAGAGATTATTTGTTATAAATAGATAGATTAAACAACGACTAACCATCATTTATTTCAAGCGGACAGATCTGATTGTAGAAAGCGAGTACTGACTTGAGAACTTCCTGATAAAAAGACCACTGCTGCAGAAAACTAATTACTTATATCAGATAACACGTTGTAATATATTTTCATGTTTTTGAATCGAACATCATTTATCACGCCTGATGGATGAGGGCATGTTTAAAAGGAGTAAACAAACATCTCTTGCAACAGGCAACGTCCGTACAACAAAATTGTTACATTTTTTAACGTTCCGATAGTTTCACAGTTTGGATGGTAACAGGCATTTATTATCCGGAAAATGGTGGATTATATCTGACTTTGTAGCTACGTGAACCTCTCACTTGTATTTGATTAGGGACTTGTCGTTTTGAATTTTCCTCGGAGTTCATATGATTTTAGTTTTGTATGATACAGTTGATATTTGATTTTGAAAGACTATAATCCTTGATAAAGAAGAGGAATGTATTTAATTAGCAATCTCAGGTTTCTGTTGTTATCCTGTTATAATTAATGGGTCATGTCTAGTCAGTGGGGGAGGAGTTGTGAACTTATCTGTAAGCTGTTAACCCCAAGCTGGGTCAAAGTGATATAACTTCTCCCGCCAATTCCCGGATTTTTGTATACAGGGTGTGCATTTTAAGCTTTATTTATAGATTGTGTAAATTGATTCGTTCTTTCTGGTCACATTATTGTTGATTTATGATTAAAGGTCAATCAATCCTATGCTGTTTCTATGGTACCTTTGTCTCATTTACACAAAAAATTGAGGTTACACAGAGGAAAAGTAGTATATTTGTTTTTTTCCACTATGGCATTTAACATGAAATTTCCACCTTTGATTGGAATTAGCTCCTTCATTGGTACCCCTAGAGGCTTGGTTTTGGTATATGTTGTTCCTAAGCCTATTATCTGCAAAACTATGTCTCAGATTTGTAATGGAATGTATAGAACAAATTTTACACCCAATTAATCATTGTGTACTATATTGATGTTAGAGTGTTTACACTAATTAGAGGTATGAGAGAGAATAGAACATCATAGGAAAATCTGAGACACAGTTTTGGAGCTCAATGCTGTGTAGAATAAGATTTGATAAGAACTTTTTATCTAACAATCAAGATGACAAAGCTAAATTCATTTAAGTACACACACTTTTCTACACTAATAGCATTATAATTGATTACATAATGATTGCATAATACTGACACTGCATTCATTTGAAAGATACATCTCTTGGCTATCCATACATACCCCTTTTATAAATATCCATGCATTATTAAGAAAGTTACAGCAGTTTAAAAGAGGGGAATAGGAGGTATAAAAATCTTTGTAATGTGCAACCTTAATTAAATGATAACAAACTGCATCTTTTCCCCGATATGTCACAGTTTGACGTCCCGGAAATAATATACGTTAGCAACGTCATTACCTCCCTTGTAACTGTATCGTATACCTTAAATACGAATGACACTAAATGATGTGTAATGCCATTTTCTAGTTATTAAGATGTTGTTTTTATGTTGCTTTGAAGTAGTTGTGATTGCTTTTATCATGTTTATGTTATTTGAAAGCGCATTTCTATCTTTTATTTCATTTATGAAAAATAAATTGTAAATTCCACTCTTTTCTTTTTTTAAAAACACACTGAATTAATATTATATAATTGTCTTCTGAATGAGCAAGATTTTTTTACTTGTGCGTATGTGCGTGTTTTTGTTTTCTAGTTGTCTAACCACAATTATCAAATATATTTTGCTTTATTTGCAAGGATAAAAATACCAACACTTTTAAAGGTAGGCCTATTTATTCATAAATTAAACAATTTTGTTTTGGTCAATCTCACGTTAATTTGTGATTAGCATGTCATTCACCGGCATACCACGAGGAACAGAATAGTGGAAGTGATATTGGATTAGAGTCGATGTAGGAGTTTATCGATTTCTGTTGATTTTCAATTAGTTGACAAAGAGCAGTCTCTACAGAATATTGTTTAAGTCTATAATTACGTTTTTTTGTTTTTTAATTCGGACACAATTTTTGACTAAATGATTAGTTTTCTGTTGTTATTTGACATGATCAGTAAATTTAGCTAAAGTAGACATGATGATACTTTCCTACGTCAAACTTGAAGGAAAAGATTATCTTATCTGTGGATATTTAGTGAAACCTTTTGGAATTGTAGGCCTTCAGTGGTCTTTACCTTCCATTTTTTTTTTAGTTTAGGTAAAAAATCTTTTATTAATATCACTATTGTAGGCGAGTGACTTTAACCATAAAATTAAATTTTTAATGCACCTACCGAACACACGGCTAAATTATATATCATTTGAAAGCTACACATCTGTACTATCTGTTTTGCCCGGTCGTAAAAAAATCGTACGGTGCAATTTCCGTCAAATCAAGATCAAAGGCCAAGGACGAATAAGTGCATATTTTCTAAGATTTCAGCCTGATTGCATAATATGACTTATATATACTAAATTCACATTTGCAAACAATTTAAACTTTTAGCAGATAGATTAACAGTCATTATTCAAATGCATTTTTTAATATTTAAAGCGTGTTTTTGACATGTTTGACAGAGAGCACATGTTTCCTGAAATTTGAGTAAAAGTTAACAAAATGTGTGAAAACCCAAAGTTTTCTTTCTGGTGCAAATGCTTATCAATTAAAACTAAGTAAAACCCTGTAATGACTATCAAAGAAGTTTTTGACATCATAAAATTTCCTAAAATTATGCTTACTTCTAATCAAATTGCAAATCATAACAACTCATACAGTTGCCCAAAATACCACCATCCGCGAAAAAACAGCTTTCAAGCATTTCTTCCTATTTAAACATTGTATGTGGTCAATATAAGATTTAATAAACAAATTCTTAAGAATCTGAAAAATTAAGAGTAAAAAAATATGTGCGCGAATCATCTTATTGCTTGAAATAAAGGGGGTGAAACTAACAGATTGCAATCTGCATTGTAACTACTAGACTGAAATAAACATATTTCGACTTATCTAATTGTTTGATTTGTAGCTTCATTATAAATATTGATGTAGTGAAAAGACCTTTTATTTATTTAATGTGAATTGAAAATCTAGACCAAAATAAATAGAAAATAAATTGAGGAAAATTGAAATTTCAAAGAATTTCAAAAACTAGTAAACACATTATAAAACTTTACTACTTGATTGCTTAAATTGCGTTGTTTATTGTTTACATGCATTAATTCATCAAGTAAGAATAATGTTGAAGAAAAAATATCCATTAATACGCAACGATTCTAGTTACAACTAGACTTCCTGAATAGCTTGAATGACTAGTTCATTTTTCATACGAGAATGACTTCATGCAAGAGTTTCTGATGACGACTTACAAGAAGCTATCATTATCTTGTAACTTCACTTTCCATTATATAGATGATGTCATCTCACTGAATAGTGTAAAATTTGTGACAATGTTGGACTCGTATTTTCCATTGAAATTGAAAATAAAAGACTCAACAAATATAGTTTACTCTATCACGTATCTTGAAATCGATGATGAGGGTTGGTTGAGAACAAGTTTTACGACAAAAGAGATGAGCATAAAACAACCCATAAAAACACCCTTTACTACCAAATTATAAACTTTTCGTTTCTATGTAACAACATTATAGCAACGCCTGCATATCTATACTACTAAAGGAGGAGACCGGTTTCATTGAGCCTCAACTCCTCTGAACTAACGGCAACTATAGTATACCGCTATTCAATGGTCATCAATCGATTTACTAGTAACTAAAATAAATCCGGGTCACAAAGCAAAAACTAGGAAAACTCATCAACTATAAGAGGACCACAACGATATAACAGAAACACAGAACTGCTACAAAATCAAACGCCAACATACAAAGTAACAGATTTTCGATACCAACTGCCATATGCCTGACTTGGTACAGGACATTTGAAAACAAATGGTGGTTTAAACATGTTTTAAACCAGAGTTAAAATGCAAAGTTGAAAACATCCCTTTGAAAAGTTCTTGGACGCCACTACGAGTTGGTTGACAATTATGAGATATCTGTTTCGCCAGATGACGACTGATAAGTTCCATCGACGTAACTAAATTGCCGTCAATTCTGCCATTAATGTCACCAACCGAATAAGGCTTGGCACCGAGTTAGGAAATACATGAGCCACAAGACGGGTAAAAGAGAGTCGTGGTGTAGTGGTTAGTGCATCGGACTACTAACACAAAGGTTCCTGGTTCGATTCCCGTTCCGTGATGAAAATTTTTGGGACTGAATTGTCGGCTCTTCCTTGACACCATTTGTGAGTATAGTCTTGAGGAAACGATGAAAGTCCGTCGGAAGGGAACGAAAAATGGCTGATCCGTGTTAAGAGAGAACCATATCTCTTGCACGTTAAACACACCTTTGTAGATTTCGAAAAAGAGCAGGCTAATGCCGCTACAAGGCAGCACGCGCGCCCGCAAAGTGGAAAGCGAATAATTTTAGTTGCAAAACTTGTTTCCCAATCCACTATAAATTAAACTAAGACGGGTGTCACATGTAGAACATGATCTGCCTACCCTTTGGGAGCCCCTGAGTTCACTCAAAATTTTTTTGGGGGGTTTGTGTTACTCAATCTGTAGTTTTATATGTTGTGTTTTGTATACTGTTGCTTGTCTTGTTCGTTTTTTGGCCGACTTTGTCAGTTCGTTTTTAATTATTATCTTGATGTCCCTTTGATATATTTCGTCACTATTCAAGTAGTAAAAGGTTTAACAATTATAGATCAGTGTAGCCAAATGTATCATGATAAGATTTGGTTCTATATATATATCATCGTGAGCAAATTAAGTTATTTTCGCGGATATTTGTCTTATTGCGTTTATCGTCCTCACTTTACTTTGAGGCGATTTTTTGGCCGATTTTCATTATTAATGTCTTTAAAGTAAAAAAAATACCAAAGGGACAATCAACATCTCAAACCATGAATCAAATAAAGATAATTAAAACCATAAACAAAATAAATTTGAAGTACAAGAGACAAACAACAGTCCAAAAAACACAGCATACCATGAAAACGAACACTCCTAAAACAGCGAATGATCTTATGAGGTCAGGAAGGGTATTTAACTTTTTCATTTTGTTATTTCACAACTGCTTATAGTGTTTAACATACACAATGACATGCATTTGTATTTTTAAAGCTTATGTAGAAAATACTCAAAGCATCTTTTATTCAAATAATTAAAGCGATTAAACTTCTAAACACATTTAATATGACTTACTATAACACGATTTTAAACTAAATAAGAAGCAGCCGCATTTTATTTAGTTCGTTTACATCCCGCTTTAAACAACCAAGTGTTTCTAAACAAGGTTACTTATGTCAATGTTGCCTACGATTTAGTCGCAAAGTAATGTTTGCATTTAAACATGATTACAAAAAGTAAAAAAGTTTGACTTCGTAAAAAACATATTTTAACCTCAATTACCTCGCATATATTCTTTTCTTACTTTAAATACCCCTTCTGTTATTATGGAAAATCATTCTCCTCCCTATGATGATTCGAGCGTCACTGATGAGTCTTTTGTAGACGGAACGCGCGTCTGGCGTATATACTAAATTTAGTCCTGGTATCTATGATGAGTTTATTTACAACCACTGGGTCGATGCCACTACTGGTGGAGATTTATTTCCCCCAGGGTATCACATGCCCAGTTGTCAGCACTTTTTGTGCTGACATGAATTGTCATTGATATGGTTATATTTATAAATTTACTGTTTACAAATTTTTGAATTTTTTGAAATACTAAGGCTTTTCTACCTCAGGCATAGATTACCGTAGCTGTATCTGGCAAAACATTTAGACATTTTGGTTCTCAATGCTATTCAACTTCTTACTTTATTTGGCCTTTTTAACTTTTTTGAATTCGAGCGTCACTGATGAGTCTTTTGTAGACGAAACGCGCGTTTGGCGTATATACTAAATTTAGTCCTGGTATCTATGATGAGTTTATTATACATCTTCTATTATGATGTGAATTATAAAAATCTTTCTTTAAAGATGATTAGAACCGAGTTTTTTAGTAATGCACCTAAAACTTGCTATACAAATATATGTCTTGCCTGTTTTATATTTCTAGGAATACGATGGATTAAAATCAACATTGTAGAGACCGTGCATATTCCATATAAGGTTAGTAGAAGTCGTGATAGCAATCATTCCATTACTGATCCTATAAGTAACAGCAACGAAAAGGACTCAAATTCCCGGAAGGATAATGATTTAACTGTGTTTAGAGTTGCAGAAATTTATGTTGGAATTACACGATTCATTAATTATTGAATCAATATGCAATGTTACATTTGTTACCCTGATGTTCTCCTAGCGAAATGGATTAGGTTTAATACGTAATTAATCAGTTTTTGTCATCTGAACAAAATATATCCTTCTTGGTTTAAGATGTTTTTTTTTCTTTTTTAGTCTTAATACATAAAACATAAAAGGCTATATTCGATACATAATTATTCACGTAAGCCTACTAGTTGATAAGATGATTTTTGCCATGCGTAGCCTAGCCGTTTTGAAATTCCACAACTTCGCTATTAATAAGACTATTCAATCGTTTCATCTGAAGCATGAAACTGATGCATTCTATGTAGACAAACTTAGCAATTTGTGCCCTTTATTCAACATTGCAATGGAAGACTCGTATCATTGATGAGATTTTTCGTACATACATGGACACTAGTAAATAGAGCCGCGAATCAACAATGAAGTTTAATTTTGTCAGTAATCATTAACTTTAATCAAAACTACGGTCTTTAACACTGGAGAAACTAAAGTGCTATGAAAATATAAAAACAAATATACAAAATTAGCAATAACCACATCAATACGCTAAATATGGACTGACAACATCGTGGACACAAGAAGTGTTATAATTCTATCGAATGCCATCAGGCAGGGATTTCCAATATTGTAGTCTGCTAGATATGAGTATGTTTTTACTTTATCTTTAGAACTTAATTGTAGTATTTACGGCATTCAACGACAATAGTATCTACTCATCTTCTGATTAACTTGTACAAACAAACAACATGCTTCGAATGTATTTAATTTGATTCTATGTCTTGATATTGAGATTTTCATAACGATGTAAAGTCTGTTAATTTTTTTTTTAAATAAACTCAATTCAGCACTGGTTTTTCTGTTGGCAATACAAACCATTGATTTTGTCCTCCCTTACACTGAAATCAAATCGGTATAATACAATTACTTTAACTGTGCTTATACAGTGGCTGTTTACCTGTCAGTCTCAATATGGATCATCCAAAGAGCTATTGCTTCGGTACGGGTAATACTATACGGTTTTGTTTATGATTTAATCATGTACACTTGCAAAAATAAAGGTCACAACTTCCTCGGACAATGCACACTCTTACATATTTAACTTATATATTTAGAACTTTTTCTTTTTTTTTTCCAAAACTCTATGTACTAGAATTTTTTATTGCCTGATTCACAATAATCAAAATATCAAAGCAATAACTAATTCAATGGTTTGTTCATAATTTCCTCAGGGCATTCATCTGTTTTCAAAGACTAACATAGAAAACACAATATTAAATAGGATCAGTCTTTCTAAAAAAAAACAAAAAATGTTAAAAAACATATCAGCAAATAATCAAACCTTTTTCAACCTTTTATACAACTTTCTTCTTTTTGAGTAATTGCATGCAGAATTGGGCAATGGAAACACTTGGATAAGATTATACTGCACACAAATACCCAGGGCTGTTCTAAAATTTATGACATTTAGTAACGTAAAAGGACATTTCGAGGTCGGAAACCACTGAAATAAAATTCATCGCTTTTTTCAGTTTGAGATGGGTATATTTATTGTTTTTGCATAGGTTAGAGTCGAACGCATTGACGACGCATTGGTATCATATCAAATATACTACACCAATCACGAGTATGCACGTTATGTATTTCTTTTATTTTAATCTTGGCATTATAATGCTTGGCAGTTTTAATCGAGTTGAGTTAAACATGTAAGAATGTTGTAAGTTCATAAGCCTTGCAAAAATAAATCGTTTAACCTTAAGGACACTTTAAAAAAAATTGTTTTAACTGATTTACAATCCTAAAAGGAGGTGTATGGTATGTTTGAATTTCAAATAAGTGACCGGTCTTGGTCAAAATTTGAACAGTTATAAAATATTATAGCAGCATTACAGGTGTAACAAAAGAAAATTTAGCATTTATTGTTGATTGTAAGCAAGCTTGAAATAACACAAAGAATTTTTAAAGTTTTAACACTTACGGTCAAGTATACATTAAGATGCACCCGAACCATCCGCACATGTCGACTATTAACACTTTGCACGAATTGTAGCATTTAATCATTTTCATGCATGTTATTTTCACTTTCATGCACATTCAATTAGTCGTTTTCTTTGTAGGTTCTATTTTGTACAGTGTAATTAGAAGATCACGCTATCAATATTCGAATATTTGATATTGTTTGTGTAATGACTTACGTTATAATAAAGTTAATACATTATAAGTATATTGAAACATAGCAATCTGAATAGTGAGTGTCTAGAACTCTCAACAAGGGTTATGAAACATATTGCAATTACTCATTGTATAAACATGTATGTAGTTAATAAATAAGTTTGAAGGTCTGAATAATATTTACTATTAGTATCATCCAAAAAATATGTTATTATATTCTTTTTCTCTGTTGAGTGTTATCAACACGATCAGTTTATTTGCTAATGATGTAAAATATTAATCTGAGAACATATTGATATGTATATTAATTTGTTCTTGTTAACGGATTTAATGGGGAGATATGAGCTTGTATGAAAACTTCAAGAAATATCAAATGCAGTGGTATTTGAGTGATTTTTCCCTTGTCCTTATAAGTGTACAGTATAGACGTAATACTTATTTACATCGACTTAAAAAGCAAATATAAGAGAGATTCTGGAAATCCGACAGCCCATTAAACCCGACTTCTAGTTTTTCTGATAGTTAATTAATCTAGCAATCCGTTACTTTTACTTGGAGTATTAAGGTAAAACACCACAGCCGAATGGTCCCTTTAACTTACTCGTTCCAATAAGCCACATGATTTTCTTATACAAAAGAATCTGAAAGTAAAGTAAATCAACCACTTTCCTTTTTCATTATTCTAAGAATTCAAATGGCTCTGAACTATTTATAAAAGTAAGACCAATATATTGTAGAAGTGAACAATTATATGCAGTTCTAATAAAAACATTACTTGAAACTAAAGGTAAAATCCCTGAACATTAAACTTGCATACAAATGTTCTTTACCTTTATTCTTGTATGGCTTTCTAACTATTTTGATCCGAGTGTCACTGATGAGTCTTATGTAGACGAAACGCGCGTCTGGCGTATCAAATTATAAGCCTGGTACATTTTATAACTATTGTACTTACCTCCCTTACCTTAAGTACATGTAGATAATTTCGAAAAACCTCGAATCTTCTGCCTAAATAGTTAAGATTACTATTTTTTTTTTATATTTATTTTATTTTATCAAAACACATAATGCATAATCATGATAATAAACAAAGGTATATAAATTATTCTTTAAAATGCAGATATTACAATGTCAGAAAATTATATAATAATTAAGTTAATTTTAACAGTTTTTACAATTATTAATTCTTAAGAACAGTTTGAGTTTTCTGCTTCAAACTAATTTGTCTATGTTTTGTTTTATTGCTATAATAAAATTTTGAAGAAGAAAAAATATTTGATAGAGAAAAATGAAAGAAAAAAATCAAACATTTGCCAAAAAAACAAAAACAAATACAAGTTTCAAATTTTTAGGGAAAAAAAGGAAGAATTGGCCATCCGTGGTTTGCTCTATATATTACTGCCATTATATGGTATCTGATTCAAGAAAGTTGGAAAGTAAAGAGCCAGATTTATAGGTTAAATTAGCAATTTTAAAAAAAACAAAAGTCTCATGTATTTGTGTGATTGTTCTAAGTATAAACACAGAAAGGGCCGGCTATTCCATTCTCTCTCAAACTGTTCTTCGTTTTTTTTGTTAATAGCTACAGTTTTTTCAGTACAGTATAGATCATTTAACTTATAGGATTACTATTTTATATTTGATAATTGTATTGTACAACAAAACATATACTAAATTTATTCAAAATCTGTGAAGATGCTTCAATCACATATGGGTAAAAATGTTGTTTACTTCAATCGAAATCCTATAAAATGTGTCTCTTCATACACATTCTATTTTGTTGTCCAAAGATGAAAAGGCTTTAATTTTTCTTACTCTATCTACTTTAATTGCTTTATAATATGAGTTTTGGTTTTTGTTGAAAACAAACTGACAACTAAAAAAGAGAAAGACCTACAGACAAAACAGACAAAATAAAAGTGCACAATACCCTACATAGAAATCTAAACAATGAACAACTCGAACCCCACCAAAAGCTGAATGATCTCAGGTGTTCGAACGCACTTTGACTATGGAGAATAGATGTCTTATTTCAAGCATAATGTATCTTTATTTTTATTATATAATTGGTGTTGAGAGATTTGTATTCAAACAAATATATGTATGAAATATGCACACCTGTCGGCTGGTGTAGTCAGAGTTAAAGATAAAATCTTTTTTTAGTTTCAAATAATTGTTAAAATATTTTTGTCACACAAGATTTTTATTTCTTTATCTCTAAATAATTTTATTTATTATAATGTAAATCGTTATAAACTTAATATTTGATAGAAAGTTTAAAAGCATATGTGAAATGTGAGAGAAATACAAAAGATTGAATTTTGAAATAAACACGAAAATCCTGTAATCAAATAATAGATTTGGTACAGCCATAAAAAATATATAAAACACATAATCAAATAATAGATTTGGTACAGCCATAAAAAATATATAAAACACATAATCAAATAATGACCTATAGTACTGAACAAAATAAGTTTTCAAGAAAAGGAGGATTCATATCAGATATATCTACTAGATGAACATGTGACAAATTATGCATTATGCAGTTGAAGATTTATATTTGTCTAGTTAGCGTATACCTAAATATTAAGCTTCTTAATATAGTTTTATCCAAAAAAAATAATTAAAAAACGGTTGACAGACTAAAATCCTTGTTTACTTCCTGTGTATATGCAGCTTTAAAGGTTACATCGATTGTCAAGACCTATTTGCTAAATGTAAGCTGTGATCACTTTCCGAACTATAGCATATTTAATCATCTTTTTTCCTTTCGAAGTGCAATGACAGATTCTCTTTAAATGATTGCACAGAGCAATGTATTTTACTTTTCATGTATATTTTGGTCATTTTTTGTGAGATAAGTGTTACGAGTGTTGTGCAGTCTTTAGATGTCAGGTTAGTTTGTAAGATTCCCTAGAAAGACTCTAACACTCTTAACACTTGTTAAAGGAAGGTCTCCGAGGTGGAATTCCACAGGAAAAGAGTAGAGATGTTAATGTGTGTGGTATCTTCAGTTAAATATAACAGAAATATCAAACCCAATCGGAACATTGATTATCATACGGCAAACCAAAAGATTTAACACATTACATTGATGGAAAACAGCTGTCATATTTCTGATTTGGTATGGGCATTTCATTATGTAAAATTGTGGATTAATATAAAAATATGGAGAAGTGGCATGCTTGCTAATACGACCACTATCCACAAAAGTTCAAATGAAGTGCATGTATGCAAATTTAGGCAACCGTACGTCCTTGGTTGTATAGCTAGCTAAACCTGTCTTGTTTGACAGACGTATTGAATTCTATTATCTTGAGAATAATTTGTGAACAAAACAAATACAACAAAAGATAAAGGAGTACAACAGTCAACATGGTGTTGTAATCTGTATCACTATAAAAGTAAACAAATAAGTCAACAAAGAGACACAAAATGTCATGTAGACAAAGCACGTAAGCAAAAATGAAAGCACGAATCGAAAAAAATATAATAGCACAATAACACTATGGCGTATATGTACTGTTTTTGTACCGAGCTAATCCAACATGATATTACCAAAACTGTACTAAACAGCAAGGGTTAACTTTTACAAAGACAAATAAAAGAACACTATAACACGTAATCAAGATGCTAAACAACGTAAGTACCTAGAATCCATACTTAAAACTAGTATGTTTCATTTTAAGTTGAATAATGTATAGAAAATTTATGAACAAGGTTTTGGTATCTTCAGATGAATAAAGGCAACAGTAGTATACCGCACGCTGTTCAAATGGAACCCTTTTTTTTTTTAGAAAACTGACGAGACGCCTTTAACAAAACCATGGTTCATGAACTTTCTGCTAAGACACTGGTGACTTTTATAAAGTATGAATAGCAGTTGAAAGCTCTTGGACAATGAATGAGTTGGGGAATTCTGACGCGCGTCTAGTGCAAATACAAAGTTTCAATCCTTGTTTCTATGATGAGTTTAGGCCACTCCAATTTGTTTTCTAGTTCTACAGATTTTGGACTCCAAAAATTGGGGCGAGCGAGCGATTTGAAAATTTTAATAAAAAAACTTTTAATTTGCAAATTTTTGAGGCAAAGCTTGAAAAGTAAAGGCGAGCGATTATAGTTTTTTGTAAGCATAAAATAGTAGGTTTTTACAATTTTTAAAACTTGATTTATCCCTTGTTTGACATTTCTTTAATTTATGAAGTATTTTTTCCCTGTTCACTAAGAATTATTGAATAACTAAGTGGACCCCTCTTTTAGAAAAAAAAAGTTGTTTAACATATGATGTATTTCTTTTTAAGTAAAAAAGTCTGAGGGATGGTTGTACCCAACCTGATAATAACAAACACAGGATGAATTACAGCCTTTTACACAGGGCTTTGATCAAGACCAAACAGCAAGCTATAAGGGACCCCAAAATGATCATTCATTATTCGAACAGGAAAACCAACGATCTAATTTATATATCCAAACGGGAAAATGCCAATGAACCACATCAACAAACGATAACTGCTGAACGACAGGTCCCTGCATCAATCAGGACAGGTGCATACACATGCAGTGGCTATGGATAGTTTTGTTTCGCCAGCATACAATATAATTGCAGTTGAAGGCAAATCCTTCAGAGGTTCTTTGTACTTTATTCTAACAACAGTACAACGAACATTTTTTGATAGGGAATATAAGTAAGGGGGAAGAAACCAATGTTTTGTTCTGTACAGGTATTTCCGCTGTTATATATTTATATCGGAGTACTCCCACTTGGGATAAATTGGTTCCATGCTGAAACAAATATTCTAACAGATATTTTCACAGTGTGGTGGGAGTGCTTTTTTGTTTAAATAGTTATACACAGGTTAGACTGTGATTTTAAAAACAAATGTTGATATCTTTTTATAATATTTACAACAACAAAAAAACGGTGAGGGAAATGGACATGATTACATTTCCGGATGCGGGAATTAAAAAAAAAAAAAAAAAATCTGCTTTGAAAAAAATAGGTAAGGGCGGGTCCGTCGAACAAGGAATTAAATTGGTGTGGCCTTATTTACCAATAATTGGGGTGAAATTCATAATTTTAAAATTGATTACGTCTCGTTTGTATATAATGCTAGAACTGAGATAACCGCTTACATGTATGACAAATTCGATTCATACGTCTAACAATGAGACGGAGTAAGCCTTGTAAGTTGTTACTTAAACTTCAAGTTCTGTAGGATATACAAAAGAAGAGAAGCTTACATGTTTGTTTATTTAAATCTGATAAATAAATCAAAAACTATAATAAACTATTTGAACGGCTACAACTGTTCTTACTTTGAAATAATTCTTTGTGTTAAAGAAGAGTAACCATTGAAACAGCTTGTTTTTCCGGCTGTATTATTGATGCGCAAAATCATTTGTATTATTTAGATTGTGTTCAATTCTTTTAAAACTCTACGCATAGAAAATTGCTTGTGGTATACGTAAACAGATTTAAACTGGCTGTCCTTCAATGACCTTTGTTGATCTTCCCTCTGGAAACAGTAGTACAAATAAAATGTTTTTTTTCTGTTATCAAACGTATTATATGTCATTTGATAATTGACGCATGAAGCAGTAAAATGAATGAAGCAACAAAATAGGTACAAATGTAGATCAAACTGATTCAATCAATATTATAACCAATTTGAAATCTCGGCGTAATTATCCCAACAGTGAGGCAAAACTCTCGTCTTACAATTTATTCAAATAATTAGTCGCACTTCAAACAAAAGTAAATAGACTATCACACAGTTATGCGCAAATTAAAATGTTGCGTTGAGTAATTAATATGTTTAATCTGTAATTGAAGGTCATGTTAATAAATATTGACACAACGAAATAGAACAAATATAATAACCAGAAAAAATACTTTTAATGTTTACAGTAAAACTTGTTACAGTAATATAGATCATCATTGGTTCTTAGATAACTTTAAAGATTACACAAAGATTTTATGACCGTATTTCTTTATGCTTAACTGCCAACATAAGCTTACAGGAACCGGAACTCAACGATAATAGAATAAACCGCCATTCTCATATTGTGATTTTCTGGAGAAGTCGTTGCCTGCTTTAATTAGAGGTATGCCATCTTTAAGTAATTGATTCTTTTGCTCCATCTATTCTATATAGTTGTAAGACTTCAATGATCAAGAATCAAAACAAAATTATAGTAAAAGTTTTTTTGTTCGTTTCATGATCCTACCAAACACTGAGTTGGCATCCAAAAACACTACAAAAAGAGAAATATCTTTAGCCATGCCATCAGAATAAAGCGGATCTGCTCTACCAATAATACTGTGAAAGGGCATTACCATTGCCACTATTTGTTCAATGATCTTGTCATTTTTTTATATTTCTTTTTTATATAGATAGATTTTTTTAAATAGAAAAGATCAATACTCTAAGTACTTCATTGTTCCTATCCGTATAATATTAAACCAAATGAAGGATTTTGTTTAAGGGTCATTAAATGGTACCCACTAGTGGTCTTTCTTTTAGAATTGTTATTTTTTTTTATCCATAACTCAACTGTCCTCACAACACATAACAGATGTTTGGATTAAACCAATCAAATGATTTAAGAGTTTTCAAAATGCAGGTAATCATAATATAGTATACAATACCCCTTTAATCCACTTTGTTACCAACGTCGAATACAACAAGGTAACTTGCAAACTTAAACAACTGAACGTTTATTTCGAAAATGATGAGATATTTTTTTTTCTTAAAGTTCAATTATAAGACATGTTTTTTATTAAAGTTTTTAATATTTTACACATTTTAACAAAAGACTTTTGGTGAATGTGTTAATAAATAACCTCTTATGCTCCGTGTTGTTAATTTTCAATCAGAATATTTCTAAAGCGAGGTTTCAGGTGACAAGGGAAATCAAAGAATGGTGTTAATCTACCAAAAGGTGTAATTGATAGATGAAGGTCTAATGAACGAGAACTTAAATATTTGATTATCCTTTATGGTAGGTTAAACGGAAGGCTAAGCAAATATAAGTAGTGACAGGACAATATTTTTGTCCTTTTGAAATATTTTATTATAAATTAAATCAATATTTCAAAATCCCGTCCAATACAAAAGTGCAAATCTTATTATCCACAAATTATATTCGTCTAACTCGTTGATTTATTCTATTAGGGAATTTTGATTTGTTTGACCTCGACTGCAGTGTATATTAAGATAACGTGCTTTTCGCTATTATTTCCCAACAATATGAAGATGTCCTGGAATATGATATTGAGTCTGCAATAAAACTTTAACATACATTTTTTTATAACCGAGTGAATGATTATGACAGTTATAGAGCACAAAGTCATGTAGTACGACTTATGTAATGTCACTAATTACTCTTAGACTGGTAACTACTACTTATACTAACTGTCGTTGAAAATATATAAAATCTCAGATGATGATGTACTATAAATAAAGGAATCGTTTAATAACACGTCCCTATACAATTTCTACTGAGATTTAACTTCATTGTTTGCATCCAGATGTTTGAATCGGATGTATTTTTACCCCACGCATGACCGATCCATATTAATGTACTGCAATTAATATCAAACAACAATCATTATGATCAAGTGCAAAACTTTGTTATTACTTTGGTTATAAGGAAAGTGAAAATACATATCTGAAACACGGATGTCTAATAGATGATATATGTTTACGTATGACAAGGACAAAAAGAAACAACAATACCCCATCAACAGTAAAGGTGAGTACTTTATCTTTAAACTAATATTTTTAACTTAATATTAACTATCTAGGTCAGTAATATATTATGTATGGTATACATGATAAAAAGTATTGTTTGATTTCCTGACTATTTCATACTATAGATTTATATGCGGTCACTTGTTTCCTTAATGATTGTCATTATAAAATAGTATATTACCCTACGCACATCCGATTGTAATTAATACATTGTTGCTATTAATGATGTTCAACCTGAATAGAGTATGCATGATTTTAAGCGGCCTTACAAATATTAATTTGTAAATCTTACACGTGAAAACAGAGGCACATCTTTATGATGTAAGGCTTATTCTTAGATCTTTTAAAATTTCCCTGCTTAGAATAGAATTGAAAAAAGAGAAACGCAGAGCGTGTCAACAAGAAACAAGGCTAACCCATCAATAGGTCTCTAATGTGGCTCACTCAGAGTCGGGTTCAGGTTGCCCCTTAAAAATGATGTAAACTGATTCAGCGAAATTGACCTATCTCTAAGCACACAGCAATACGCAGAGTACAACTTGGTTTAAAAGAAGTCTAGGTCCGATTTTCGAATAGGTAAAAGAAGAAATTAAGCAAAATGACAATGATTAACATTGGTTAATAATGAACTACAAGCAGCTAGTGACATACCAGCGCCATACCTCAATTAAAGTGATCGAAAATGTATGTCTTCCTCATATGGAAATCAAGCAAGTCCTCCCGTTAGGTGTTTAGTTTCATATCATCATAAATTAAACGAACAGAAAACAACATGTCTAATGCCAACAGCTGGTTTTAGAATAATTGTGTTTATTTCTGAGTGAATCAATATTTATTCAAAAATGCCGCCTTTTACGGAAGCCCTGGAATGTCATGCGTCTTTAATGACTTGACAACAGTATCGTAACTGTATCACTTCTGAATGAGTATTTTTTTAAAGGTTTAGTTACCTTTTGAGGTGATTGGCGACACGTTTGATTCTTTGTACCGAATAATACCATAAATTTTGGATTAATATACAGATATTTCTGTATGAAGATGTCTTGTTTTATCTGAAAAAAATGTTAATAATCAACACCTTTTTTAAAGAATTTTAATCAAACGGATTTGACCTGACTGCATTGACCTTTGTTTTTAAAATACACTTATAACAAATAAAGGTTTCTGCATGCGAATTTGATTTTCCATTTGAAAATAAAAGTGAACTTAGTCTGGAAATTTGATTTGAAATAATCAAGAAATAACTTCTTTATCCATACAAAAAAAACCCACAATAGTCTTTTTTCTTTTGTCTTTAATAGGAAAATTTAAGAAGCAATTTTTCATTGATACCTTATTTAAAAAAGAAATTTTATATTATTTTTTTTCAAATCAAAACGCCCAATGATTCACGCGTATTTTCATTTGTTCCAAGAAGAAAAAGAACCCAAGTTTGTTTTTTTCAAATTATTAATTTTGATAATTCAAAGCTATGTTGCATCCTATTTGTCCTTGCCGGATAAAAAAGAATGCATATGCATTTATTAATACGGAAATATCATAAACAAAAACTTGGAACAGAGACCTTTCTGTGTACTGTTAATGTTTTATGGTATATGATATGTTATTATATACAGTCACTAGTATCAGAGTGTAGAACTACTTGATATCAGCATGTTTAATAACTTGAGCTTGCTATTATAATTACTATTTATATAATCATTGCTTTTCCTTTTTTTTCGTATTTATGTTTTTGTTCCTTAGTATTCGTTATTTAAGCGTAACGCGTTGTTCTGTTCGATTTTGTTTACGTTCTTTTATAAAACATAAGTTAGTTCTCTGATCGAGCTTTTATGATTTAGAGAAAATGACATTGAACGTTTAATATTTAGATTTTTTTTAAATAACTGAAATACATTGATTAAAAGAATTTCAGTCAGGTCAATAAAAATCCTTCAATCCTATAGAAACTGTCATAGGGTATTTACATGCAACAAACACCTTTTGTTTTTTTAAAACATTTGTTGTGTTACCAATAAAAGTTCAACAAGTATTCTGTATTATCCTTTTATTATTCTGTTAAACTTTAAGTACATCGATTTCATTCTTTTTTTCAATTCATATCGTTAATTCAAAGATAAATATCGAAACCTGCAATCACTAATTCAATTTCTATACACATTGTTTTATGGTAATTTTGAATTGTGTAATTCATGTATGATTTAAAAAGGGAATATTGTTCAATTGGAAATGACATTCATTTGAACGATTAACTACGTAGTGATAAATATATTCAAATCGATGGTCAGGTACAAAGCAATTACTTTGTATTTTATATTTATCTGGGACGGAAAAGGTATCCCTTAAATGTTTTGCTTTATTTTTGAAATTTCTAATTTTATGACTGTAGATTTGATTGACTTTTCCATGAAGATGACAATAATCGTTTTGGTCTATTTGGAGATATCCATGCGAGCTTAAATTTTCTACTACTTTCAAATGCTGACGAGAAAAAAATTCTATTGTTATAAAAAACAGATTAAGCATATCAGGTATTATGCAATAACTTTCTATCAGAATTACGACTGCTCTTGATATCTGACAATTTTTTTAGACATATTTTCTGCTTGGAATCATTCAATGACAGTATTCTGATTTTTTTATTCTCCCCTCATATCTTTATGACATTCGGCTTACAATATAACTATCTTATATACTATATTTAACGATTAACAAGGGAACCTTATACTTGGACATGCATATGTTTCATGTTCGATGAGGTGTAGTTTAATCACACTGAATTATGAAAGTTCAAACAGAATTATTACATAATCTTATCAATTGCACAATTGTGCATACACAAATAAACAAATGTAACGCATTATACATTTTTATATAGATATGATTATAAATTATGTATATGTTCATATACAACAAAAATGAACCTTTTCAGTAGTTTCAGCATAATTTGATGTCATGATTGCAGGTTGTTATAACTAATATGAATACGAAATCGTTGGTTATTCAGCTCAGATTCATTTTTTTTTAAATTTTAGCTGACAAAAAGTGCATATAACATATACTCAAACGAATTGTGGCTATAATTTAAGAGATACTACGAATTTTAGTGATTTCCTGATTTGATGACAAAAATTTTGTAAAAAACCTTGTTCTTGCAAGAGTATTAATTCACCTCTTCTGCTTTTTATTTTAAGACTGATTGTACGAATTTCATTAACCGTCGGACTATACATAATTCTTTAAAAAATAAAATCACAAAATACTGAACTCTGAGGAAAATTGAAAACGGAAAATCCCTTATCTTATGGCCAAATTAAAACTAAAACACATCAAACGAATGGATGACATCCGTCATATTCCTGGCTTATTTCATGCAATTTCTAATGTAGAAACGGTGGATTGAACCTGGTTTAATAGCTATCAAAACCTCTCACTTCTATGGCAGTCAATAAATTCCATTATATTGACAAACAAACAGACATGATAGGTAAAAATGTCCAAAACCATTAATCCACATCAATTGTTATGAGTTTTGCATTTTTAAGTTATTGTGTAATACGCAAATAAGCGTAAAAGATAATAAATAATTGAGAAATCGTACATAGAAGTCCTAATGGAAGCGTCTGAGGCTCAAATGAAATAGAAGTACTGTGAAAACAATGAAAAATTAAAAACAATATGCAGTTTTTCGCCAAAAAAAAATTAATTCCTAAAGGAGATGTGTTATACCTATTGATATAAGCTCACCAAAATTTAAGCAGTTTCTTGCATGTGCACAGACTTTGTCAATTCAAAAAATAATTTGAACAAGAATGTTTACAAATGCTACAAATTTCGTCATTGTTTGTTGCCATGGTTACTCAATAAATATGAAACTTATATTTTTTTCCCCCTTGTACCTCAGTCAAGGTAGGACAAATTTGAGAATATGTATGATAACTTTTGAATTTGCAGTCCTTTTTGGGCCAAATTATTATTGAATATACATCAGAGAACTTCTGATTTTTATAAAAATACGTATCAGGTCGTCTTTTAAAATCTTAAGTTTATAAACGCTATACTTCAACTAAAATACAGATTTTCACTCTTTTATGTAAAATAAAATTAGACTAATTTTACGCTATAGTTCCGATAGTATTTGATTTCCTTGTAAAAATTATTAATACACAAGCTTATGTTCCTTATTTAAAGCGCCTTTTAAGTATGCATATACTCTTCTCTACTTAGTCAACTATTTTACAGAAAACAACCACATGCATTATCCCATTTCCTATTAGTGGTAAAAAATTCGGCTTTCTTTTCCTGTTGAAATGCACCTGAACGAGTTTTAGCCATACATGTGTGTACCGCCTTCTTTGTCTATTTATTATGTTGGAATTGTATTTTTTCCTTAGTTTCCGTGTGATGTTTGTTTGCATTCTAATCTACGAAATTCCTTATTATTATTTTTTAAAATATCATCGTAAATAAAATAATTCTTAAAATACTATTGATTCACTGACATTTCAATAAGTTCATCTCATGTCAACTGGTCTTTATATTGATATGAATGTATATGGAAATATTTATTAACATTGAAGTGAGGAGATATGTAAATAAAAAACTCGAATTATATTTCAGGTAAATTCTTTCATAAATATACAGAAAGAAGTACTTGATACAAATACAAATACAACATTTATACCTTGAGATAAAATACTGCTACAAAAGGATCAATATAAGAGGTTAATCAATGAAACTTAATTATGCAAAAGTCAATTTTATGTTGAGGAATATCAACACTCTGCCAATTGTAAAATGTAAATACAATTTTATTTTTGTTAAATCTTGAATGTGTATTTTTTCATTAAAATTTTCCGTTCTAAGGGAGAAAAAAGACCTACATACGATTTAACTTCCAGAACAATATTCACGAAATATTCATTCAATCAAGACACACTAATAAGATAAAATATATAAGTCGTTTTCTTCTGGTCGTAAAGTGTTCATCAGTGCCAAAAAACTATTGTTTAAACGCGATCAAGGCTGCTGCACTACCTTTATTTTGCGTTGAATAGCATTGTCTTAAGATTTCTGGTCAGCTTTAGTAAACATTCGTGTTACGGACGTCATAGCGAGTTGGTTGACTGTTATGGAATAGATGTTTCAGAGATGATAACGAATATGGCCCAAAGATCGTAACTACAAGCCCGTCCCCTTTTTTCCTAATGTGATACACCGAATTAATCTTATTACCGGGTTTGTACTGACATGAGCGACACGATAGATGCCAGATGTGGAGTAGGATCTGCTTACTTTTCCAGAGCACCTGAGATCCCCTCGAGTTTTGGTGCGGTTCGTGTTGCTCATTCTTTAGTTTTGGTCGTTGTGTTTTAGTGTGTATTTGTTTTTTTCTTCTTTAGCCAATGTGTTTTCGGTTTGTTTTCGATTTGTGGGTTATGATGTACCTCTAGTATTTATCGCCTCTCATTTAAAATGAAGGTAATATCGGCCGTGAATCTAACGTTCGAGATACATCACAATTTAAAGGTTTCAATGAATTTTTATAAGGAAAACTTTAAGATATAACATTGGATGCATGCATATCTTGAAATGAATATACCGGAAATGTTTTTATCTTAAAAAAGAAACAATTATTAAAAAAATTGAGATTTAGATGCATAAGCTAATGTTAGTGGGAAATATATATCTAATGTAGTAAATATCTAATAAACTTCAACAGTTCATGTAAAGTAATTACTGTCAGTTTTTAATTGAAGTGTCTTTGAATATCAATACTAGATATGCATGCAGTGTGGATATGCCATCTTCAAGGATATATATTGTCAAGTCATTTAAGTTCGATTCTGCGTTCAAGACTTTAAATCTGGTTTTATCATGATTATAAAACAATAAGCACCGAGAGGGGAAATTGAATACTCCATAAAAGATAAATAGTCTGGTGCATGCTCTTTGATTCTGATTATAATATGCGTATTTCATAAAAAAAAACAAATGGACCCTTTGTTTTTCTTTTCTCAGTTATTTTTCTGATTAATTCTGTTTTTTATGATTCACAATTATTATAGACTACATACTATTTAAATCTTGATACATCATATAGTCATTTGCATATTGTTGAAAGATTATGTTACCCTATAGATTTATATTTCTCTCTTCATTTGCTTGCTATATCATTTACGTATACACCACATCTCCATTTATTTATTCGGTCTTTTAAAGTGTTAATAAATTCACTGAATCATTTATGCTTACACTATATTACACTATTAAAGTATATGTACATTGTTCACATTTTAACTCTCTATTGTGAAATGAAATATCTTGTTTGCATTGGCTATTTAAAATGAAACTGATGTGTCGGAATTAAATAAGTCTTAATTCGTATATTCAATATTCCAAAAAAGTTAATTAACACAATAAAAATACCTGCAACAGCTAAAACGTTAATATTTGAATTATGAAATTTCAAAATACATTACTAATTTTAAGGTTAAAGGAAACCAATATATATATTGAACAGATATATCATGTTTAGGAGGGATATTTTTCGCAAATACCCCTCAAGAACATGCTATATCTATTTAATTACAGCGAATGTTAACATTCAAAAAAGCATTGATGTTCTTGACGTTACAAGCTTCCAGTTTGATAGTTTATTTTTTGGCAAATACCACAGTAGAGAGGGGAAAAAAGGCATATCCTTTTTGCATATACCCCGGCGGCGTTAAAAAATGAACGATATTCATTTGGTAACAGTAAATTGGTGAAAAATACACTGGCTACCAACCAATCAAAACCAAGGATTCTAACATAAGGTGTAATTGAATGTAATATAATTTGCCAATTATGTCAAGACGTTCAACGAAAAGTGACAATGACATCGAATTGAAATGTGTGCAGACTTGTTTAGTATGAATGACACATAGATACTAGTATTCGAATGATATAAGATCATTTGAGTCCTTGATAAACAAGGTAAGTTTTGTGTACTTGTAATAATTATTACTTCAAAGAAACAAAAAGAGACAGTTAACAGTTATACTTTCAAAAGATAAGCATTACTTCTTTTCTCTTTTTCAACATTTCTATTTGCACAATTTTGAAAATAAAAACATTTATACCACGACTATCAAATCACAACACTCTGCATTTGTCGTAAATAGATTGGCTGGATTATGTGAATATGTGCGCAGGGTGTCTTAAGAATATGTCATCATTTTAACGAATGACACAAACTACTTAATTATAAATAGAATCAGAAACGTTTGCAGCAGTAATATTTAATTTTATATCAATGCTAATTTTTAGAAATTTAAGAAGATTACAAATTATCGTGAATTTGCTATTGGTGTGGTATTTATCATGTGACTTGGGTAAACGCATTAAAAAAACTTCTCCTCGAGCGAAACTAGCTGAATGAACTAACTAATTACGATTGTTCTTATCTGTTAATCGACGATTTCGTTTCGGACACCATTCTAATATTGCTGCTTTAATATAGCCGAACATACGAAACTGAGTGTTCTTGCCTCCTAATAACTACTTCAATTCAATTTATCACGTGAGCATTCATTTAACACTACCAATAACGCTTATGTAATTCCATTTATTGACCTACTGATAAGAATGTTGTTAAGAAAAAAATCAGCATTACAGTATGAATTATTTGTCACTTAGACTATTTCAGAGTTGGTTTCCTCCGGGTGTGTATTCTGAGTACCATTTTAATCTCATGTTATTAATTCATTTAGCGTTGCGATGCAGCTATTCGGCTAAAATGACTTATTCTTGATCCCTCATTTATATAAATCAATAAAAAGACCGATACAATTGAAGATTAGAAGATAGCAGTAAGCATTTTCAGTTGGATTAGAACATGCATAACTTTTACTTTAGCTTTGTATATTAGTCCACAGCAAAACATTTTTTCTTTGATTCAGTTGTCCTGCTTTACATTGTTGGTATTTGGTATAAATTATGTACATGTACAGGTTTATACATATTAGCACTGTGACTGTGACATAAACTACTGCCGTGAAATCGTAAATATAGCTTTTTGTGCCTTATTAGTTATTTTACTTTGTCTTGAGATAAATCTAAATGTATTAAATGTAAAAACAATTCAATAAATAGGCTACATATGTTACAGATTTTGGTGAAATTTTGAATACAATTACTTTGGCTCTTTCAACTAAAACAGAAAATCGAAAAAAAAATCATTTATCTCTTTTATTTTCTAAAAAAACGAATATTTCTATAGAAAGAGCATATAATCGGCAAACAACGTTCATACTTTTCCTTAAAATCACCATATCTTCAATTTTAAATCCATAGATTTTTTACGTTTATATATTGTAAAAACATTGGTTCGGTAAATGACTTCGTTACTTTGAAATTCATCAACAAAGTGGACTATCAGGTGAAAATATCACAAGACGTCGAAAAAGGGACTTCCCTAAAAACTAACAAATTCAAACGTTATCAACCAATAAGCGTATCATCAACGTGTGGTTAGCCGTAAAACGCCCATTTTGAGGCAACCAACTAAGTACGGATGGTAAGTCAATACACAAAAAACAAAGTCAGTGACCTTTGATTATTATTTATCATTAAGACGGACGTTTATTTGCTTGTCGATGCAGTAATGTACTTGCCAGTGTAGTCGATATTCCACGTACAGCTTTTGGTATTTATTTTTGCTATGTACTTATACATCCCGTTATTGTGCTATTGTAAACTTTTGTATTCTTGTCTCTCAATTGAGCTAATGTGATTTGCCTATATGCCTGTTCGTGCATCTTTGTTACATATTTGTTTGTTTTTATGGTGATTAATATTATAACACAATTCTGATAGAACTGAGAGGTTTAGCTATCTATAAAAGCAGGTTTAGTCCACCATTTTATACATAATAAAATGCCTGTACCAAGTCAAGACTATGACAGTTGTTATCCATTCGTGTTATCTGTTTGATGATTTGGGGCTTTTGATTTTGCCATTTGATTAGGAACTTTTCGTTTTGAATTTTCCTCTGAGTTCAATATTTATGTGATTTTACTTTTTTTATAAATATTATAGATTCGTCCGAGGAAACGAACACAACAATACATGTATCTCTTAATGTTACAATTCAGGAATATGTATATATGTTTTGGGACATTTGTTTGGATATCTATCGTATAAATAAGGTTTCACTAAGTGAGGAACTTATGGGCCAAATTCGATGGGAATGACTGTAACAGTTAGACTATGTCTGTTTTTTTTTTATTTAATGCTGGCATTTCAGGCCATCTAGTTTGGTATTTCTGAAGCTTGGTTAATCAGAGAA
Source organism: Mytilus edulis (assembly GCF_963676685.1). Taxonomy (NCBI): domain Eukaryota; kingdom Metazoa; phylum Mollusca; class Bivalvia; order Mytilida; family Mytilidae; genus Mytilus; species Mytilus edulis. Next base: position 95,613,781 of record NC_092345.1, on the reverse strand, counting down.
GATCACCAAGGCGATTTGAAATATTCATATATGTTTAACTTTAAACTGTTCGAACTACTGACAAAATACACCTGCACATATTTATAAGGAAAAGAAGGACTACATCGACATCTAACCTTTTCACGGGCTCACATATCTTTATGGATTAAGTACTCAAATACCTGATGTTCATCAGCCTTGGATATTTACTTGAAAATCGTCTTTAAATTGAAAAAAAAATCTCCCTTAAACGGTAAAAATCAAGTTTCATTTTGATCTCATTGTTCTATGGGGTAAACATTTATCTATATGTTATAGTTACATTGTACCTAATTATAATCTTAAAAGTATGGGTATCCAATAAATCCTTCATAGAAAATGCAGTTAAGAATGTGTCAATGGTCTTCACATATTGTAACACTATATATATGTGACGTAAAATCGAATAATCAAAATCGAAATCATAAAAGAAGTCCCGATCAAATATTTGTTTTTAGTTTGTTGAAAGAAAATTTTCAGCGACGTATAAAAACATTTTGTTTTCAAAAAAAGGTTGTAAACTCGTAAGTACAAATTATTTCTAACTTTGTTATTTTGTATTTAAGCAAACAATAGATAAAAGGAATATTGATCGGAAATTAAAATTACGAAATGTTTTTGCAACTTTATATTCATTATATTTTTTTGTTAAATGGTTCAGTTGACTTCAAATCAACTGGTATACTTTGTAAATAAAAATACATATAAAAACGACAAATAACCTCAAAAATTTAAGCGGATACTTAAGGGCAAATACAAAGAGTGTTGATACCAGGGAATAATATATATATGATATTGGGTTTACACATTTAAATCTTGGAATTAATTTAGTACAAATACGTGAATATCAGAATATCGTGTTAAACTTTTTATTTACTGCACTAAATGACTTCATTTAAGAATTTAAAGCATTGAGTTCTATTTTGCTGAATATCGAGCTCTTCGGTTTTCTTAATATCTGTTTCAGACTTATTTCAGACTAAGTAATACATAACATCATTAGCAAGACTGTAAGTACTGGTATCGATCAAACTAATAAAGTGTCGCAATATGCAAACGAAGCTAGTTGGTTGATTGTATTCATTTCCAAGTTGTCTCAGTCATCTAAATAACATGTCAATTATTTTTAATTCCAGATTGTAACAGGACTGTGTGACAGAGAAAGACATCAGGAAGAATGTCATTATTTCTGGGAAGGACTATATTTTACCTTTGATTATTCTGTGATAAATATTCAAATTATTAGTAAGTGATAACTAAATAACTGACCATGTTGAACTTATTGTTGATGCTGGAATTGTTTTTGGAATTTATGGGAACAGCATTAAGCAAGATTTGTCATGAGCAAAAAGTAAGTATGGTTTTTTTTTAAATCTATCTCGAATCAGTATTTTAACAATTTTGGCTACTTAGTTTTTCTAAATTAATTTTTCGATTTAAATTGAAATGACATATTTGTATTCAGTACAGATATGATGGGTACAATATAAAGAAGAAAAAAATACAGTTGGGAGAGTATATCAATTTATCATTCAACTGTTCAGTATATTTTACATTAATATCTATATTGTCAAGATGATGAATACCAATTAAACATTGTCTAGCCTGTTATTTTTGTCGTCGTGTTGGTCTACCTGATATACTTCTGGTCCACGATCAACATATTGTTTACAAATTAAAGTTTTTTTTAAAGTGCAAAGTCATTTCACATTTAAATTTCAGACAAATATAGAGTTAACAGCATTCTTACTAAATTTACTCAATTTGACTTTTGTCGCTATGCTATATATCTGTTCTATTTGTTTTCGTATATCATGCCATTAGTTTTTTTTTACTTTCAACTGTTTCATATTTGTCATTTGTGGGCTATATATTACATTTTAAGTATTAACGATTTCACATCAACATTGACAAAAAAGAAGATATTACATTATATATTTTTTTTAATTTTCATGCGTTCGAAGCGATTTTTACGAACGCTAAATGTCACATCTTTTAAATTACATATACGTTCTAGTTTTTGTAATCACATGCTCGTCTTTCTCTCAAATGTGACATTTTGAAATTTAATTTATCACCTAGTTTATACTTAGATAAACAAAACCACGGATTTCAAAAGTGGAACAGTTTCTGCATACCCTTCAAGAGCACATGCAATCACCCTTGGCTTTGGGGTGGGTTCGTTTTGCTAAGTCTTTAGTTCTCTAATTTGAGTTTGTATACTGTTTGTCTTTTGGTGTTTGATACTATTTTTTAACAAAGACGTTTTTAGTTTGAATGTCCTCAACTTATGAGTATGAAAAATATTTTTGAAATCTTAAATCTTTCTGTTATATTTTTTGAAGTAATATTAATTGAATGGTTGTGTTGCGTGAAGAAAAATCACAAATTTAACGATAGTATCAAAGCTCATACTAAGCCAAACTGACGTGAACTCTTAAGGCATTATCAAGTAAGAATAGTAAAATCGACCATATCAACAATTTTAATCAGTTATATTACTCTTAATATCTTCCTTTGTTCAGACTAATACCTGATAAAATGAAATACTTTGACATGATTAATGGTGTTTTCTTGCTCACGCAATGCAATCGTTTTTGTTTACTCTTGGTAATGTCATGCTGTAAGTAAAAGCATATAAAAACGAAAGCAACAACATTGAAAAGATATGACATAATCCATGTGTATACAACATTACTTAATGTGAAGGCTTATTAAATCGAAACATAACTGAATTCACAAATTTCACATAACACATATCGTAAGATGTCTTGCTATTATAAATATAATGAATGGTATTGACTTATCACGTTTTATGCAAATAAGTGAATTATACTTTTAATTTCTTATTAATTTACATGTTTTTATATTTTAAATTTAAGTTAATTCTTGATGTCAATCTAAACATAGTTTTCGAATATTCGTTTTTTTTTATCTGTTTGTTAGTTAAAAAGGGTTTCTTTAATTCATTCTTAGTATACACATAAATAAAATGTTTATAATTGAAACGATTGTGTTAACAATTGCACACTTCCAAATATAAGGATTACCGAACAAAATGTATTTAAGATCTTTTCAGCAAATAATTTCTATTTTGGAATTTTTACACTTCATTATTCGGGTGAATTTTTCAGTAAAAAATACTTTCTCTGTAACTGTACATTATTTATTTTAACACTATTCGGTTTGTGGATTGCTAATGTTTCTTATCGCTTAGTGGATAAATTATAACGTTATGATTGGTTTAACGCCGTCACGCGGTGAACCCTTATTGGGGTTAGTAAATTTCAGTTCATGACAGCACGTCTTCTGTTAATGGTGACTTTATCTATTGATCTTGTTGTATTTCATTGCCTATTTTTCTGCAAAATGCATTACGGAAGATAGAGGGTGAGTAAAATACATAGGAGATTCAGCCTTCTGCCAACCCCTCCACGAATTTTACTTACCCTCTATGAATCCGTAGGGGTCAGTAGCAAAACATATATATTATGTTATCGCACCACAGGTAAAATATCACGTTGTGATTGGTTTAGAAACGTCACGTGGTGACCCCCTATGAGACCGTAGGGGTTAGTAAATTTCATAGGGGGTTCATGAAGCGTTAATGGTGACGTCATCTATTGATGTTGTTGTGTTTTACTGTTTATTTTTCAACAAAACGCAGCAAAAAAAGTACAGCGTGCGATAAACTCGTTATACGGTTAACAACTGATCCCCTACGGATCCATAGAGGGTGAAAAAAAATCCATAGGGATTCGGCCTCCGGCCTCACTCCCTATGGATTTTACTTACCCTCTATGGATCCGTAGGGGGTCAGTAGCGAACCATATAACTTATAATATTCTTTATTTTTCTGCTTCTTATAGTTTGTTTTAAATTGACATTGACCTACGTAAAGAAGTTTATTGACGAGGAAATATTTATACATTACAGCAGACTAGACATATTTAAAATAGAAGCAACAACAATAGCAATGATAATAATGATAAAATCAATAAAAAAGAATCAAGACTTACAACATTGTAAGCTAGACACAAGTTTTGCGGGAATGTCATTTCAGTTATTATAAAGATTTTGCATTACTGTTAAAAATATTTTATGGTTTTTTATTTCTTGAGAGTCGTCCTGTTTTTTGAAATCAAATATAAGAAAATTGTTTAACATTTTAACGCTTCAGTGAAATATGGCATATTGTCTTCAACGCTTAAAATAATTACCTCTTATTAACTTGCTTGTTTAATTGACACTTCACGTAATGTATTTTATTAAATGTAGTGAAATAAATGGATTTATTTTTCATTTTCATGTCACTTTAATCGAGTATTAATTGATCAACATTAATGAAGAAAAATTAACTGACGTTTAATATAAATTATACGCTTAGAACAAAGGCAAAATTGATTAAAATCTCTTCATGCTTTTACCCATTACTATCTACAATAGATTAGGTTCTATGGCTTACATAGCCCTTGAAATAGTGAATAGTTATAGAAAGGAAAATAGTAACTAATTATTAAACCATTACAATTAAGCACACAACAACCATTAAATATAGAACTCGTTTTCGACCAGATTGTGAATTTTGAGTCTGTTTTTTTGTGATGGCTTCAAACCAAAACATTTAACATGAACTGTCAAACACACATATAATCAACCTTTTTTGTTACGGTCAACCAGGTGAATAGCTAAGATGTTCTAACATTCAGTCTTTACTGTTTTCGATTTGTTGTTTTAGTTTGAATTATATTATTTGTCCATTCATTTCATGGTGTTATACATCTTCAAGTGGTGCAATTCATATTTTATTACAAAATCTTATATTGATTAGATATTTCAGGAAAACTCTCAAGTGACTAACAAAACGTGATAAGATATATTAAACAGGAAGTGCCGTGCAAATGACCAATATTCAAGATAGCTAATCTCTCAGATAAAAGTTAAATCATTACGGAAATCTCGAAGAATCGACTTAAATTGTTATAGACGTCATGCGCTTATATTATCTCATGCAAACATACAGAACCAAATGTAAAAGATTTAATTATTAATAATAATAGAATAGTCATTTCCTCGTTTTTTCTAAACGCTGGCTACTTTTGTTTCGTTTTTCCTTAACATTTTATGGTTTTTATTTGTATTTTCATTAATTGTAGCTTTAAGTGAGTGTTGTGTTTTCATAATGAAAATGCGTTAAAAAAACGGTTAATTTTATAATTTTTAACATCTTTGAGTATGAATAAATGCGTTTTCTCTAGAATTCTCGCTATTTATAGACAAATAGTAGACATTCATTTGTCACGATATTGACGTGGGTTCTAATTAACAGGACGTCCTTAATGTGTAGATTTTATTTTGAACTGAAACTATATGGCACTGCAATATTTATTACTTTTTCAAACATTATAAGTGAATGATAGGTCATTTTGATTTGACTTTTGCTTTTGAAAAATACAAAATAAAAATAAAATCCACATGCGTGTGTCTAAAATGTTACAATTTTACACAGAATCTATATAAACTATACTTTATTTTAGAATACTAGTACTTCAATCACCGTCAGTTTTTGTCTTTCATTACGCGAACTTGTCTTTTCATAACTCCTGTAATTGTATTTTCAGACGCAAATTTTGTCAAAACATCAACAACAAGCCTTGATTGAACAAGAACTGGTGCGATGTTTTACCAATATTAAAAACCAAAATGATAAAAACTGTAAGTATAAAAAGGTTTGGAATATACAGGAATAAACAAAACCAAGCACAATATCTCTTCCATTTTGTGTTACTCGAACGCGTTATAATAACCTCAATTGAAATATTTGAAAACGATTCAGTAACAAAATTGATGTTGTGTGGTAGGATCGACTTGACTATCACTATCTTAAAATATTATGTATTGCAGCAAGCCAATGTGAACAAGTATGGGACGGTGTTATGTGTTGGCCGCCGGTCGAACATGGAACCACAAGCGTTCAGCAATGTCCAAGATATATCCATAAGTTTAAACCAGATGGTAAGATTGCTGTCTTTAATTCATACGATTTTAGAATAGTCTTTTCGTAATGCTATAAAATTTTGCATGAGTTTTAAAAAAATATACGTGGTGTAAGGCAATACACACCGAGTATTTCAAACTTCATTACAAAAATTCATTTAATGGTAAAATAGAAAAAACAAAACTATGTGTAATTGTCTGCATCAGGTTTCAAAACCGGAAGTCAAATATATACTTTTTCTTAACAGTCTTTTGAGCTTACATGTGCAGTTGTTACTAATGTCTTTTATTCATATAATTATATCTGGGTCTCTTAAAAAAGAATAAAATGAAGGACCGAAATAACGACTGTGTTTACTGTACACTACTAAGGAGAATAATTATATTTGAATACTTACAGAAAAGCCAAGAATATGCTTAAGTGCCTATATATCCTTCATTGAGTTGAAGTCATCTCATCATGTTGTACAGAAACCATAATGTCAAATTAAGTTGATCATTACGAATACTTGTATCGCAGATTACAAAGAAACTTACAATATGCCGAAGCCACCACTCCATTCTCTTTTCTTTGATTATAAAAATACCAATTGAAATACGCTTGTGAAATTCTTTATTTCACCACAGTTTTATAACTTAAATAGAATAGTAAACTAATTGCAGTAAAAACCCGAAGAGCTTTTAGTCATTTATTCCTCACCAGTTATAGGTTTTGAATTTCAAAATAGTTGTGCCTCTGGCATCACTGAAGAGATAATAAGTGTCGAAGTAACTTTATTGTTATTTAGTTTTCCGTATGCGTGAAATCGTCAAAACACAATCCATTTTGCAAAACCTACATTCGTTTGGGAGACATATAAATCGCCAGATTATTATTTATATAATAGTTCTTGAAAAACTGGTCATTATCGTGATATATGGACTGCCCACAGGACAGTGGTATTGACTAAGATAGTGATGATGACTGAGCCGAATGACCAGTTTTCCAAGAACTATTATGTTTCTTTCATTGGGAAACCATGTTTTGGAAAATTCTCATAAATTAAACATGCCTACAGCGAACTCGAGTAGTTGTACGATTTCTATGGCAAAGAGTGAAGACAAGTCGTAGTAATACTGCCATTCATTTTAGTGCAATTTTTTCAGTATAGAAATACTTAATCAAGGTATTTTTAAAATTTTATAAGTAACGAAAACATATAATAAACAATTCAACAACTTAAATATAATATTAAAACAGGAACATGTTTTATAAAAGGTACATCTCTTTAAACAGAGAAACCACGCCCAACCGGTCATTAACAGAGAAATCACGCCCAACGGTCATTACCAGACGAAAACCACGCCCCAACGGTCATTATCAGACGGAAACCACGCCCCACCGGTCATTAAAAGTTCTTTAACGACTGGTTTTCTGGTCCATTTTTTTCTGTTAATGACCGATGGAATTTATTACTGAAGAATAATGAATGTCATGTGACCCCTTTTAATCCAATAAGAGAATCTTATTCTCAACCGATATGAAATAACAGATGATAATTTAATATCAAGCCAAGTAGCAAGTACTTTGGTACTGGCATTAAAATACGATTATTGTTTTAATTTAATTTCAAAATCATTTTTAATTTAGGAATGCATCTCGCTCCTGTGTATCTGTGATTCTGTCCACGGGTTTGACTTTACGTTTTCGTCGTATTTGGTTTAATAATCTCTCAACAATAGTATCAGGTTTTTCACTTAAAACATCAATTAAGAGACATAAATGTCGAAATGTGAATCAAGTCAGTAAACTTGAACCGTTAATACTATTACACTTATACCACCTGGATTTTCCTCTATTATGTTTTTTTCTTGCACTTAAAAAAAATATGCAGAATTTAGCTTTTATTTCAAATAAAGAAATACTAGGCATGAGTAAAGTTTTTATACTGTCCAGTACTATAGAATACATTCTACATAATGTTTCATTTCATATAAGAAAATTATCATCACTGGAAGTTAGTCAATCAGATTTCCACCCTTTTTCTTCCTGTGTACAAGCTATATAAAACATGTAATCGAAAGTTTCCAAAATATTCTATAGAAACACCAAATAAAAAATAATGATGCTTTGAAACACCCAAGATATATATTTTTTTACTGCAATGAAATGTAGGATAATTTTCCTACAACTGTCAATTTCACGGGAATATTTTATTTCGTATTCAACTTGATGTGACGTACTCTGATTTTGGGTATTACACCTATATGACGTTAGTGCTGTTTTTGACTAGTTTATTTACCATTAGTAATTTAACTGGTTGTAATAAAAAGATGTTCGTTGATCATGAAAGCTAAAAGAACTTATTATACCCCGTCATATATCGAAGATTTTATCCCAATTTTATTCTTATGTTTCTCGTCCTTTAAGAAAATATGTGTTGATAACATGTTTTACGGTTAATTTTCTACTAAGGACGAGTTAGAACTTGATATTTGTCGAGTTAAAACCCGAACGTTGTTCCAATTTGTTTTTATTTGGTTATTATTTTGTGTTCACACTTTCCTATCACGACACCCTCATGAATTATATCAAATTATCCTAGTAAAATTTTCTTACGATTATGTTAGAAAAATTATACATGTTTCGCAAAATGGTTAGTGTAGGTGTTGTCTCTAGAAAACAGAATATTTTGACTGGAATCTGTCTGTACATTTGTGTTGTTTATGTCTTTTTGTATATTTTAATCACCTAAATGATAATAAAGCCTTTCAAAACTAAGACATAAGCATTTTTTAAATGCTGACTATGAAACATTACAAAACAAACTTTTAATGACAAGAAACCTTTCTAAAATTTAATCAATAAATAAATCCATTTCATTTACGGTTCCAATTAAAGAGTTATCATCAAATTTCCAAGGACTGATTTCTTGCATAGAATAGTGTTTGGTTCAACGTACGAACGTCAACTTATTCAATTGTTCAACCAGTAATAAATGGAATGTCTCTAAGGAATATCCTAATATAATTGGTTCTCTCCAATTACAGTGATTCTTTTATTGATCATTTAATACAATGAATTGTGTAAGAGCAGTAAACGCGGAAGGCAATCACCAAGGTTAATAGGTAGACAAAAGTAGCAACAGTATATAAAAGGCTTCTGTGATGCAGCACACATTATAGCACAATGTTTAAAGGTCATATTAAAAAGAAATGTATGTCCTTTTAGTGTTAAGACTTTTCGTGTAAGTTTTTAAACTCTGAAATAATGAACGCCTGTGACCTTCATCATAAATTAGTTGACGACTCTATTATGGAAACAAATCTAAGGGAAAATGGGCCAAACCTATTTAACATGACTTACAGAAATATGTTTGTTTTAACAATTTGAAGTGTGATAAGCATTTTCTTTTTTTATGCATTTTCTTTTACATTGTTCTTCCCTGGAAATTATATTTTTGTTTTAATTTACATCTCTTTGTATCGTGTGAACCAGGTGGTCTAAACTTAACTAAACACAATTATGAATCCGTCTTTATCAATGTGATCCAACTTATCATGAAAACGGATAAGAAGACTTTTTCAAAAGTCTGTACACATCCACAGCTTAATATAAAAAAGAAGATGTGGTATGATTGCCAATGAGACAACTATCCACAAAAGACCAAAATGACACAGATATTAACAACTATAGGTCACCGTACGGCCTTCAACAATGAACAAAGCCCATACCGCATAGTCAGCTATAAAAGGCCTCGATAAGACACTGTAAAACATTTCAAGCGAGAAAACTAACGGCCTTATTTATGTAAAACAAAAATGAACGAAAAACAAATATGTAACACATAAAACAAACGACAACCACTGAATTACAGACTCCTGACTTGGGACAGGCACATGAATAATGTGGCGAGGTTAAAGACAACTTTATCATTTTAAGATACACAAAGGCACATCTGATTATTATTATAAGCATTTTGTTACTGTATATATTTTTTACTAAATGTTTATAAGTTTTGTCTTTATTCGTATTTTTCTTTCTGATTTTGACATCGATGATGATACAACCGTGAATCAGCAGACATATTAATCAATGTACATCTATAAAGTAGAGAGTATATGGCAATTGAACGGAAATAGTTTAATGTGTTTGTCCAATCAATTACAAAATAATGTGTTATAAAAATAATCGTCATGGGTATAAAGAAAAAGACAATACCTGTCTGTATCTAAATCGTTGTGTGAGAACTTTGTAGATTTCTAGATGTAAATAGGCAACAAAAAACAAAAAAAAAATAGGAAGAAAGTAAAGAAAGCTTTATCGTTACGGGAATAAAAAAAATGCCTTCTTAAACTAGAAAAACCACAAGCTATGATGCGTTTGTACTTACACAAGACAGAAGTATAAAACAGTTGAAACTAATGTATATTCGAAACCTAGAGTTACATCAGGCAATCTATAAGTATAACATTATATCTTGCTTCGTAATGACTATTGACAAAAGAAAAGCATTAAGTAAGATTAGTAGAGATCGGAATCGATAAAAGAACACAGATCTTTTCAGGAAATACATTTGCAATCATTTTTGACTAAACGACCGAAATGTGAGGTTATTGTGCGGTTAATTTCAGTTAAGTCGAACGGAGCAATCTATTTTACAATAGTTGAGCTCACCTAAGAAACTCAATACTAGTATATTAAAATGTGATTGAACATGTGCTGTATGAACCATACATGCATATCATAAACCGGTATGCTGTCCGTTTGACGTCCTCAAATGTTTTAAAATGAATGTCCTGTTTTATCAGAATTTTGCTCACTTATTCTTTATGCTAAGAATACTAAATCATTGTCTGCATAAAACTCACCCGTAGCTTTTAAATAGAGATAGTTAGAAGACCAACAAAAATGAGAAGTCGAATAGCTTAAACAAAGGAGGGACGAAAGATACCAAAGGGACAGTCAAACTCATAAATCTAAAACAAACTGACAATGCCATAGCTAAAAATGAAAAAGACAAACAGAAAAACAATAGTAAACATGACACAACATAGAAAACTAATGCCCGCGTCACACTGTCCCGATTTTTATATACGATGGACACCCGAATGCGAAAATTGTAAGTTCGTAAGAAGTTGGTCCCGATCTCGTTAAAATACCAAAAAGTGACCGAAGCAAGTACGATGAATAACAAAGTCTTTACGATGGTGCCGAAATTATATACGATAGCAAAAGATGGACATACGAAGGTTAACCGAAGACGGATATTTAAGCTTCATATCTCAGCCGAAGCCTACACAATGGATCACGAAGGCTACACGATGGATTACGATGATGGCGCGATGGCCATACGATGTCTAAAAGACGTCGTGTACAGCTTACGATGCATTTAAATTATATGCCGAAGGCATCACGCGTTCTGATTCCTTTCACGGATTTGGCTATACTTTTTGGACCTTTTGGATTATAGCTCTTCATCTTTTATATAAGCTTTGGATTGCAAATATTTTGGCCACGAGCATCACTGAAGAGGCATGTATTGTCGAAATGCGCATCTGATGTAAGAAAATTGGTACCGTTAATTTTATTAAATTGTTTGATCAATATTGAATATATATCATATTGTACATTTAATTTCTGGTTTAATCATAAGACGGAAGACCGTGGGCTTGAAGGGTAAAACTTGACTCTGAGTCTCTGCATATAATGCCACCAAAATCAGGGAGAGGAAGAGGAAGAGGAAGAGAGAGGGGTATGAGGAAAGTACAAGAGCAAAAGAAAAATATAATATAGAAGTGGAAAGTTCGGAATCGGATACCCATAGCACAGAGAAAAAGAGACAAAGAACATAGTCCGAATAATCACCCATAATTATGCCCATGTTTACTGATCTATCTTAAAGGTAAGGTTATGGGTCGTTGGAGAATATCATAATAATATAGACAAAAGGAAGGATGTGGGGGAAGCAAAAAATGCGGCAAAATATGACATATAGAAATCAAAATGGTTATGGAGTAAACATTCGTGTGACAACAACTCAGACGATACATAAAAAATCAGAAAATGAAGAAAAAGTTGGTTTCCCTATATACGTGTACCTGCAGTGTTGGTGTACGAGGCGCGTTTATGATATGAAAAATTGACAAAAAATAATATTTTACTTGTAAAAGTAAATCCTGAGCCTGTAACAGCTGTTCTTCTTGTTCCATTTGAATTAATAGAAACAACGCTGTCGCCTTTCTTGTTCTCATAGAATCATATGATATGAGCTCCATGTTTTGTGAACTTCTTCTTTAACTGTCGTATTAGCCTGACCAGTGCATATCGCGCATGGCACTTTAAATGTATTTTAGTGCGAAAATTAACTTACATTTAGCTGGATTTATTGCCGTCGTAGTTCCATCTTGTACACTTCGTACTTTTATTCGATGGCACCACGACGGGATTCCAAGGTCTTCACGAAGTCGTGTTGCCATCGTAAGACCTTCGGGTAGCTTCGTGATTCATTCGTGTAGACATCGTAATGTCAAAACTGCCCGATGGAAACGATGGAAACACGAATGCAATACGATTTTTAAAGATGCAATCCCGGTGACATTACGATGGTGAGGATGGTGATACGAACTCAATACGAACCCTCAACATCGGACGCACCTTCGGGGATTTTTTAACATGTTAAAAAAATTAGAACCCTTCCCGAAGTTGTACCCGAAGGCTAGAAAAAGTGGCCGATGGTTCTACGATAGTTAAAGATGGCACTACGAATAGCCCGATCTGGATACGATCAGTCCCGATTTTGCAAATTTTCATAATCGTGTTGCCATCGGCGTAAAAATCGGGACAGTGTGACGCGGGCATAAAGAATAAACAACACGAACCCCACCACAAACTAGGGGTGATCTCAGGTGCTCCAGAAGGGTAAGCAGATCCTGCTCCACATGTGGCACCCGTCGTGTTACTTATGTGATTACAAATTCGGTAAATAGTCTAATTCGGTAGGTCACATTCATGAAAGGGAAGGGGATTGTAGTTACGACGTAAGGAACATATCCGATTTCATTTGTGAAACGGTTATTCCATTACGGTCAACCAACTCGTGATGGCGTCCGTAAAATTTACGGAGGAATGATTTCAACTTCACCATTTGGAACTCTTGGTTTAATAGCTTCCTTGTGAGCAGCAACCCTCTATCAAGAAAATCATGATAGGTAATGCAAGCACGGGAATATCGTATCAATTGGGAGATATATACCCCGTATGCGTAAACAACCCACGTAGCGAAAAAAACTGCAAATACCACTACGGAAATATATGATGGACGGCAGTATCGCATTGGTGTTTATAGCGACTAAACCTTAGTTTCTTCGTACTTCTTTTACAAAAAATAAACATATCAATGATTTTTAATGTCAACACATAAGTGTCGACTATCAGGGAGAACACATTCACAAGAAGTGTCATCGATACAAGGCTAATAATTTGTTATACCAAATGTATTCGTTATTGGAATTACAATTTCGATTTTATTTCTGATATTCTATTTAAACACCGTTTCAAAGATTGTTGAATACTCTGGTATTTTCCTATTTTTTTGCAGTGTTTGCCTTGACATCATTGTATAGATCGTAGAGTTATGTCAAATAGTGAATAGTGAAATTACAAAAGGCGAAACTAATTTTATTGATAACGTGTCTTAAGCTATTTCGCACAATAAAATAAGTTATACGGGATAATAAATTATGTATGAACTCTGAATGTTTCATATGCATGTTGTGAGATTGAAACCATTTCCATTTTAATAGGCTTTGCAACGCGGATATGTTTGGAAAACGGCGACTGGTTTTTTCATCCCGAATTAAACAAAACATGGACAAACTATTCCGGATGTGTTGGAAACAATACAGATAACCAATCACTAGTGCCCGATGTCATTCAGGTATAACATAGTAAATGGGTTACTTTACAGTAAGACGGACTCTTATCTGGACAACATTTTATACTTCCGTTTGGAGTTAAAAAAAAAACATCAATCGGTATAATTCAACCGACTTCAATTTATATATCTATTTATCTTTTATCAATTACATGTTTATGTACTTACATTTCAATGAGATGAAAATATGTAGCTTGAACAATTTTTGACTAATGAAAGTTTTCCACCTATTTCTGTCATGCTGTATATATGATATGTTTATGAAAATGTATAAATAACGAATGAGAAGAAATAACTTTTCTACCTGATTGCAATATTGAAGATTTAAAAAGTAAACATCATAATAACAGAGGTTTTTATGCGTGCTGTGTTAAAATCTAGAGTTGACGCAACCATGTATTGCCTCACCTACGTAACGTCCAGGATAATGATATAAAATTGAGAATGGACATGGGGAATGTGTCAAAGAGACAACAACCCGACCAAATATAAAACAACAGCAAAGGATCACCAACAGGTCTTCAATGTAGCGAGAAATTCCCGCACCAGGAGGCGTCCTTCGGCTGGCCCCTAAACAAATATATACTAGTCCAAAGATAATGAACGCCATACTAATTTCCAAATTGTACACAAGAAACTAAAATTAAAATAATACAAGACTAACAAAGTCCAGAGGCTCCTGACTTTGGACAGGCGCAAAAATGCGGTGGGGTTAAACATGTTTGTGAGATCTCAACCCTCCCCCTATACCTCTAACCAATGTAGAAAAGTAAACGCATATCAATACGCACATTAAAATTCAGTTCAAGAGAAGTCCGAGTCTGATGTCAGAAGATGTAACCAAAGAAAATAAACAAAATGACAATTATACATAAATAACAACAGACTACTAGCAGTTAACTGACATGCCAGCTCCAGACTTCAATTAAACTGACTGAAAGATTATGATTTCATCATATGAACATCAGACACAATCCTTCCCGTTAGGGGTTTAGTATGATACCATCATAACATATATGAGAAGAACATAACCCGTGTCATGCCAACAACTGTTTTTAGAATAAATGTGTTTAGTTCCGATGCAAAGACCTTATCAGTGACTCAATATTAACGCCAAAATATGCAATCTTTAATGACTTGAAACAGTATCGTAATTATATCCCTTCTTAATAAGTCTATTCAAAGGTTTTGTAAGTTTCTGAGGTGAATACTGACACCTTTGTGCTTTGCATCTTTGCAAGCAACCGATTTATTATAATTTATAACGTTCAACGCGTGGTTCGTCAACATTATACTGATCATAAAGAAACGATTAATATAAGTATTCGTCTTGCTTTGATATTACTATTTTTAAATACAGAAAAATAAATATGCTTTATCATCCGACTTCACGAAATGGTTGTGTTATAATGATAAGTGCTTCAAGTCTCATCAAATTTGCCATGTCGTAGATATTAGGACTAGCCAACCTACAATCATTATGGTATATAAATTGACCATTACATCATCTTGTCGGGAAATCTGTACATTATTTTCTTTATTAGATATATATTGTATGTTTATTATAGGAACATATGCCTAGGATGCAGATATTCTACAACATTGGTTATGGTATTTCGCTGGTTTCACTTCTTGTTGCAGTTATACTGATGATTTATTTTAGGTAGTCATTTTTATTATATATCTTTTATATTGTATCCCCTGCGGCTTTTGATTACACCATTAACATGCATATAACTAAGATTTCTTTAAATGTTTACTTGATTGTACTATATTATTACTGTGATTCAATTAAAAAAGGCACTTGATTCAGCATCCAACGTTTAAATGTTTATATCCTGTTATATTTAATTTTCATTTAAAAACACAGCAAATATTGCTAAGTAACATTATTTGGACGATAAACTTATTTGAGTTGAATAGCAGTTAGAATAATTAGATTTACATCAAGTCAAAATTGTATTCCTCGATCATAAGGCATCACATTTCTTTTTCCGAATAAACAAACTTAGACAAACCAGAAATAAAGTATTCAAAGATTAAGAGACCAGTATCCGGTGTTTTACTGATTGCAAGTATTACGAATCATTAATCATCTCCAATTTAATAGACAGTGAAAATTTATACTACACCTCAAAACATCTAAGATCTGACGCCAGGAGATCAGTCCTAAACAGAATAAGTACAAATACTTCCACAGGATCGGCTTACCCTTCCGGAGCACATGAGATCATCCCAAGGTTTTGGTGATGCTCGTGTTGCTTAGTCTTTAGTTTTTTATGTTGTGTCTTGTGTACCATGTGTACTGTTATTTGTCTGTTTGTCTTTTTCTTTTTTAGCCATGACATTGTCAGTTTTTTTTTTCGATCTCTGAGTTTGACTGTCCCTTTGGTATCTTTCGCCCCTCTTTTCCAAACAACTCATAAAACTACAAAACGGAATTCTGACTTATACCTTTGATACGGTTTTTAGGGGGACAGTCGCATTAACAATGTCGTCATGTTTAACTAAATTTTAATAAGCTTTTGGATTATATATTTGGGTGCTTACATTCATATTTTCGGATTTCAATATTTAAAGTTAATATAGCATACACACATGATAAATGCAGTTTTTAAGGACATTTTGTTGCCGTAGAAATATAAAGAAACACGTGAATGGGCTTAATAACGCACTTTTATACTTGTTTCAGATAAAAATTGTTCATGATTAACAAATATTAAGATACAAATTAAAAGGACAAAACATGAATTTAGGGGACTTTTATAGCTGAGTAAACGGTATGCGATTTTCTCATTGTTGAAAGTCGTCTTCTACCTAAAGTTGCCAATTTCTGTGTCATTTTAAGGTAAAATGGTTGCTTAAACCTGGTTTAAAGGCTACCCATACTTCCCGCTTAAATGGCAATATTAAAATTTCCGCTAAAATGACATCATAACGTGAAATGAATTTAGTAAAGATATACGCAGATACACTAAGGACAAAGAAATACATGAACGAATAATATATAGCAGTGCATTAAAAGATGTAAACCCCAGAAAAACAACGGGCATTATAGCACACCAAAACATGACAATAGAATTATAAAATGTAAGTCACACGAGTTTATCAACGTATTTGTGTGCCGTTTATTTATCACGGGTAAATTTCGAAAAATAGAATATAAAATTGGGATTGAGCTTCTAGTAATGTTATTTTATATATTTTCTAACCATAACATGAATATAACAATTGAATTGTGTTTGTTATGGTGTAATTGTTTGTATTTTCTAACGAATGATCTTTTACAAAAGAAGGTCAAATATGAACATGAACACTCTTTTTCTTTTTCTTTTTTAAATCCGATGAATAAATATGTGAATACAGATATCTTTTGTTTATTTCAGAAAACTTCATTGCCAGAGGAATACTGTTCACATCAACATGTTTATTTCATTTATATTACGATCAATAATTTGTTTCATCAAGGACATAGATATAACACCTGAGGTATATTACTCCTCCACCATAGAAGGAGAAACATCATTTGGTCAGGTAAAAACATCATTTTAACTTTCTATATTTTGTAGTTAATAACCAAAAATGATAAGCATTGAGAAAGATTGCGAATATTCAAGTATGTATTAATATTTAAAATAGAATTTAAATACGAGTACTATGGTCAACATAAATACTTAGTTCAAGCCATAGATAACTCAAGAGATTCTTATATATCAATTATGACTACCAAATGATACCTTGGCACACAACCACTTAAACATGTATATGATAAAAAACTTTCAAAATCAATGCAAGGCGCTAAAATATGTTGAATGTGAAAAAGTTAAAGATATAAAACATACAATGCAACAACGATGTGACATTATACAACCACACTAAATAGATACTTCCGTTATAACAAATCTGGTGTTCTATCAGTAATTATTGCATTGTTTTCTACAAATAAAAATCAATACTAATGCAATACGGAAGCGGCACATTATTTGCTAGGATTGATTTAAAAATTGATATCCATTTTTACGAGTTAAGCAATATTGTATTCACTAAAATAACAAGTAGATTTAACAGAAGCAGAGTTCACATTAAACTACTGTCAACTGAGAGGCTATATTTAGGTTGTACACCACTTATGAAACGCAGAAATGCTAGAAACAACTCTCATAGTGTATTTTGAAATGTAAACAGTTATTATTTTTTTGAGTAAATTCGCACGAACATGATTAGACTTGTGTTTTCAGTTATATTAACTTATTGACCTCTTACAGTGAACTAGTGATTTATCATCACGCAATCTAAATGTATTAAAAGTCCGTGAATCACAAGAAACTGCAATAACAAGCGTGACATGACAGCAATGTATTTATACGTTTTAGATTTAATGTTTTCGATAATACAAAATCCTAACCCTTATTACAGAGTTCTGTCAAGTCAATGAAGGTCAGAGAGAAGCTACTTGATCTATAAACAAAAAGGCAATTTGACAAAATATTTACGTTTTCGCGATTTAAATCTGAAGATATCAAAACGGTCTTTAAAATTTTATTTTGTCGATTGATTCTACTCCCAATTTGGACATTTTGATTTATTGTAAAAGAGGTGCAAAATATACCAGAGAGACATTCTAACTCATATATCTAAAATAAACTGACAACGCCACGGTTGAAAAGGAAAAAGACAAACAGACAAATAATAGAACAATGAAACTACCTAGAAAACTATAGACTAAGAAACACCTTAAACTGTGGCGATCTCAGGTGCTCGGAAGGGTAAACAGATCCTGCTCCATATGTTTCACCGTTGTGTTGCTTATGTTATTACTAAGTCGGTAAATAGTCTAAATGAGGCGTGCATATTGGGAGACGTGTACACTTTCTAGTCTTGTATTTTTTATTAACTTCTCTAGTTAACATTAATATTTGACTAGTGTAATATGTCGTTATTACAACACATCTTATTTAGCCATACCTTACTCATTAAAATAATGTATGCACTCAAAGTTGAACCTTTCGGGCATATTATGCTTCAATTCGTTCAACGATGTAATATCAATATAGCATATTAATCTTTAGCTCAATTTGTAGGCATGGATGTGTAAATCGGTTTACGTCATCTTCTACTATGTATTAACTGCAAATTTCATGTGGATATTTGTTGAAGGACTATTTTTACATACATTTGTTTTGTCGACAAAATACAACGTATCACGACATATATACAGAACATTTCTTATATTAGGATGGTGTGAGTATATTTAACATTTTGATGATGTCATTGCTTTCAAAAACAGGCAATAGTCTTCTTTTGTTCCTGTACATTTAACCCAACTAACTGTGCCATTCGAACTGATAAAGTTGATATTCCAACCAAAATTCCACCAGATAGTTACAAAACTGTATTAATAGATATAAGTATATATTAGAATATTTTGATATTAAAAACAAAGACGGAAGATAGATGCACAAAGAGATTTTGAAACTCATAAGTCGAATAAAATTGGACAGCTAACAAAAAACCAAAACGACTTCACAACAAACGACAGTATACAAGCCATAGAATAGCTTTTCAAAGATGTTCAGATCAGAATGACCTTTTAGATTAAGATTGGTTTAATAATAGTGATGGACGGGTTTTTTGAAACGACAATTGGAACATACAAGTGTTTAGAATATTTGAGCTTTATATGTAACAGTTGTATTTATTAGAGTGAAACTACGATACAGAATTTAAATATAAGCAAGAGAGAGTTTCGTATACATCAATTACATTTTGAAAAGAATTTTCAAAACTGCAGTATAAAATGCACCCCTAAAAGATTAACACAAATATCTTAATACTCTCGATTATATTCGATTTCAAACAGCATATGTGAAAAAAAACCTTCTTGATTAAGGTGGACACTTTTTTGCACTTTTGAAAATGTTAACATAATTGGATCATTACAAGACCGTTCCTGCTCAACAAGACATATTTTGGATTTCAGTGACGTTACATTGATTATTTGATATAAGTTTTTGGGGGTGAACACGGATAAATATTTATCATATTTCTAAACAATTACATATCACAACGTAGATTTAACACATTTACCTATTCAAGCAAAATGGAAGCAGTTTGTCTTTACATATTTTGATAACATAATTCTTTTATTCAGGTGTGCCTTTATTGTCAGTTATACCATGGGTAATTGTGCGATATATGTTCGAAAACACACTGTAAGTAAACACACTATACAATATTGACGTTATAATACAATTTGTGAAATTTTGAAAGTTTGAATTATTATACATTTAAGTTGAATAACAAAATTTAGCAATGCAGTTGCATCATTTACGGTTTTGCATTCAATACTACCAAGATAGTAGATATTCGAAAAATTACCTTGCTTTTTTGTCGGTCTGTTATGAGTAATGTGTTTTTTTTTTTGTAAACATATTGCTATAGTCAAAACTGTACTGTCGAATAACCAGACTTTTTATTCTGACAAATATCATAGGCCACATAACAAAACTTATATTAGCTAGAATAGAACCCTTGCATTATGACTTTTTTTATGAATGCGTATGAACATTTTATACTAGTAATGGTTGGATAATCACAAAGTTAAACTTGATGGCAACAGTACTTTTTGTATGTACAAATTTTATAATTCGATTTAAAAGACAGACCACGATAACAAGCAAATACAAAGGAATTGGTTCTGCAAACATTTTAACAGGGGTACAAAACACAGATTTGACAAAGAAGAAGTCAAGTCATTAGCCCAATGACGGGTGTGTACAATTACGATCACGTTGAACAGTTCTTACAAAATTGCATTAAAAAATAAAGACAAAAACAAGGCAAAAAAACAAGTATAACAGAACACGTAGACAGTCTTCTCGACTAGGATTAACGTTGGTTTCATAAACTGATAAGATTTATTCTTAGGTTTCTTGGGGTAAAGTAAAATAGATATATTCCTTTACAAAGCCATATAGCTGCAATGATTTCTAATTTATAAATTTATGTTTTAAGGTGTTGGAACACAATGGACAATAGATTTTTCTGGATAATCAAAGGTCCGATTATGGTAACATGTATTGTAAGTTAACAATTTATAGTAGCGTTACTTCCTAAAATACGACACTCAATAGCTATTATATTGCAAAACACGTCAATTTAGCAAAACAGTATTTTACTAATAAATATTGACAATATATAAAAATTATTTGGCATTGATTTTTATCAGGGTATATTACAATAGTTATCAAAGGTACAAGGATTGAAATTTAATACGCCAGACGCGCGTTTCGTCTACATAAGACTCATCCGTGACGCTCATATCAAAATAATTAAAAAGCCAAACAAAGTAGCTCAATGTGTTTTGCTATATGTCTTTATTGTTGTGTGACAATCTGGCCGTTGGTAGTTTCACTTGAATGTTTCTACGTCTTATAAGGAAGGAACCATTAACTAACTATACAATAGGGATTTTTTCGTTGTAAAAGGTCGCTTTGTGATATATAGTTGCTTTACTCCTGGACTTTGTAACTCTGTTTGCTAGTAATCTCACTGGCATCTTACCACAATTCGTTATTTACAGACAATAAATGTTGAATTTACTATTATATATGTGGTGTAACCTGAAAACAACAAAAGCCACAGAGAGTGCAAACAACAGTCAACAGTAGATGGGTATATATACAAAGTGGCAACTTTGTAGTCAACCCGTTAAGAATTTATTTTTAGCAGAAATTATCAACGATAGGAAAACCACTGACCATTATTTATGTTGACACGTGATGCTGACTAAATAGCATTTACAATCACATTAGACATTGTAATTCATTTATTAATTACCAGTAAAGGTCAAATTGCGGAAATGGCAATTTAACTACCTATCTCCATAATGTCTTACGAATAGTTCGATATCAAATCTGATTTGTCTTTTTTTTTTGTGCGTGCAAGGTGTATGATATTTGTTGATCAAGGTTGCAATGCTGCATATCTGTAATTCAGACACCATGGAGTTAATTTGATTGTTTCATTTACCCAATATTATAAGTTCATTAAAAATTCTTTCTTCTATTTTTTTTATTGTAGATAAATCTAGTGTTTTTCATTAATATTATCCGAGTGTTGTATACTAAATTGAATGCAGCACACACAAAAGATCCAAATAAATACAGGTATGTTTTATCAAGTCATTTCTATGTTAAGGCGAAGTGTACGTAATTGCACACCTCTAGCGGAATACGGGATTAAAAACGTTCGTCGTTAGTTACGCAAGTTATCTCCCTTACTCCAAGAAAGGACACACGAAAGAGAAACTACTTTCTGCGGTCTATGATGAATCCAACAAGCACGCCTGTGCTGTCTTAAACCCCATAGAAATTATCTAAAGAACTCCAATTAGAAATCACAGCATTCTGTACGTTGTTTTGTGTGCAGCCTGACTTAAAACACTGTTTTTTTTTTTTTAGACGCGTAGAAGGCATTTCGTGTATATGATATCAACAGAAAGGGAAAAAAAGCCTCACAACAAAGTTATAAACAAATAAACATGTAAAAAAATTTCTTCTATTGATATCAGATTAATTAAAATGAAACCTGAATTGACCCAACAATATCGTTTTAAAAAAACCGTAGTCTTGAACGAAAAACACAGTACTCAACGTAAAGTTTTATAATAGGTTAATACAAATAATTAATGAAAGAGTGTGAATTTAATTGTTTAATTAAAAAGACGTTGAAATGTTCGTATTTTGTGCTATTGAAAATTTAAAGACATGATTTATATTCATATAAGAAATCAGACTATACCTAGAGAATAATTTGACCACTAGTGCAAAACTTACCAGTCGGAAGAACAAAGACTGAAAACAAACAAAAAATAAACAAATTATGCCCCAAAAATTACGCAGTAACTTAAAAATTGTCTCACTCTAACATTTATCTTAAAATAAGTAAAATATATGTCATTCAACTACCAGTTTTCAACTTTTTCTACATGTGCATAAAATAAACAGGTGTCTTCTATTCATCCGCAATTTATGGGAAAACAAAATCTAAATTTAGAACCATATTGAAATTGAAAGTACACATGAAAGATAAAATATAACATGTCATTTCTTCTTTCACAAATTCCAATTTCGAAGAGATATATAGCGAAATCTGTTTTCTTTTATTGTGCCTGTGTGTAATTAGAGAATGTTATTTTGAAGTATCAAGTCTCAATTCAAGATTATGAATGAATAGAATATGGAATAACGGGGGGAGGGAGGGGGTAGGACCTTTATCGGAACTCCGGGATCGGGTGTTTTAAAGCTCGGGATTTCGGGATCCGGGAATTCTATTTCCGAATTTCGGGTAGTCGGGATTTAACTTTTTTTAATTCGGGACCTCACCGGATTTCGTGTTTTTAAGCCCGGAATTTCGGGATCTGGATCCCTCCTTCCCTCCACCTTCTATTATGGTTAAATAAAATAGGTCAAGGAAGTTTTGTGATACTTGTAACTGACTGAATTATTCGGGTTACAATTTGAGTAAATCCCGAATGCACATAAAAGTAAAGGTCCAGTCCGACTTTCGGAAATGGACTGTTGTAGATTTCAGATTGATTTCCAGAAATAAAAATCATACAATAAAGTTTCACGCAAATATTCGTCTTCAGACGTGTAAAGTTATACAACGGTTACTAGCCGGTCTAGATTGTAATAAAAAGAAACGCATGCAATGCATAAAATATATAATGTCGTGGCTCAGGGATGTGTTGAATTATAGAGATGCTTATGCGGCACAAAGATAAGATTAATTTACCCAAATGTACTAAGAATTACCACACAACTTAAATTTACTTAAATATTGATTTGTTATCCTGTGCCAGACAGATGGCTGATATTCTGAGAAGAGACCTTGATGAAATAAAGTTTTATGGGAGCAAAGATTTTGAAAGCACGTCGCAGTGTTTAGATTTTAACAAAAAATAAGGCACCAAAGGTCGAAAATAGTTCTAGTTCATAATGAAGAAAATGTCAACCTTTTTTTAGCTTGGCGATCTCCGCACGTACCCGAATATAATAGACAAATACAATACAATAGTACACAAAACGTAACATAAAGAACTAAAGACCGAGCAACACGACGGTATATATTTCATACAAGTATAGGACTATATGAAGCGTCGTAACTGTTGCGGCGACGTCAATAACGTTGTCGTTGTTTTTTTGTTTTTTTACACTCAAGATTCAACTTTAACAGGGTATATATAGCTTGAAAAGTAGCACGGTTGCTAAGGACTTTCTTTGCACCAATCGATTCCTCAGACATTTTAGAATCGTCTCATAAATTTAAAAAAAAATAGATTGTCTAATACAATAGAAAATCTAGGAAATGTAACAATTCCTGCCGAATTTCACGATTTTCCCTATGTATCCTTTGTAATTTTGGTGTATGATGCTGTCAACTTCAACAGCTCGTATCTCAAAAACGAAAACGGTTACCCCCTTTTTTTTATTTTATTTTCCGATTAATTTTTACAAGTAGAATCTACATGTAAAATTTAAAAAAAAATCCATTGTGTAGTTTAATTACGTACACTTCGCCTTAACAATGTTTATCTTTTTTTTTTATTTTCGAACATTTGTAGCCAGCATTACGTGGTTAATTAGATGTGACACCAAGTAAATCAATTAGATTGGAAATGCAGAAAGTACATCATACCACACAAACTTCCAACACCCGTATACTCACCACAAAAATAGACGGAAGTTCATATTTATCATTGTTACGACTGTTATTTACTGTTCTCCGAAGTCAGTGTATGTTCTAAAACATTTAACGAATTTAAAGGTTTTTCATTTTAGGAGATTTTAAGTGTGCTTGGTGAATTCAAATCTAGAAAATTTGGTTTATATTAACCTTGATTTTATTATAACTATGTATATGAACAGAGGTCCATATGTTCATGTCTGTTATTTTAAAAGTAAAGGAAATTTCAAGGCAAAGGCCATGCTTTGGCATATAATGGTTTACTATTATAAACTGCTACTTGGATGGAGGGGTGGTCTCATTGGCACTCATACCACATCTAATTATATCCATAATCATATTTTTATGCATCAAAAGGTACATGGTATAGTTATAACTATTTTAAGATTTGGATAATTGTTAACATTTTATAGAAAGTTAGCCAGATCAACATTAGTACTTATTCCATTGTTTGGCGTGTATTATGCAGTGTTTATAGCAGTGCCTATATGTATGGACCCTAAATTAGAGGTCATATGGATGTATTCGGAAATGTTCTTCAATTCATTCCAGGTAAGGTATGCAGATGTAACCATAAATGTGAACAGTTTGTTGTAATGTCACATACGAATTAAAAGGAATAACTGGAATCACAATTTTTTTTTGCATAGAACAACTAAACACATCGACAACCAACGCTCAAATTTTTCGAGGATAAAAAAAACCGGATATGAATAAAAAGACAATATATGATCAAGTTAGCCTAATGAGGTAAAGGCACATAAATGGTGGGCTACACCAGTTTGATGGGTGATATATCTAGAAGTATATTTGTTTACATTGACTATATTAGATATGTGACATATAATATCAATAACTGGTTATTGTTTTGTTTCAGGGATTTGCAGTTGCCTTATTATTTTGTTTTATGAACGGAGAGGTAATTATAACGTGTCTAAAACAGAATCATTATAGTTTAAACATTGAGATGGTTAACTGCAGAAAACTTAAATTTTGTTTAGGTGAAACAATACAAACGTTGCGGTGTTTTGATTTATAGAATATGTTTTGTATTTAAGTAAAATTGATCACCTACATTTGAACGACAACAACATAATTGCACGCAGTTTCAAAGTTTGATTGCTTTTGCCATATCTGACTTTTTTCTATTTTTTTTTAACCTTCTTCTGTTGGTTGTGCAATGAAATTGGCAATAATATTTGAGATAAAAAAAAAAGGGAGATAATATGAGAGATACTCAAAACTGGATTTGATATGTTTATTATAAGTTAAATGTGAAACACCACTAATCCCTGCCCCGGAATGAAAGAACATAGCAGATAGGAACCGATACAACCTTATATTCAATTTCAGTTAGGTTCATTTTGTAAGCAAAAGACAAGACAAGTTGAAATGTTACAAGTTACAATGTTTTTTTCAGGCTAGAAAAGAAAGGAATGTCACTTTATTGAACTGGAATTAAGAGCTATGCATAATTGAAATTGGAGAATTAAGCATAAAGAATTAGTGCTGTGCCTTCTATATAAGAATAAAAATAAATAAAGTTTGATGTGTCAGTTAGATAAGTTTAGTGTTATGCTTTCTACTTCACTGAAAACATCCTCTGTGAATGATTGGTAATTTCGTATTAACAAACTAACAAAGCCGTTCATAGATTTTGTTTTCTTGATTAAGTTTTGACATAGAGCGATTTCAATTGACAGGTTCAGACAGAGATCAGGAATGATTGGCAGGGACAGCGTATGATATTTAGGAAAACCAACTTGTCACGTTCAAAACCTTTTGTAAGGAGTAACCATGATATATCTTGACACTTGACACATCATATGCTGTATCCCAAATTTAGATGAGAAATTTATATGATTTGTATACGCTTGCCGAGTTCCATGGGCTCCAATGATATTTGTATCAGTTTAAAGCCATTCATTGAGTGTATTTCATTTATTAATTGTAATTCACAGGTTCAAAGAGAAATCAAGAAGCATTGGCGTCGTCGGCGAATAATGCGTCGTCAAAGCAACATGTCATCACGTTCAAAAACATATGCTATAGACCATGACACACATCACACGTGTGTTCCGGACACATGGGATACAAACGGAAATATGGACCTAACGGAACTGACTATACCAGTGTGTAATGTTGATCTCAATGTAAATTCGCCTCAGGAACTAGACGAAAATTTACATATTTTGAATGATTGAAATAAACGGGTTTTGTACGTTTATATTTTTATTGTATTCTAGCAGTAGTTGTTTATACGGTTATACGTAGAGAAATCATCATGTTGATGCACTTATCATCTTAAATTCTGCGATAGTCATTCGATTTTGTTTTACCTATTTTAGGTTAACAGCTAGCCAATATAAATCAAGACTACACATAAACAGGAAAAAAAGTACGAGTTGTTAATCTAAATGTATTAAGGAGACACAATTGAATTAAATAGCTAGAAATGGAACTCACTAAAAATTGGTTTCTGAAATAGAGATTATTTGTTTTTAAATAGATAGATTAAACAACGGCTAACCATCATTTATTTCAAGCGGACAGATCTGATTGTAGAAAGCGAGTACTGACTTGAGAACTTCCTGATAAAAAGACCACTGCTGCAGAAAACTAATTACTTATAGCATATAACACGTTGTTATATATTTTCATGTTTTTGAATCGAACAACATTTATCACGCCTGATGGGTGAGGGCATGTTTAAAAGCAATAAACAAACATCTCTTGCAACAGGCAACGTCCGTACAACAAAACTGTTACATTTTTGATCGTTCAGATAGTTTCACAGTTTGGATTGTAACATGCATTTATTATGCGGAAAATGGTGGATTAGATCTGACTTTGTAGCTACGTAAACCTCTCACTTGTATTTGATTAGGGACTTGCCGTTTTGAATTTTCCTCCGTGTTCATATGATTTTAGTTTTGTATGACAAAGTTTTAAGTAAAAACTCAAAGACATATGTTTCGAACCATATTATGCTAAGAACACAAATTTGTAATAATTTTGTGGTAATCCTAATCATATCACTTTAGTTCAATTTTTACAGATACTTAATTTAACCATTACATTTTGTGGACCGCTTTAATACATTGTTAAGCATTGATAGAATTCTATAGACCTTTTTTTATCTTTTTTTGAACTTTTTTGATGGATTGTTTGTCCTATGCATATGGGAGATTATGCTTGCCTTGTTTAATATATAGGACTAAAAGTGTCTCTGGAATATAGTATTTATTGATAGATTAGTTTTTAAAATTATCTATCCGCAAATGCTATTTATTTGAACTTTTAAATTTCTTTTTTATACCAATTCAAATTGAAAAAAACATTAATTATTACCCTGACAGTGTTTGCATTATATTCAGAATACCGACATTCTTACAAATTTTATTCAATATTTAATACATCATCCACATATATATAGTTTTGTCAATTTTGTGATTTTCATAATTGATTTGTTAATACGTGAAAAGTATATTTTAACAAAACGCATTTGATTAACAGGTCTAACAACCGACGATCTAAAACCCTGCTATCTGCCATTGACGATTGACAAATACATTAATCATGAGATGTAATTAAACTCATCATAGATACCAGGATTAAAATACAAATTAACGTCAGACGTGCGTTTTGTCTACAAAAGACGCTCGAACCAAAAATTAAAAAAAAGATCAAATAAAGTACGAAGATGAAGCATTTTGAGGACCAACAATTCCTATAAATTTTGCCAAATACAACTAAGGTAATCTATTCCAGAGATAAAAATACCTTAGTATTTTAAAAATGCAAAGTTTTATTAAGCCCCATTCCCACTAGACCACGATCGCACCACGCTCACCGCGATCTAAAATAAATTCAGATCGTGGTGAGGTCGCGGTATGAGCGGCATGAAAATGTTAATTTTCGTTGCTTTCACGATGCTACTACGTCCTCATTACGCTTCTACAACGATCCCGCTAAGATTGTACCACGTTCTCACCGCGCTTATTCTGCGACCTCACTACGCTTATCAAGATCTTTCTGCGCTCGTCACGTTCTCACTACGACTATACCACGAGTTATCCGATTGCATCACGATCTTACCACGCTTCTACTGCGATTATAGCACTTCATACCGCGATCTTACTACGTTCTCAACAATAACCTCAACATCGTGTTCCATATAGATACTGTTCCATTTCTTATATTTCTGATTAATACGTAGATTTCTTGGAAACAACACAGCCATGCCACCTAAATCTAGCAGAACACGTATGCATGGTGGTAGGAGTAGATATGGAGGCAGAGGGGGCTCTGATAGTAATGAATCCTGATCTAGCAGAGATGTCGGACCGACCAACGAAACCTGAATCACAACCTACTGCTAGTCCATCAAGCTCACATAACGATGTTTTTACTGAACGATAGCAGGGATGACACAGATGTGTCAAGCATGGTTGAGCCGTTGGAGAAAAAAGACAAGAGGTCCAAATTACATACAGACAAACAAAACATGGAGAGCTTTTATATATTGTATATGAAAATGACAATGAGCATGATGGTCGTCGTATGAACGTAGTCAGGTCGTAAGCAGAGCGTGCTGAAGACGGCATGGACATGCTAGAATCGTACTATGGTCTTGAACAGCGTGGTGAAAACGTGGTATAGTCGTAGTGAAAGCGTAGGTGGGTTGCAGTGAGAACGTGATGGTCGTAGTGAGGTCGTAGTAACGTCGCTGTGAGATCGTAGCGCAGTCTCTACGGATAGAAAGACGCTTTCACTACGCTCTCGCTACGATGGTACGTCGACCTTTGGGATCTTACCACGACCTTACTGCGCTCTCACACTACGCTTCTATAATGACCTGATTTCGCCATGACCGCACCACAACTGTTTTGAATATGTTCAAAGTTGGCCACGCTCATCACGATCTTGAAGACCTCACCACGACCGTATTACGACCTTACTGCGATGTACACGATTTGCATTTTTTTTTCAAAGATCGTAGTGCGATTGTGGCCTAGTGGGACTGCGGTATAAACAGTTTATCCATAATTATGAACATATCAAGGATGACTCAAGTCAACACAGAAGTGCTGATTACTGGGCTAGTGATACCCTCGGGGAATTAAAACTCCACCAGCAGTGGCATCGAATTGATCTTAAATATTAATTTAATTCCAACAGAAATTTAAAAAAAACCTTGCGGATAAGATGTAAACCGCAAACATGAGGTGCAAATATTTGTACACCATTACCGATTTTCGACAATTAACAAATATTCGATCGAGTCAAAAAGAAGTATAACATCTTCGATCTGGAACTGCCTCATTCTCTGTCATAAGGCTGCATTCCTCTTAGCTGCTGTTTTATCTGCAATTAATAGAGATACGGGTAGTATTTGTAGTACTATTACTATGTAAATGACGCTACTAGTATACTTAAGTCAGTATGAAATATGATCGGTACAACCAGACTTGTAAGTGTGCCAACATGATCCTGTTTCATTGCTACTTGACAAAACTAAAAAATGTGCTTTATTTATAATGAAAATTAACATCGAAAATATTTTTCGAACACCAATAATGAAATATTTTCTATACGCTCATATGGTGAAACAAATTAAACTTAAACATGTTGTTTCTTTTATTTACTTGAATAGCATATACATGTATAAAGTAAAACTACAAAAATATCGAAATCCGAGCTTCCTAAGCAAGTGGCAAAATCAAAAACTCAAACACATCAAACGAATGAGTAATAACTGTCATTTTCTGCAAATGAATTATCGAATACCAACTTACTAACAAGTGATACCATTACGCATTGTACCTAGTGCACGGGAAACATTGATATGTCTTAAGATTGTCAATAGAATAGTTTTCCATCATATACCAAAGGATATAAACAACGTATATGGCCTCCTTGTGATGGGAAAGCAATACTGAATGGTACTCCATAATGAAAATTTGCCGAACTACCCAAAAGAAAAAAAACAATGTTTGCTAAAAACATTTATAAACAGACATCAACCAACAACAACTAATAAATCATAGGCTCCTGATGTTGGACAGACGCAGAAACAATATTACAGAGTAAAATCAAAATATGTTTGTTTGCAGCCAATCCTATTCCTGATCTTGGTCAAATAAGAATTTATTGATTGTTGACAGACTTTATTATTCCTTACATAACATCTCCCTTTCATATTTTTTACTTGAATATTTTATGGCCAAGAAAGTAAGAATAAATGAAACTACAGAGTATTGCTTAAAACTCGTGTTCTCGATTTATTTGCAGGGCAATTTTGCCTACGCCTAATAATGTCAAATATAACTTTTCTTTACAAGTTAGAAATAGAAAGAGCGGAATAATTGGCAGTCGTTGAGAGCATTTGTGCAATATCATAGTTTATATGCATGTTGTCGTTTGCTTTTGTAGTTCGTTTCTATGTACGTTGGCTTCTGTTTTTGTTGTTCGTTTCTATGTATGATGGCGTTTGCTTTTATTGCACTTAATATTCCTGATGTTCCTTTGTTTTCCATTTATATTTGATGTGTGTCCCTCAGTTTTAGTTTGTAGCCCGGATTTTTTTTCTCAATCGACAAACGACTTCTAAATTTCGGTATGGTACTAACGAAATGTGTAGCGGTTTTTAATGAATAACTATGCACTAGTGACCGTCTAGAATATTAACAACTATACCTCACCTTATGGTACTCATCAATGAGCAAAACCTATACTGTAAAGTAAATCTATGACAGAGAGCGACATGACAAATGTGGAAAGGGAGGCTAATTGCTTCACCTTTGCTAAATAGAAGTGTTTGGTTAATTTTTGTTCTTAAACTTCATTTCACCATTTTATAACTTTTATGTTTTAAATTCAAATTTTCAAAAATGACTGTATTTAATGGACAGCTATTTCGCCAAAAAGTAACACATAAATGACTCCAGTGAAGCTACTCAGTATGCCTTCATACATGTAAGATAGCATTGCAATTTATACAAAACGACGAAGGAAGTAAATTGAAGTCACGGAATACAATTTACACCTTTTGTTCAAACGAGGTTACTGTTCATTCCGCCTATGATGAATTATTCGATGGATATACCTTTTCAAGTACTCTAAATACTCTGATAAATTTTTTGCCTATCAGATTTTGTAACTCATCTTGAGTCCATCCCTGTCTATGTAATTCTGTCAGCAAATCTTGATGTTTGGAAACATCTTCAAGACCTGTTACGTTACTATGAAACAGAGCAAACATTAACAGATTGTAGATGACAAAAACAACTATGGTAATGTTAGAACAAAACGTGTGTTTGTAAATGTATTTAATTCAAATTAAAATACCTAATTAGTTATCACAGTTTTGTATTCTTGCTTTTTTTAACGATTTGCAGGTAATGATATGATCTATTTGCAGTGTTCACTTCTATTGTTGTCGATCTTCCAATTTCAATAGATTATGTGACCTTTGTATTAAGGTGCTTTTCTTTCATGTATTCAATAATAGAACTAACTTGCTTGTTTATGGTTATTTCTGTTCTTAAATTTTGTTATATGTATAGTCACTAGTAAGTAGAACTACGAATATACCAAAATCTGTGCAAATAAATGTTTTCGATAATTACGTTAGAATATGAAAACCAAAACATGCTAAAAGGATTGACTGGGCATATAATCAATTGACTATACGGGATGATTAAATACGATTTTTTTTGTTGCATTTTAGTGTTTATGTTGTTTCGTTTGTTTCCTCTTATATTTGATGCTTTACCTCAGTTGTAGTTTCTAACCCGGATTTGATTTTTCTCAATCATTTTATGACTTTCGAACAGCTGTATACTACTGTTTTCTTTGTTTAAGTCCGTTAGGAAAAGGGACGTTAAATCCGATGAATTGTGTTTTGAAAAGCCCACACCTGTTGCACGTTAAGGAACCCTTCAAACAACAACCTGTTACATGTTTAAAAAAATCATACCCTCATATCTCAGTGACGTCGAAATAACCACGCATCATTTTTGTCACGCTACTATGTAAAAAAAATACCTTGGATGTAATGTTAATTAGTTCCCCTCCGGAAATATAAATGTTAAGCAAGCAACAATTATCGAATTGACTAAGCATTTTCACTTCTTCTCAAATTGAAAAGGTTATTAAAAGTAAGCCCCGATGCACGGAATTCCGAAATCAAATATGTATAACCTTTTGCCATGTTACAGGTGCATATATGACAGATTTAACACCAATCGGCTATTGGTGTTTACGGGTTCTTTAAAAATACTTTTAAATAAACCTAATCGTGAAGATTACAAGTGCGTTGTGTTTGTTGTTCCTTTCCAATAGTAGGTTTCGTAGAGCTGCAATATGCAAAAATGTGGATATCGAAATGTTTGTTTATTTGTTTTAGGATGATATACGATACCAAATATGATGTCAATGAGGTACAAAAGTCTAAATACCTATGATCATTAGAATTTTGTGATGTTCTTTCTTTTTGACATTTTCTGTGGGTTCCACTTTTCTCAGGCTTTTTTAAAGGAAAGGAAGACTCTTAAGATTAATTACTCTAAAGGACATCCCATTGTCTAATCATGTTAGACCTAACTGGTGTCTTAGCCACCTTAAATTGAAATAACTAAATTGAAACTGCCATGTTATTGGTCTTACCTTGGTACCCCATCAAAATCAGAACAAATACCAACATAATCAATACCAATTAAATCCTTAATACAGTTGATATGATCTGGAAAGTGAAACGATGTAATATTTATTTATTAATTGAGCAATGTCGTGTTCTTGTCATATAAGTTCAGCTGCCAGAAAGCAAGAATTTAAGAATTAATCATCTGAGAACCGCATTTCCTCAAATTGATAAAAACGTTTTCGTAGAATGTATAGCATAAAGAAGTGTAACAGGGTCGATTCTTGGGTCAAGTAATAATAAACTCTGTTTAGGGTTCGGATGATTTATTATACCAGTAGTATAAAAATAAACTCTGAAATAACAATATCACAATTATAAATAACAGATCTATTATAAAACACAAGTATCTTAAATTACACATTACACATAATATAGTTATGGTAAAATACAATGCACATTAATACTGTGTACTATATAGCGAATACACATAAGAGACAATCAGTGAGCTAATGTCACGTGTACTTTTTTTTTTTATCTTTAATGTCACGTGTACTTTTTTTTTATCTTTAATGTCACGTGTGCTTTTTTTTTTTTATCATTAAAATT
This sequence comes from Mytilus edulis, assembly GCF_963676685.1. Lineage (NCBI taxonomy): Eukaryota > Metazoa > Mollusca > Bivalvia > Mytilida > Mytilidae > Mytilus > Mytilus edulis. Next base: position 95,579,848 of record NC_092345.1, on the reverse strand, counting down.
ATTTATTTACTATTTACATAAAAACACCAAGAGACAAACCTCTTTGGTGCCATCTTTGGTATGTACAGAGTTGTTAGTATTAACCTTTTTGTTAGTAATGATTTCCATCTAGATATATTTTTTAAAAGACAAGTGTTTGTAAAACAATGGCAATTAATTCAACGTATACCCAAAGAGAGATAACTCTAATATTTTCTCAAAAGTCAAACACACCTATTTGACAGTGATTTTTCGGACAATTTTCCTTCTTTCCTTGTTTTTCCAAAATTATAATGTTCTCTTAACGGTTCTAAATGAAATGTTCAAAAACTGCTAGTTAACAATTGTAATCAGTTTGATATAGATTTCATGTGTTTAAAAAAATAAAATTATTTTCTCGTCTTCAATACGTAGTAAGGAATTATTGCGTAGAAAATATTTATCGAAGATCTGTTGTTGATGTTTTATTTTGTAATAAGTGTATGCATATTCTATGTATTTTCTAATTGTAAATTTGAATAGTCTCACGGTGTCTATTTCTTTGTCATGAAACACTTTAAGATTGCGTGTTTTAAAGATGCATAATCTTGCTATACTCAGAAAAAAGTTCAAAAAATATGTGTTCACAATCTTTGAACTACCAAGGTATCCAAATATCATCAGTTCCTCATAATTTATCAAATTCACAATATCAGGGGGGTAATCAATAAAAATGTTATGTAACAAATCTTTCAGAAAGTTATGTATCGGGGTCAACTTCGGACATAAGGCGAACAGGTGGAACAAGTTTTCTGTATATAGGCCGCACGCTTTGCATGTCTTGCTGACCACTTGACCAAATTTAAACAACTTTTCTAAGGTAAAAACAGCCCTGTGAACCAACCTAAAGTTCAGACAATGACAGTCAGGAGGTAGACCATTCTGATTGGCTACTGAATATAATTTAGTAAAATTGATCGACGGATAATTCTCCTCCCAATGCTTTTCAGCTGTGGGCGTTTCAAACATTTCTGACAGTAAGAGTTTGTAAAATAATTTTGTAACTGCCCCTAAAAACGGAACTTCTCTGCCGTTTTCTAAACAAATAAGTAACTTCGGAATACTCTCGGTATTTAACGGGTTTATGGATTTCAGTAAAATTTTCCACATTTCAGGAATACATCTTAAAATCTTTTCGTATGCAGCTTTTATTTCATGTGGTTTTTCGTCAGGAAAATTTTGTTGAATTATTTCTACTATCGAACCGGAAGTAAAAAATCCGGGAATTACTTCATAACACAAGTCTTTTATCTGGATCAAACCTGAGTGAATGAATTTTTCGAAAAGAAGCATTTTGCCGTTTAGCTTTATATTTGGATTACAAAAAATAGGATTATTGTACACATGTTGAATTTCAATTTCAAATTCTATCTTGGATTTTATTCTATAATAGGCATTAAACATTTCTTGATAATAAAGCGGTAAGTGTTTCAAATGCTTGGAATTCAAATACGTGAACACAATGTTTTGTTTTAAATCCATATTTTCAACTTTAGTAATGAAATAATCAAGCGCACTTTTCCAAATTGATTGACAATTCGGGTCAAGATATTTTCTAAGGAATTTTAATCTAAAAGCTTGCATTTTTAGAAAAATATCTGGAATCTTTAAACCTCCTACTAATTTTTCGCCAATTATTGTTTGATACTTTACCAAATGGGACTTATGTTGCCAAAGAAATTTTAAAACTATTAATCGAATTTCGTTTTTTATGTTCTCTGGTAACGGACATACTGTTAAAGTATAATAAAATCTAGACATTATAAGCGAAGTAAGAACAACTGCTCTACCAGGTAGTGTTAGATCTCTTTTATTCCAAAAAAATAAAATTGTTTTTATTTTTTTAATTTTATCTTTCCAATTCAATAATTCACATAACTGTTTATCTTTACCAACATAAATTCCTAGAACTTTAGTTACAGTTTCACAACGCTGAATTTGCAATGTATTTAGTTCTTGATCATTTATGCTACCAGAACCTAAGCATAAAATTTCAGATTTTTGTTTATTAATTTTAGCACCTGATGCCTCACTATATAAATTCAAAATTTTAAATGTTTCTTTTATAGAATTTTTGTCGGCAGTAAAAATATTAGTATCATCTGCATGTTGAAAAATTTTTGCCTCTTTATTTGAATTAGGAATAACAACACCTTTAATATTTTTATTCTTTATTATTGCCTGCCCTAATGGTTCCGCAACTAGAACGTAAAGAAGAGCAGACACGGGACATCCTTGTTTTATTGAATTATTTAGTTTGACATATTTTGTTAGAAAGCCATTACATTTTACGCTACTGTTTACATTTTTATAAAATATTTTTATCCACTGAATAAATTTAGGACCAAAACCAAATTTTTCTAAAACTAAATATAAATAATCATGATCAACTTTGTCAAAAGCCTTTTCCTGGTCAACTTTTATAAGAAAACCTTCTAAATCATCGTTTTCAATGATTTCAATTAAATCTCTAATACTTGCAGTTGTATCTGCAATATCTCGACCAGGGATACAACACGTTTGATAAATAGAAATCAATTTCGGCAAAACAAATTTTAGTCTGTTAGACATTATTCTAGCCATTATTTTATAATCCACACATAACAATGAAATGGGTCTAAAGTTTTTTAACATATTTTTGTCTCCTTTATTTTTATAGACCAAAGTAATTATGCCATGTCTCATAGATCTTGTCATAAGTTTTTCTTCTTCAATGGCTTTAAAAATTTTCAAAAATATTTCTCCGAACGAATGGAAGAAATGACAAAAGAATTCCACAGTTAGTCCATCGGGACCCGGGGATTTATTTTTAGACATACTAAATAAAGCGGTTTTTATGTCATCTAAACTAAATTCCGCTTCTAAATTTTCCATATCATCTTCAGAAACTTTTTCCGAAATAAAATTTAAAATTTCATTTGCTTTATCTTTGTTTATTGATGTACAAGAATATAAATCTTTATAAAATTTATGAACTTCATCAAGAATTGCCTCCGTAGATGTGACTATATTATTATCACTATTTTTTAATTCTTTTATAACATTACAGTTTTGTTTATATTTTTCAAGTTGTAAAAAATATTTAGAATTTTTGTCACCATCTATTGCCCAATGGGCTTTAGAACGCAAAATTGCGCCTTTACAAATGTTTTCTTCGTGACATTTTAATTTCAATTTAACTTCCTCAAATTTATTTAGGTCAACAATTTCATTATTAGCTACAGCTAATGAAATTTTTTCAAATTCTCTTTGAATTTTAAAATATTCCGATTTTTCGGCACGCGATTTATCTTGCGCAATAACTTTTGCTAGTTGCTTTATTTTATATTTTAAATTATCATACCAAACCAAAGGTTCGTCGTCATAAAGAGGACATTGTTTTTCGGTTTCAATTAATTTATTTATTTTGTTTACAAACTCTTCGTCATCTAACAATTTGTAGTTGAATATCCATAAGCCCGGGCCTCTTTCAATTTCACTAAAATCTATATTCAGATTTACAAAAGAATGATCGCTGAACGCATTATGTTTATAATAAACGTTCTTCACAAATACAGAAAAGGACTTTGGAATAAATATAAAATCCAATCTACTCTGGATTAAAATATTTTGTACAACTCGACGCCAAGAGAATATTCGTGATGTTGGATTTCTTGCTCGCCATATATCATAAATATTAAAATTTTCGCACAACTGATTTATTGTTTTGTATGATTTGTCTTCTGTGTGTTGTGTTTTTCCGCACCTGTCAAGTTTTGACATAGATGTGTTCATATCACCCAACAAAATAATATTTTCTGTATTTATCAATTTTCCGCTCAAATTTTCGAAAAAAGTAGTTCTTTCAAGAACAGAATTAGGTGCGTAACAATTAACAATATTTATTAATTTGTCATCTTGTTGTAATTGAATATGTATACATCTACCGTCAAAACTTTGTATATAATTTACTTCTTGTTCAACCTTTTTACTTATCAAGAAAGCAACACCTTGTCTATGTGTTTCAGCACACGAGTAAAATATTTTACCGTTCCAAAACTTAGCAAAACTAGTAACTAAATCATCTGACCAAAAAGTTTCTTGGATAGCTACAACATCATAATAATTTTCCGAACAAAAAGAACAAAACTTTTGGAATTTTGACTGATCCCTCAAACCATTAGCATTAATAGATACAATATTAACCATCAGTACAAAAAGTAAGAAAGAAAGTAATTTTATACCTATGAACTTGAATTTGATTTTTTACTCTTGGGTTCCCTCCTTAATTTTTTAAGCTCATCTGAAGTAACTTTCGGAGATGAAACTAAACGTTTCCTCCTACCTTTACTCATATTCGCAGCCAATTCCTCGTCGGTCATTTCAATATCAGCTTCCTTAGATACATTTACTTTTGTTTTTTTACCAGCAGTATCGGTCAAATTAGGCCCACGAGGAACTGGCTGTGGTTCTAATTTTGATGGGCTAGACCCCCCTTTTTTATGCATTTTATTATCAACATTTACTGTCTCTTGTTTGTTTGAATGTTCATCATCAGTCATCAAATCTAGTTCATCATTATCAACACCAGACATTTGTTTTTCATCGGAAACTGTTACATCATTGTCTTTTTTAGCGTTTTCAACTAATTGTTCATCTTTGGCATCGTCGTCAGCATTACTTTCCTCCATGGTATCATCATCGTCTTCACCGTCACTTTTCGCCGTGTTATCATCGTCATCATCACTCTGCTCCATGTTATCAACATCACCATTAGCTCCATCCGTGTGTTCGTCTCCAGCTTCATTCTCTTTCATACCATCATTTTCTTGTTGTTCAGTGTTTGTTTCACGTTCAGGAATGTCGGAATTTGTTTCGTTTCTCGAGTTGTTAGCATTGATATCGTTTTCTGTGTCATTATTAGTTGTTTCATTTTCATTTTCACCCCTGTTCCATACCGGCTCACACCGACAGTATGATAACACTTTATGACATGTTTCACACGGCGGAGTTTCACAAGCTCTTGCTAGATGTCCGAAGCGTTTACACTTGTAGCAAATGTTATCAGGACAGTTTGCATAAACATGACTTGTCTCAAAACACTGGGTACAGACTCTCTTCTGTTCGTCGTGAACTACTCTTATATATTCGAAAGAACTCACGCCAGTTGAAAGTTTCAAAGTATATGGTAGACTTTGTCGTTCAGGGGGAAATCGAACTACTACATACCTCGTACCATTTGCGACGTCCGTACCAGGGTGCATTTTCCGCTTAATAGGCGACTTAAGTATAACACCAAACTCCAGTAATTTCTCACGTATTTCTGTATCAGGCACATAATGTGACACGTTGAAAAAACTGACAACTTTATCACGCGAAAAAATAGCTCTGGGTATAAAATTTGAGTCATTCACCTTGAAACCTGTGTCTACAATCAAATCCAAAGCATCTTTATCAGTCAACGTCAGCTCATAACTATTACCGCTTTTTGGAACACATGCAAGGACAGTTCCCTCACCAACTTCTTTTTCCACATTAGCGATGACATCGGCAGCTTTTATATTCCGGTTATCACCTACATCCACTAATACAGTTTTCTCTTTAATGGAACGACCAACCCCCCTTCCACCAGACATGGTGAAGGGAGGTGAGAAAGTCTTAATAAGTGTCAAAAAAGCACAAAATATGGCCACAAATAGTTCTACTTAAACAATATAAGGAATAATATTGACTAACCATCAACGGATGGCTAGTTATACAACACAAACTTATCAGATTTTCCTCTGGTTTAGAAGGCGCGTCTTCGTCATCCAAATCCAAAACCGGAAGCACTCAATGTCACGTGTGCTTTTAATTCACATTGTGATACACTACATAAGAATGTAACCCTTCATCGTAAATAATATCCTATAGTGTTTACTGGTTTACTATGTACAAAACTAAAGTTAAAACTGCAAATGTAACATTAAACTGATCGGAACATAATATATTGTTTGTTCTTTACATACAATTACGTTACAACAATCGTCGAATTGTAAATACTATTTTCATTAAGACTAATTAAGCCAATATATTAAATATGCTAAAAACCACATATGTAAAGGGAAATAATCCATAACGTCTTGTTTACAACATTACATAGTTAAAAATAGATTGACTCTTACCACTTGTGGAGTGAGTTTTTACTGGCAAGGACAAGGCACAGTTCACTAATACATTCTTTATACAATTACATCAATGGAGTCCTAAAACCAAAATGCAATCATAAATATTCGGACTAGTAAAATATTAAAATATACAATATGACAAAATAACTCAAGTTCATTCACAGCTAGACTTCTATCATTTCAATGTATAATATAAGTGTACTAATAAATATCAACGTTAACACTTTTCCTTATTTTGTCTAATATGCCGCCATTTATGAAATATAAATTATCTGTGTCAATCAAATAGCTAAGCAAATATATTGTTCTATGTTCTATCGTGACAAATTAACGGTAGATAATAAAATACCGGTAGCTCGAAGCTAAATAAAATATTCTAGGCTACATCTATCATACTTATGTAATAAAACAAACTTTACAAGGAGAACGAAATCATACAACAGAAACTTTCCTAAATTTTATCATGTGAAAATATTAATAATATAATAAAGAAGTTAACTTACAATAATCAGGTAATAGGTTGTGTCCACAATGAATTAAAACCATAACACAGTTATATAAATCGGGATACAATATAATGCGACTGTAATTTTCAAGTTCCCGTGCAAATTATCCCTGGTCAATACAAAATATAAATTGACCGCGAAATCACAATGACCAATCAAATACGTAATTTAAAGTAAGAACCTTTTGAATATTCATGAACTCAATATAAAAAGTAAAGTGTAGATTTGATTTAAATAATAATATTCCTTTATCAAAATTCTAGAGTTAAACGTTATTATAAATAGAATTAATTTAAGAACTTTAAAGATATTTTTACTATTATTTATATATAATTAATAGACGTAAAAATGACACTACTACAGAAGCATTGACACGGACTTTTTGAAAACAACAATACATGTACAATGTCCACCTCGTTGCCTTTGTTTGAAATAAAATTTTACCCTGTCCATTTAAACATGTTTAATCCTGCTTTTTTATTTATGTCTCTGTCCAAAGCAAGTAGCGTGAAGTTATGTGGTTGCTTTCTGTATTAATTGTCTTTTGCAAAATGCTATTGTTTAAGTTAGTTAGTGATAGAGAATGGATTTGTCTCTTATTCTCTTGAACAATGTAATTCAATGGAACTGTATATATATGAACTTGTACAAAATGAATATGTATATATGAAAATCAGTTTTTAAAGCCAGTGCCTTAAAATAGCTCCGTGACAGTAACGAAAAACCTTCTTGCAATTAATCTTATTCACGATCCGATACCAGATCTTTAACAATCCGATCGCAATGCTTGGCCACCGTTAGGTAATCTGTCAAGATCAATATTCTCAATATACCGTATTACATCCGGGTGAATACAATAATGCAAAACCAAAACTTAAAAGACTATCACGGAAGCAAATTAAATGGTGTGTTGGATAAAGTGATATTGTTTACTTCTATGTGATTTGGTCTCTGGTGGTGAGTTGTCTAATAGACAATCATACCAAATCATCTTTTGTTATCTATTGGTAGGCATAGTGTATAAAGATGGCAAATATTTTTGGAGGACTTTGAAGAACAAAAACAATACGGAAGTAATAAATTTTCATTACCGATAGACCAATTTACTTTGTCATAGTATCCATATGACCGCTTTGTATCTTGCTGTTATACTTAATTCTTTGTACTTCTGGCCGGAAACTCGACAGCTGTTAGTGAACTTAGTTCATGCATTTGTCTTAATTAGTTATTGTATATGTGTATATTATGAAAATATGGTGAATGTTGTTTTTGTTGTTTACGTCAATACTTGTTTTTATTATAGCGAGTATTTTGGCACATGCATTTACAATATTTATTTCACATTTACCATGAAGTGTCACAAAATGTGTGTCAATGTCATGTATCTAACACCCTATGAATAAAACGACCGCAGTATGCCAAGGGTGTTCCCGATCAATTCAGGGGCGTAGCTACCTAAGGCTCAACTAGGCACGTGCCTATACATAAATTTGCCGATTATACCCCTTTGGAAAAAAAATTTAAAAAATTAAAAATTTTAATTCTAATGCGTATTATTATTTATACATGACCCACCCCTATTCGAATCCTGATACTAGTATCCTGGTTAATAACTCGTGCATAGGTAAACAAAATTTCAACATGGATAAATTTGTTGTTCGTTCGAAACGAAAGAAAGATGAAGAAGAGAGTCCAAGTTGTCAGACTATAAGGACTGCAACTGATGATATTGAAGAATCATCTAAGACTGAAGCTTCTCCGACAAGTAATACATGATCGTCATGTACCGACAACACCATCACCCTTACCCAGATATCGTGTCTTTACAACACCAACAAACAATACCTGACAACAAGAAGATTGCTATCTTAACACAAAAATGGACGGAAAGTCACAGCTTTAAATTTCCCGCACGGTAAGTACTGTATATTCATCATTATGTTCTAATTCGCCAAGCTTAACCGAACATAAATTATTTAGTCAATAAAACTCAACACATGTATACAATAGGAATGAGCTCTCCTTGTGAGTAGCACACTTTTACTTTATTTTTTCTTTTTCTTCAAACATCAAAATCATTTCATATATATTCATATTTCAATAGTCAATTAAAACGTTCATCTGCATCAAATTGCTCATCCAAGCAAATCACACAATTTTCTCAATACACAAAACACCGTATTGGGACTCCATCCCACTAAAAATCAAAATCAACAACAATCTACAAAACACAATAAATATAATTATTTATTATTACAAATTATCTTGTCACATCATTAAACTGTATCAAAATGGGTGGGGTGGGTGGGGGATATGTATAACGAAACGGAAGGTATGCTACTCGGTAAAGGCAGAACGTCGAATAACTGGTTATAAAAATATCTTATATTTATAATGAGATTCTGCACGAGAATCACGATCCTACCCTCGTACAAACGGGTAGAATACCTGCATTGCGACATACAATAGCCAATCAAATCATACAATAACAAACCAGGTATGCAACCATGTGCTCATCAACACGTGTTTAATGTAAACAAACACAGACATGTGCTTCCGATACTATTAATAAATATATATATTGTTAGCAGAGTATGCCGAATGTCTGAAAGACTTTTTTCGCATATGTTTGGTATTTGATCAGAAAACGGTCTTGATCATGCTGCTATGAGCATATCAGGTCCGTCCTGCGTCTATGACATCATTCGTTAACTTGTTGCGTAATTACTCGAGGATACCTGTATTATATAGGGAAGCAATATATTGATCAAGACCTTACTTACATTCAGCGGGTGCCATCAAGTAATCACTATGTCCGCCTCTCCGACCGTCAATATCTGTCCGTCAGTCCATCCACACTTACCGATGAAAGAGGTGATGATACAGTTTGGGAGTCCTTGTTTGCAAGAGCAACAAATATTGCAGCAGAACACGACATCCAGCCATCAGTTCTGCATGTCGCTGGACGTCAATTCTTGAGCCGTCAGACTATTGGAGAGTTTCGTTGTACTACGTATTTCTCGACCACTTGGTTGCTGAGATTACACGGCGGTTGATTAGCAACGAGGAACGCTTCCTTGCTTCTTATTTCATTCCGGCGTAATTAGGGAACTTGACTCCAGAAATAGAAGACAAAATTTACAACCCTTACCGTTCGGATTTAGGTGAAAAAACAAAATTTGAAGATGAGATCGCACGATGGAAAGCCCGTTGTCGTATTGAAGACAACAGACCAGATAGACTTCTTGGTGTCCTTAACGTAACAAACGCCGATCTGTACCCTTCAGTGCATAGGATTATTTGGATTTTATTGACAATGCCCGTTTCATCGGCAACTAATGAAAGATCCTTCAACGCGATGAGACGCGTCAAATCCAGCTTGAAATTTTAAAGGGACCAGCGTTTTGTGTTTGAAGTCTGACTTTTTCGGATTTAACAGAAGCTAGAGATTTATAGCCTTGGTGGCTTTAAGACCTTGGTGGTCATTTATATATGCCTTTGGTGGCAATAGACCTAGGTGGTCATTTATATATGCCTTGGTGGCAATAGACCTAGGTGGTCATTTTTATATGCCTTGGTGGCAATAGACCTAGGTGGTTATTTTTATGACTTTTTACATTTGCCTTAATGGCAACAATGAATTAAAAATACTAGCCTTTGGGGCGTCAAGACCTTGGTAGTCATTTATATTCGCCTTGGTGGCTTCTTGATAGAACTAGATGGTAATGTTTGACCTTGGTGGCAAAATGTTTTGGGATTTAGACCTTGGGTAGTAATTATCAACCCAGGTGGTCAGATATGTTATGCCGTGCGCCGGTTAAACGCAGGGCAAAGTGCTATCGCTATATAAAATATATGTGGAAGTGGGGGCTCTGGCCATTTTGGAAAACTGTAGTTGAAAGGAGAATAATAAATTGTTTATAGGGTAAATAGTTTCTTTTGTTACTTTTGAGTGTTGTGGACTTTTCATTTATTATTACATCGTACCTACTGATAGAAATGCTCTTTAAAGACTTTGTTAGAAAAGAATAGAATTATTGAGAAAGTGGAATAATTTAGTGTGACATGTCACTTGATATTCATGTTTTTTATCGGAGTGATGTGTATTGAATGATAAGGTGTCTTCGTCGAGGTCCGCGTTCAGCGGTCTGTTTGATTGTATATAGAATTGAATAGAATGCTTTTATTTTCAGATGGTGTTACCTACAGCTATGACAGGCTGACGAATGAAGGAGACGTAAGATGACAATGCATGATGATTCATGTCAATGAGTTCGAACAACCTTTTTAAAAGGAAAGGATTTTTTCTAATCAGAATATGGTGAGAACAAATTGTAGTTGAAGTCATGTTTTGATTTCTGAAAATAGGAAAATAATGAACCTATTTAAAAGTAATGCTAATAATTTTTTCCGTAATTTCATGATGTTTTCTATTGGATGTGTATTTAATTTCATTGATGTGTTGAAATATGCCACAAAAATCTTTTTGTCATGGGAGATTAAAAAAATAAATAGTTGCAATATATTTGTTTTGTTTTGTTTTATCTAATGATTATAATGTTGAATGATTTTGTATACTAGTACAAAATAATGTATACTTAAATTTTATGTATGGTTAAAATTTTTAATTTAAATTTCTTTGTCTACAGTTCGAGGGACACTGATTCCCTAGTGGTTTTCCACGTGGATTGTAGGCAAATTCAAAGTGTGACTAATGCTGTCTTTAGTACAAATAAACAATATATTTTCATCAGACATGTGAAGAATCGAGTGGAAATACAATTGTCAATATTCCCGATTATGAAGTAAAGAGTGTGTTTGATTCAAAAACAGTAAAGAAAGAGACAAGCCAGCATAGTTTACACTTGGAGGTTAAGTCCCTTTGCTTACAAGCTTCCCACATGCTGAAGATGTTATTAAAATAATTTTCATTTTGATATGAGTTCATTGCATTAAATCAACTTTTAAAAGTCTGTATGTGGTCAAATTCATAAGAATTTATTGAATTATGAACTATTTATAAAGAACTAGGTACATGTATCTTTAAATGTTGAGAAGTGTTTAAAGTAATTTTAAAAGGAATAATATTTAATAAAATTGTTGAATTTGTTTTGAGTATTGGGAATACTATTCCTTAGGGGAAAGCCTTGCTAGTGGTGTATTTTGAGATTGGCCTGTAAATATGCTGTATGGACTATAGAGTTTTCTATGCCCATAACTTAACATGAACTGGATGCAAGATTATATCAATCACTAAAGATATGTGTATAACCTCATTGGTTGATATATTTGGCGGAAGTACATGTGATACATCCTCATTCTTTCAATATCCAAGTGGTGGTTGGTTTAAGGGCTATGTTTGGTCAGGCAAAACATATTGCCTGTTTGGGTTGATGAGGTTCTTGATAAGTTCCCCCTCTCCCACCCATAAGTACCAAAATGTGGATATGTTTTTATATTTATATTTTAATATTGGTATTACATGTATGCATTTTGGGTTGATGAGCACGAGACAACATTAGAAAAACATAAGCATTACCATGGGATCATGTTTGCAAAACAAACCTTCGCTTTATCGATTTTCAAGGGAAAGGTCAATGAGGGCAAGTGTATTGGTATGTTTGTGTTTGCTTTTTTATTACAATGGAAAAAATAAGATTATATATCTCGGATGACAATAATGTTGATTATAATGCTTAATTTTATGAGCCAGAGTAGTTTTATAACTGAAAAACAACTGTGCACTATATCCAGTGAGCTCTTCTGCATTGCATTGTGCATAGTAGTCCACATTTTGGTTTCTGAAACGTTAAGATATTATCTTGTATTCGGTTCTTTCCTCTAGAGTTTTCTATACCCATAACTTAACATGAACTGGATGCAAGATTATATCAATCACTGAGGATATGTGTATTATACAAATTGGTTTGCAATATATATTATAAAGGTTCACCTCTGTAGAAAAAAATCCACAATCGAATATAAAATTATGACCAAATATACTTCCGACAATTCCGTGTCTTTCAACACATGGTTTGGTTAAATCCGCCCATAAATACCTTAAAATATATTTTAAAAAACTGTTATGATATGAAAATGTGTAGCCAAAAATTGTAGGTGGCAAATACGTATTGCATAATACTTTCTTTACAAATTCCACAAATGCTATGTAGTATTTTCAAAAATGTATCAGTTAATAACTTTACATTCATGAATCTCCTTGGCTATCGAGATGCAACTTTCTATACAAAGATTTTAATCAGTCAAAAAAGCAAAATCAAAATGTTCTCCTGAACACCGGCTTTATGAATGCCGTTCGCGTAGAAAAACAGCTGATTATTATTCAATATGAAACAAAAACGCCAAAAAAAAGACGACGTCAAAAGAATTTGGCACTGGCGACGTCAAACGTCGAAACGTTGATTTTTTTAAATCTGGCATTAATGGCAAAGCGACACATATGTCGTTCTAGTGTTGATGCCAAAGCGACATATACGTCGTTTGGGGGTTTGATGCCAAGGTGACATATATGTCGTTTCAACAATAGTATATACTATAAATAAAAATTTTGCAATCTTCACTTCAGTAAATAATTAAACCTTTATAACATTGTTGACCATCGGTCATCTTAGTGTATTTTGAAGCAATGACGTAATATCCATGACGTCATTATGACGTTATAATTATGGCAAAAGTAAATTGAATTTTCTTTCTCAGAAAAAAAACCACGTTAACCAGCGGGAAACGGCAACGTTGGTTTTTATATTTGCAGATCTTTGCAAGCACATGACACTGGTGCTGAAATTTAGTGATTGACATAAGAGCTGGAAACACAAGATAATTATTAATATTTATGATAAATGTGTATACATGTAAATTGGCGCAAATAAGTTCCGAATATTGGCGAAATTGATACATTTGGAAAACAAAATTTTGCGCAAATGATACGTAATCCCTGAAAAACAGTAATTGGCGCAAAAGGACTGCATCATAAATTGCAATTGGTTAGAAACATTAATAGGTTGAACTGGTTTATTCTAATTTTTATATTTCACATTTGAGTAAGACATTATTTCCTGCGGTCAAATAGATTTTAGAATTCAACAAACGTTAAACGAGTGGTGTGTTGCGAGTAGCTATCGTCGTGCCTTCGCGTTAGTGTGTTCTTTGATAATGATATTGTTGAATAATTTAATTTTGGATGTAACGCGTCTTCTGATTGGCTGACGATATTTTGTTATGAGCCCATAGATATAATTTAGTCATGTGACCGTGACGTCATCAACGTTTTTTCATAGTTTTCTACGGTTTAAAATGGAATTTAGAATTAAATTATAAGAAATGACTGTAATATTTTTTCTGTCTATTCAAAATAACGCGCGTTATTCAGTGTGCACCAATTTTTTTATGTTATTTCTTCATAGACAGAAAAAAATATTACAGTCATTCCTTAATTAGAAAATTGTAACTAGAAACGTGTATTTATATCAATAACGCTTATATTTTTAATCATGATTAATCAAAAACAGCATATCAAACTACATAGAAACAAATCTTGCCAATGACTTACATTTATTCGTTGTTTCACCTCGTTAACATTTTCCCCACTGGAAATCCCATTTTATGTTTCGTTATCTATTTTCAAAAATTTTATTTTATAGTTCGCACATTTTATGATTACCTCGCATTTAATTCAAAATCAGTAGTGCATAGATTTTTATCAATCTTCTCATTCAAAATATCTTTTGTCTTTTTGATTTGTAATTCAAATACCTCAAATTGTCTACACTTTCTTTTCGAACTATTTGCCGATGTCATCTCATCAAGTGTATTTTCAACAATACATGTCAAAATAGAAATTTGACGTCAACGTATCGGGATTTTTCTTGATAGTCCTATTGTGACGTTATGGGTAATAGTGACGTAACATCAGGGTGAAAGCTTTTAGGCAGAAGATATTAAAAAAATGTGTAAAAGAATGTTTCTCCCTTGACATTTAAAAAAAACACGTTGAGAAACAGTTTCTGGGAGCCTTAAGCAATAGAACATTTCTTTACTCTCCAGTGAATACATTTTTAAAATACAAACTACTATAATAGGTCCATTTGCCTGTGTGTCTTTTCGTCTATTTTACAATTTCCTCTTCGTCTGTCTTTTTGGTATTACGTTCCTTTTGATCGTATGACTCTTCCCGTAACTCGGTATGTTTGCATCCACCAGTAGGTAATTATCATTTTTGGCTTTGTGCGTTCCTTGGAGCTTGTTCCAGTTATTTATTCATTACTTACAGGACAACATGTTTTAGCATATCAATCTATTGTAATAAAAATTCATAATATCTAATAAAATTTGTAGATTTATCTAACAAGGTCCTTATATTTGGATAAAGTATCATTTGTTTATAGTGGAAAGTTGTTTTATCGTTAAATAAGCTACATTTAAAAAATGCTTGCTTGTCTCTCTCTGTGATTACCTTTTAATTAGATAACTCTGGTTCATTTCCCACTCAATCTATCATGAAGGGAAGATAAATAAAACAAATGACAATCATAGTCTCTTTCAAAAATGATGAACGGTGGTTCTTTATATTGGTATGTAATCATTTTAAACGTTTCAAATTTATGAAATTATATTCGTACATTTATACACAACAAACATAGAATATATATTTATTAAGATATAATAAACTAAGATACATAGTACATGATATACATACAATAAAATAAACATCATTTGGCGTTTAGCCGTCTCGGTTGTTGTCACAGTGATTGATTAATTCCCAAGCTTGAGAATCATATCAATCGGAAGATCTGAGTGCATGCTTGAACTTCTGATAAATAAAGGCAACAGTAGTATACCGCTGTTCAAAACTCATAAATCCATGGACAAAAAACAAAATCGGGGCAACACATTTAAGATGATCCTGGGGACACCTGACAAAATCGGTGTTGTTGTGTCCTTGACAACAGCCGATTGACACCTTTTTATCCTGGGCGTCGTGTCATCCAGTATAATTTTATTTGTTCTACTAGTTTTCATGCTGTTAGGCTACCGGACTGGTAGAATCCTCGGGGACAGATTGTCCACCAGCAGAGATTCCGGTCCGGTGGTGATAAATAAAGGCAACAGTAGTATACCGCTGTTCAAAACTCATAAATCCATGGACAAAAAACAAAATCGGGGCAACACATTTAAGATGATCCTGGGGACACCTGACAAAATCGGTGTTGTTGTGTCCTTGACAACAGCCGATTGACACCTTTTTATCCTGGGCGTCGTGTCATCCAGTATAATTTTATTTGTTCTACTAGTTTTCATGCTGTTAGGCTACCGGACTGGTAGAATCCTCGGGGACAGATTGTCCACCAGCAAAGATTCCGGTCCGGTGGTGATAAATAAAGGCAACAGTAGTATACCGCTGTTCGAAACTCATAAATCCATGGACAAAAAACAAAATCGGGGCAACACATTTAAGATGATCGTGGGGACACCTGACAAAATCGGTGTTGTTGTGTCCTTGACAACAGCCGATTGACACCTTTTTATCCTGGGCGTCGTGTCATCCAGTATAATTTTATTTGTTCTACTAGTTTTCATGCTGTTAGGCTACCGGACTGGTAGAATCCTCGGGGACAGATTGTCCACCAGCAGAGATTCCGGTCCGGTGGTGATAAATAAAGGCAACAGTAGTATACCGCTGTTCAAAACTCATAAATCCATGGACAAAAAACAAAATCGGGGCAACACATTTAAGATGATCGTGGGGACACCTGACAAAATCGGTGTTGTTGTGTCCTTGACAACAGCCGATTGACACCTTTTTATCCTGGGCGTCGTGTCATCCAGTATAATTTTATTTGTTCTACTAGTTTTCATGCTGTTAGGCTACCGGACTGGTAGAATCCTCGGGGACAGATTGTCCACCAGCAGAGATTCCGGTCCGGTGGTGATAAATAAAGGCAACAGTAGTATACCGCTGTTCAAAACTCATAAATCCATGGACAAAAAACAAAATCGGGGCAACACATTTAAGATGATCCTGGGGACACCTGACAAAATCGGTGTTGTTGTGTCCTTGACAACAGCCGATTGACACCTTTTTATCCTGGGCGTCGTGTCATCCAGTATAATTTTATTTGTTCTACTAGTTTTCATGCTGTTAGGCTACCGGACTGGTAGAATCCTCGGGGACAGATTGTCCACCAGCAGAGATTCCGGTCCGGTGGTGATAAATAAAGGCAACAGTAGTATACCGCTGTTCAAAACTCATAAATCCATGGACAAAAAACAAAATCGGGGCAACACATTTAAGATGATCCTGGGGACACCTGACAAAATCGGTGTTGTTGTGTCCTTGACAACAGCCGATTGACACCTTTTTATCCTGGGCGTCGTGTCATCCAGTATAATTTTATTTGTTCTACTAGTTTTCATGCTGTTAGGCTACCGGACTGGTAGAATCCTCGGGGACAGATTGTCCACCAGCAGAGATTCCGGTCCGGTGGTGATAAATAAAGGCAACAGTAGTATACCGCTGTTCAAAACTCATAAATCCATGGACAAAAAACAAAATCGGGGCAACACATTTAAGATGATCCTGGGGACACCTGACAAAATCGGTGTTGTTGTGTCCTTGACAACAGCCGATTGACACCTTTTATCCTGGGCGTCGTGTCATCCAGTATAATTTTATTTGTTCTACTAGTTTTCATGCTGTTAGGCTACCGGACTGGTAGAATCCTCGGGGACAGATTGTCCACCAGCAGAGATTCCGGTCCGGTGGTGATAAATAAAGGCAACAGTAGTATACCGCTGTTCAAAACTCATAAATCCATGGACAAAAAACAAAATCGGGGCAACACATTTAAGATGATCCTGGGGACACCTGACATAATCGGTGTTGTTGTGTCCTTGACAACAGCCGATTGACACCTTTTTATCCTGGGCGTCGTGTCATCCAGTATAATTTTATTTGTTCTACTAGTTTTCATGCTGTTAGGCTACCGGACTGGTAGAATCCTCGGGGACAGATTGTCCACCAGCAGAGATTTCGGTCCGGTGGTGATAAATAAAGGCAACAGTAGTATACCGCTGTTCAAAACTCATAAATCCATGGACAAAAAACAAAATCGGGGCAACACATTTAAGATGATCCTGGGGACACCTGACAAAATCGGTGTTGTTGTGTCCTTGACAACAGCCGATTGACACCTTTTTATCCTGGGCGTCGTGTCATCCAGTATAATTTTATTTGTTCTACTAGTTTTCATGCTGTTAGGCTACCGGACTGGTAGAATCCTCGGGGACAGATTGTCCACCAGCAGAGATTCCGGTCCGGTGGTGATAAATAAAGGCAACAGTAGTATACCGCTGTTCAAAACTCATAAATCCATGGACAAAAAACAAAATCGGGGCAACACATTTAAGATGATCCTGGGGACACCTGACAAAATCGGTGTTGTTGTGTCCTTGACAACAGCCGATTGACACCTTTTTATCCTGGGCGTCGTGTCATCCAGTATAATTTTATTTGTTCTACTAGTTTTCATGCTGTTAGGCTACCGGACTGGTAGAATCCTCGGGGACAGATTGTCCACCAGCAGAGATTCCGGTCCGGTGGTGATAAATAAAGGCAACAGTAGTATACCGCTGTTCAAAACTCATAAATCCATGGACAAAAAACAAAATCGGGGCAACACATTTAAGATGATCCTGGGGACACCTGACAAAATCGGTGTTGTTGTGTCCTTGACAACAGCCGATTGACACCTTTTTATCCTGGGCGTCGTGTCATCCAGTATAATTTTATTTGTTCTACTAGTTTTCATGCTGTTAGGCTACCGGACTGGTAGAATCCTCGGGGACAGATTGTCCACCAGCAGAGATTCCGGTCCGGTGGTGATAAATAAAGGCAACAGTAGTATACCGCTGTTCAAAACTCATAAATCCATGGACAAAAAAACAAAATCGGGGCAACACATTTAAGATGATCCTGGGGACACCTGACAAAATCGGTGTTGTTGTGTCCTTGACAACAGCCGATTGACACCTTTTTAGATACCGATAGGACACTAACTTTATGTTCATGCTTGAACTTACTGATGGACCTGTTCTTGTTTATGACTACAAGCATGTAGATCAAAAACGTCAGTGATAGAAGTCCATGCATGGACTGACGTAAGGACTGACTTAGAACAGGGATCTGTTGTTAGTTAGTGTCCGGAAACTTCTAGCACGTGTCTGGTCTATTTAAAATTTAACCAAATTACTGCTATAAGTCCCATTAACTGTGACAAGCAACTTATACATCAACAACTCTGCATCAAATTTGGGGAAATTGAGTTAATAATAACGAAAATATGCCAAAATACAGTTGATGACTGGTATTTAAAGGAGACAACTGAACCCCAAATGAAGATGGTTACTGTAAATTCAAATTTTACTGAGCGCGTATGGCAATGACAAATTTCGCATTAATAGATGATACTTATATTTTACAGATTTTCTAAAATCGCAATGATAAATGCACGCATCAAATCTGAATTTACAGTATCTTTGAACAAAGATTTGTAACTATGTTAATATATCTGAATATGTTAATAAATATACAAATAAACTTAGTATCAGATGCGAATAGATGAATAGCAATTAAAACGTCCATCACTAATCGTTAATCCTCAGCGTTAATCAGTATGTAACTCCGGCGTGCTGGAAAACATGGAAATTTTTAGTGATAAGCACAAGTGTTCTGATTAACTACTGTCTATCTCAGCCGGTCGTGAGAAAAAATGTTACGACTTGATGAAATCAAATGTTCTGCTTGACCTTAATATAACTTTCATTAACATGTCAATGTTCTCTGCATCTGCTATGCTATCATGTTCTTTTATCTACATAGTTAATTAGTAAGTTCAAATATCAACACAAAATCGGGAGCTGTCATACTACTATAACTTGGTTTAAATGTTTAACCCTGTCTCATTCATTGAAAATGGTACATCAATGATAGCGATTATAAACGAATGCATATGTTTAGCAATTAAAATACACATAATAAATGTAGACATAATGAAGACAATGATACGTCAATATATTTACATAATATGGGGATTATT
The DNA here is from genome assembly GCF_963676685.1 of Mytilus edulis. Classification (NCBI taxonomy): domain Eukaryota; kingdom Metazoa; phylum Mollusca; class Bivalvia; order Mytilida; family Mytilidae; genus Mytilus; species Mytilus edulis. The sequence continues at coordinate 95,560,063 of NC_092345.1, read as the reverse complement.
ATGCCCCAACACTATCGAAACACACTTTAAACCAATATCAGATTAAGCAATGGGGATTATTATGCCCCTGAAACACTGATCAAAAACGCAATTGATGTCGTTGTGTTGACCTCATAAACACGATGAACTGACATGTGGTAATGAAACAGTCTATATATACTCTAAGGCACTAACAATATTAAATCAAGATAAAAACGTATGCGATTGAAATATTCCTATGTACAATAAACACTAAATCTTCACTCGACTAATGCTTGTTGAGCTTGCTGTATCGTTGATAAAGATGTTCTGATATAGCGAGTATAACACTGTGAACTCCACCGTCCGAGTGTCTGTATAAGGTGATCTTCAATTTTTGAACCTGCTGTGGTACTTGCTCCAATGCGAAAGCTATGACCATTATATAAGTCTGAGTTGTATCCAAGTACGGCAAGTATATTTTTTAGAGAAGAAATGAAGTAGTTTCGTGTTAAAGCTTTCCTATTTTCCATCACAAAGAAAGCGTCTTGTGATTTACTATCTTTGAATTTCCTAGTACGATAGTCCATGTAACGTTCCAGAGATAAGACTGGACAAACAGAAGCTCCCGACGGAAATAAATGAATATCAACACCTTCACGAAATGGGTCTGTTTTCGAAGCTTTCAAATGAAAGGTCACTTTATCCTTAAGAAACCGGATATCTTCGATACTCACATTGCATTCTGAATCAAACGAATGTAATACTGTAAATTCCCCACATCGAAGAAATCCAAAATATGCCGCGACACACGCGGCTTCCAGAAGAATGTCGGCGTATAATACCCTTTCCTCAAAAACTGACAGATGTCCTTGAGTATCGTGAATGTAATTGGCAGTCTAGGTTTTGTTGATTTTTTCTCATTTTTCTTTATTCCGCTATATAACGCATCGAGTCGATAAAGTTTATCAGAACTGTCGCTAAATATTGAAGGCTTCCCATTCTCTAAGTATTTATATCGTATCCCACATATATACATTTTAATAGTTGAACATTTCAAATGCAAGTTTTTAAAACAATGCGTAGCGAAATGAATAAGAGATTCTTCAGTTAACGGAGGCATGTCTGAATTACGCCAAATCACTCCAGTCATTCGTAAAAAGGTTGCATAGGCAGAATACCCACACTCATACTGAGAACGTGTTCTGGGAGCTATAGAAGTTTTGAGTAAACAACTTACACTATTAATTCCACATTACGAGTGAGAAGTGCGGACAAATCATGGCTTGTACATCTGCTTCCGGCGCTTCTTTCCGGAACGTCTGAAAATCAAATCGAGAAAGTGAATCTGCAATCACATTTTTAACACCAGGGATATGCTTACTTGAAAATGTAAAATTGTTAATTGCAGCTAACCAAGTGAGTTTACACATTAGTTTCATAACATCTTGCACCTTTGGTCGTCCTTTGTTTATAATATCAACAGTAGATCCATTATCACAATGAAAAACTATTCGTTTTCTCGTCCAATGTTTGCCCCACAGTACTGCCGCCACTACAATTGGATACAATTCTCGGAAAGCCATAGACATATCCGAATCAAGTATATTTTTTTAACTCTGGTGGCCAAGAACTACAAAACCAATGTCCCTTGAAGTACCCACCAAAGCCAAGTGTTGAAGCAGCATCTGTATACAATTCGAAATCCGCTGCATTGGTAGTGAAAGTATCATAGAAAAAGGAGACGCAGTTCCACTGTTTCAGAAAAATATACCACATCTTTAAATCATCTCGACATTCGGCTGACAGTGTAACATAGTAATTGGGATTGTTAACTTTAGTCGATAGGTTAATGAGATAAGTTACAAAAGTCCGTCCAGGTATAATAACTCTCGCGGCAAAATTGAAATGTCCCAAGAGTTGTAAAAGTTCTCGTTTTTTAATAGAATGTCGACGTAGAAATGTTCCAATGAAATAACTAATGCGTTCAACTTTATCTTGTGGAAGTCTAGCTTCCATCTGATCTGTATCTAATATAATTCCGAGATACTCTAGTGTGGTATGTGGACCTACAGTCTTTTTCTTAGATAATGGTATATTCAATCTATTAAAAAAGTGCCATAGTTCTGTCTCCTGAAGTGTCTGATGCTTGAACAGTTAAAAAATCATCAAGCAGATGAAGTATAACTGGAATATTGTAATTGTTCTTGGCTATCCAACAAATTGCCACTGACAAGTTGTCAAATATTTTAGGTGATGATCGTGAGCCAAAACAAAGACGCACATAATAGTAATATAAATTTCTCCATTTAATACAGTATAAATGATGCTGATCCCTTTTGATCCCTAATTGCTTGAATGCATCGGCAATGTCCGCCTTATTTAGTATTGATAATCGTCCGAATTCTTTAATTGCGTTGATTGCATCATCTATTTTAACGTATGACAGCGAGCATTGCTCTTTATCGATTAAATCGTTAATACTAAAATGATCTTGACTTTCATGTGGAGACGACAGATCAACTATTAACCTCTTTTTTCCTGAATATTTGCCTTCCACTATACCTATTGGGCTCACACGATACCTATCAAAAGGGAACTTTTTAAATGGCCCAACTAGATAACCTTTATCAACCTCTTGTTTAATTATAATATCAACGCTGTCTGGATTTCGGAAAGCTGATTGTAGATTTTTACATTCAACTGTTGGTAATTCTGTTTTCGACACCATGGTATCAAAACCGTTTGTTATACCGTCTAATAAATATTTTACAAAATGTCTATCTGGATGTTTTTCTAATTCTTTTTCAAGGTTATTTACATTTATGTGAGAAAGTTGATAAGCATCATTCATTTCGAGTCACCTAGATGTTTTTACGTTCGGCTTATCAGCAGTTTTGTTTTGATTACTAGTACTGGTATCCTTGTTGTTACCACATGTCTTAAAACCGTGACCTCTACTTTTACACTTAAGACACGCATGTGTAAACTTGCATTCTTTCCTTTAGCATGTTCCATAATTGAAATTATTACAAAGGTCATGACCCTCTGCTTGAATGATATTTCTCCCATGCCTATCTTTTGATTTATCTACAACACGACCGTTCGTCGAGGCTTGTTGGGCGCATGGAGGAGTTTCTTGATAAACTTGTTTTTGGCAGAATTTCGTTGCGTGGTCGTAATCTCATCATAATTCACATTCTCTACTTTGTAACCCATTCATAACTAGATATAATAGACGGTCGTCTACCTTTCCCCAGTTAATTGCAATATTATGTTCAATGATAGCAGTGGCAGCCTTAGCCGAAAACAATTTGTGGTATTTGTAAAATCTTTGTCCGTAGTTATAGGCTATATCATTTATATCGGCCTCGTATTGATCTAATTCATCTCGCCGTTGAGGATATACTTTACAGATGATATTCCTGAACTTCCTGAAGGCCTTATTGAACTCATCAAGGGTCAATGTTTTCTCTAGCCGAGGATCCTTAGGAGCAGATAACTCTACAGTTAGCCCTTCAGAAAAGACAGTGCGTGTTTGGGGAACCTCATTTTTTACAATACAATAAAAGAGAAAGGTTTATATCCTTACCTTCTAGAATTTGCTTTCTTAAAGAAGTAGACACGTAGTCCATTTTTGGTAAGTCCTCTGCAAATACAATCCCTTTCGAAGAGTCAACTTGTCTTTGGAAGGTGTGTTCCGCATTTACAGAAGAGATTGGGGTAATGTGTCCGTATGTGGCTTGATATGCCGAGGCAAAGTCATAGTTTGACTTAAGATTCTGCAGACTACTGTTTGATGAAGCATCTTTATTGGCTAGAAGTCCTACAACCATAGATGACATAGCCGACTTAGCTTCATTTGCCGACTTTAGTGCGGAAGTAGAATCCTTTAGCATGTCTGCTGTACGTGACATTGTATTGTTTTCATTTATTGGTTGGTCAGTGTCCACGTTAGGTTGGTCATCGGCAGCAACTGTCACTTCATCAATATTCCTAATACTTGATTCCATAGAACCATTTTGACCACTTTCTGTTGAACTTGCAACGTCCTTTTGATTGACAAAATACAGTTGTCGAATCATGTCTAATCTCCAAGTAGATTTTACTGTATTTCCCATACTTTTCAAATGGGTAACATACTGTTCTTTGGTCCAATGCATTGGATCATTTGGATCATGCCGCGCTGGCCGCTTTCGACTACTCATTGTGGAAAGATATTGATCAGGTCGGGACCACTACCTTATATGGAAATGCATAAATTAGCATACTTATGTTCTCGCACATGTAATTGTTTATTTACATGTGACGCAATTTATTTTTACCTAGGTTTTTGACCAATCCACTAAATGAGTCACAATGCATGATGGACTACTACGTGTTTACAATCAACCAAGAACACGTGTTATTTACTGAAATACAACACATTTTTTCGTGCAATGCGGGATTCACAATTTCGCATAGTTTTTCATTTTGTGTATCCTCATTTATAGTTCGTGATATAAAGTATTACTTCCATTCTCAGATTAACGAAGAGTTGTTTCTATGTGAAGAAAAAAGGGTTTGAATTACCCGATATATAGCCATTAACATGTTTGATGATGGCACAGAGATTTCATGTATTTGTCCACCAGAAGCAACGAAACAACAGCGAAAAAACACATTTACCCATGAGACAAACTTACTGGTGTAAAGTAAGCCGTCGATAACAGTCGGTGCTGATATTCAAGAGTACAGCAATGTTCGTATAGATAATTAAAGGCAAATGTGGGATCCTTGAATTTTGTGTTCGTAAAAAAGGCGAAGAAATATTTACATACATGGCAGTGTTAACAAAATTTATAAGTATTTTTGTTGGTTTCAGAATATAGGACTTCCAAACTGTTCCCTTTTATTTGAAGGTAGTGAAGTCAGCAACTGTAGTTTCAGTTTGTTTGTTTTTTAACGGGCTCGGACATTTGCCAAACTGACTAAAATCATTACAGCTGATTTCTTAAACCTGCAAAGTAAAACTTTGGTTGGCTTGCTGGCTTTGTTTGTATAGTTGTTTATACAAGCTTTGAAAATAAGATTGACATCTTTAAACAATATATATAATTATATAGGCATAGTTTAACTTGTATATTTTATATTTTGTACAAAATACAAACAAGCAAGCAAGCTAACCAAAGTTTTGCTCCACATGCATAAGAAATAAGCTGTAATGATTTTATCAATATGTATGTGCGACAAGGTGGAAAATTTGATATGTTTTGTGAAAATTGCAGCGTTGGATCTATAATAAAAAAAAAAAGATGTTGTATGATTGCCAATGAGACAGCTGTCCACAAGAGACCAAAATGACACAGAAATTAAAATTTATAGATCACCGTACGGCCTTCAACAATGAGCAAAGCCCATACCGCATAGTCAGCTATAAAAGTCCCCGATATGACAATGTAAAACAATTCAAACGAGAAAACTAACGGCCTTAATTATATAAAAAAAAATGAACGAAAAACAAATATGTAACACATAAACAAACGACAACCACTGAAATACAGGCTCCTATACAATATATTTTTTTTATGGGATAGATTTCTTGTCCTTTTATATATTTAAATGGGACGTTTTTTTTTTTTTGTTGTTTTTTTTTTTTGATTGTTTTACACAAGTAATTTTTGGGTCATTAATAGCTTACTTTTCAGCATTGGACCTATGACTGCTTACTTTACTAAATTATGTCTTTGTTGGAAAGATGTCTCATTTGGCACTCATACCTCATCTTCTTATTTCTATATACAAAGCACATTTTAGAAAAAAAAATAATAGGTAATATGGCATCCACTATGATCCAGAGACTTTTAATATTGGAGATATTTTACATATGTCAACAGGACAGCAGCCGAACGATAAAAAAAACCTCTGAGGTATATTTTGTGATAAAATTAGCAACAAACGGATATTATCGATGGATGAATTTAAACTATAAAAAATGTATTGAGCTATATACCGTAGCCGCTCAGTGGCGGATCCAGGCGGGGTTCCGGGGGATGGACCCCCTTTTTTGGACGATCAGTGCATTTTGATGGGGACATGTAGTTGGAACCCCTCCCCTTTTCTCCAGGGTTAAGACCCCCCTTTTTAAAATGGTTGGACCCGCCCCTGCCGCTTTCATAACACTTCTTTTTAGCATACTGAATATTATGATGTTCTTACTATTAGTTCAGGTCCTGATAAAAAAAAATACACATTCAGTACAGAAAGAAGTGTTTCAATGAAAGTTTCGTGTTTTTCTAGGCAGAAATGATTTTGCAATGACATTCTACAGGTTTAAAAGAGCTCAAATGATTTTCTTACTGGACAGTGGTCACTTCATTGGATATTTCACTGTGTCATGTCGTGAAATTAATGCAGGTCAATTTAAAACAATGCACAAAACCTGTTCAACTACTTTTGCAAGGCGAAAAAGAAAGTCGAATCGTGAAGCCAATAAACAATATTTTTTTAATCTGAGCATGCAAATTGAAGATTACGTTATATATTTTACATTAAATATATTTGCAGAATAAAAACTTTGGTAATGAGAGTCCCAGACAATATATTAATTGACTGTTTTCCCACTAATTCCACGTGTTTTAAGTAGTAGTTTACTCGTAGTAGCCCACAATGCATTGTAGTTCATTGAGTCGATTGGTCAGTTTTTCAAGGCCATATTGGCCTTGTGTTTTGGAAATTACTATGCAAATATATTCTGACGTCAGAAAATCTAGAGTTCTCGACCTGTTGATAGTCCAGTAAATATGAATGTGTATAAAGTTAATCATGAATGAAAATGAAATGATATTGAGTTTAGTCTACATAGAATCGACCACACTACTCCATTGCAATTTAATAATGGCATAGGTCACGTGCTGTATGACTTCACTCTTCATGCATGAGGCACCATAAGGTGCACGTGAAAAATAGTTTTGTGTGTATAAAACCAATTTATTTAGGTGAACCTATATAAATAACCCTTAATGTTTTTGATACACCAATAACAAAAACTGAAATATATTGAATTGATACATAATGTAACTATTCAAATTTATATCAGAAACCTAAACTTAATTATAAAATAATGAACCTGTTAAAGGGAGACAATACTCGCATAACTTTTTCGAATTGGCACATAATACAACGGAATGTCACTCTTGCATACAAATGGCACATCAATATAATTAATTAACTGTACAATCGCGCTCCACCTTCAATGATGATTCTAAATTATAATTATAACCAAAAGTTGTTAATCTATAGATAGTAAAGACTAATGAAATCTAACCCACTGTTTAAATATTTCTTTGCATTTTTTTAAAACTTCCTCAGTAAAATGCTTGAGCCACTTGACTTTCATACATGTAGCTCATAATTAACGTTTTTACACAATATTTAAATAAAGTAGCTAAAGATTATTCGCTTCTCAAAGTGTAAGACGCAATAAAAATCGTATGCTTGCACCATCTTACCCAAAAACAGATTTAATTAAGTTCTGAACATTTCGACATTTCTTCGTTAAAACCGGTTTTAAACAAATCACAAGTACGTGTTAAGATCCGACTAAATACCCATATCCAGATATCGTCAGGTAAATTTGCTACATGTTTACATGTACATGTATGTCACCGTTTACAGTCATTTGCAAAGTTGTCAGTGGTTAAAACAAATTGGAGATCGTTATAATTAGAAGGAACAAATAATTCGTCAAATTTCACTGAACAGCATCTCTGAAAAGACATTAAAATCATCGAACAGCAAAACATTTCATCATGTTCATGACTAATATCGAAAATAAAAAGCGAAAACGGCAAAAAAAAAAAAAAAGAAATTAAACATGATAACAATATGGAACAACTTTATCTTGATTTTGTTATTACACCAGTTACGTACTTTAAAAAAGTAATTAAAAATTTATCTTAAATATGAACTATTACGACAATATCGACTAAATATTTTTGATATATATAGTTAAGATAAATTTTTAATTACTTTTTTAAAGTACGTAACTTTAAATTAATGCAAAACTATGAAAATTGAAATATATTAGGACTTTGTTATTAAGTCTGGTTTTATAGCTAGCTAAACGTATCACTTAGTATGTTATAAATCAAAATATGAGCCCTGAACTTGAATTTGACAGCCAGTGCCTTTTTTAGAATACAATAGAACATGATAAAGAGATAACATCAGTCCAAATTTGAGTCAATATCACTGTCACCTTGTGCTAAATATATATCAGTCCGTTCTTACTATTTACCTTGAACGTTTCTAATAAAGATAAATTGAGAAATGTGCATCGATAATTCGTGACATTCAATTACTTCATTCGTGCACTTATCTTGCAATATAGACCATGTTTACACCAAAAGTCGCACTGTAAACATGTTTACATATTATTTTAATGTACGGAATCAAAAAAGGGAAAGGCTGGGTTATTCAATACATATATACAAGAAATGGGCAAAAGATACCAGAGGGTCAGTCAAACTAACAGATTGAATATAAACTGACAACGCCAAGGCCAAAATAAAAGAAAGATAAACAGATAAACAACAGCACACAAGACACAACATAGAAAACTAAATACTTAGCAGTTGCTTAGTGTTGTTGCAAATTGTTCCTACCATTCAACGTTTAAACGTCCGATTTAAAGTCTCAATTATGATCGAACGCTAGTACATCCAGCACACCCAAAGGAACGCCCCACTTTTGTAATGCAGATTGTGACCATATTTCTATTCTCCAGCCACCCTTCAGGCTTGAATATCTAGTTTCATGTGCACATAACCCACACATTGCCTATCGACTTTATCGACTACACATAGTCAAATAAAGGCAGCAATAGAATACATGTGTTCAAAAGTCATAAATAGATTGAAAGAAAACTATTCACTAAAACACAGGGAAACACATCAACTATAAGAAGAAAACAATTGAACAACACTAACACTGAAGAGCAACCTAAACAAAAACGCCAAAATACATAGACACAAAAGAGGGACGAAAGATACCAAAGGGAAAGTCAAGCTCATAAATCGTAAATAAACTGACAATGCCTGGCTAAAAATGAAAAGAAGACAAACAGACAAACAAAAGAACACATGACACAACATAGAAAACTAAAGAATAAGCAAAACGAACCCTACCAAAACTAGGGTTGATCTCATGTGCTCCGGAAGGGTAAGCAGATCCTGCTCCACATGTGTCACCCGTCGTGCCATTGGTGTTTGTCAATGGGAACGTAATAGGGTCTAGTCTAGTTGAAGAGTTGAGTACACTTACACGATTATCCACACAGAGTTTAGTTCTGTGTGAACACACCCATGTAGGCCATAAACAATGTTTCTACTAAAATAGCTCATGATAAGATTTGAGGTAGAAGTTAAACTAGTACAAACATAATTATGTCGGGATTCAATCATTCATTCGTATATATTTGGACTTGCACCAGATAAGGAGACATGGTTTTAACTGTGCAGTTTTGTTTTCTGTCTTGCATTAGTTTGTCAATTTGCTATGGATTTTTATTGACCAATAGATCAAGCACATCTTTTGTAGGACCAATCGGCTTGACCGACGGTCACTACCTTATTTTGACGGATGCGCTAAGTATACAGAAACAGTCACTCGCACAAATGGAAACGTTTGTTCTACAACTTCAGCAGGAATTAAAAACGCTCCAAAACGCAAACAATATTCTTAAACATGATAATGATGCACTAAAAATTCAAAATTCGAATTTAAGTGATCAAATAAACTCCTTTCAAAACGATACAAATAGACAGTTTAATTCATTACATTCGTTTACCAATTCGTCTAGCTATCGACTTGATTGGTTGGAACAGAAATATTTGGAAATACAATCGCCAGTCAATTCCTCCGGCAACCGACTTGATGCACTGGAACAGAACTATGCGCTTGTTTCAAAGGATATACGGGTTTTAAATGAAATAAACCAACCCGGTACGTATATTAATCGATATACTGGCAATATGATATTAGTGTTTTCCTAAATCTTCTTAATATAATTGTTACAACTGTACCCAGGGTGGTAGCTTTCAATATCGTAGCAGCTACATAGATCTACATAGGGCTACGTAGATATTTTACTTTTAACTGTGTAGCGATCCTAGCTGATAAATAGATCTAGATCACAACTAGGCTAGCTTTTTGGTCTCTTGTGGACAGTTGTCTCATTGGCAATCTTACCACATCGTCTTTTTTATAGCTACACATTAAATAGTAAAAAATCAACGTAGCCAAATGTAGCTGCTACGATATTGAAGTCAACCCTGTTCTTGACGTTTTTTTTTTTTTTACTAAATTTAAGTTCGTCATGACACGGAGATAATATCGTTTACTAGTCTTATATATAATTATACTGTTTTGCGTGATTGCTATTCTTGCTGATAAAATTTCTTAAAACAATGATATTATTGTTGTAGAGTTCCCACTGGTTCAGACGTACTTATAAATATAATTATTTCTGTGACTGTCAGGCGCGGATCCAGCCATTTTCAAAGGGGGTTCCCAACCCAGGACAAAAGGGGTGAGGGTTCCAACTATATGTCCCCATTCAAATGCATTGATCGGCAAAAAAAAAGGGGTTTCCAACCCCCGGAACCCCCTCCCCCTTGATCCGCCAATGACTGTATCTTACATTAATTTGTAGGATCCTTTGCTATATAGATAATTTAACTGATCTGTAACAATAACATGCTACCAATGCTACTGAGATATCGTGACACCAAATCGCCTGCACGGTAACAGGCGTGCTAGACCACACGACTACCTGGGCTTCATAAAAATGAAGCTTTCAGTGGCCGGGTGTTACCTTTCCACGTCAGTGTTAATCTAGCTTCGTACTACAGTACATGACATATAAGGCTTGAAGATGTAATTTTTTTTAAATATTTTTTTTTATATGCATTGATCGGCCAAAAAAAATATTTTGTTAGCAGTAATTTCACCCATGCATATCGATATTGTAAGTGTTAAGATGTGTGGTATTAGTGTCAGTAAGATAGTATTTTATCACGGTACAATCGACAAGAATGCAAACAACTATATGGATATGCGTAGAGATAACAAAAATCATAACTTTAGATATAGAGTTATTTAGTTTCATTAAAAATATTATTTCAATCTGATTTCATTTTATGAATTCTATAATATTTTTCTTTCAGTGGCCCTAACAGCGCGCGGTGCAGCCGATGTAGTTTATAATAGTGGAAATACCATGAAGTTTCAAAGTACCATAACATCTATAGGAATCAGTAATATTGCCAAATTCAAGAATACTGGACATTTCACTTGTGAAAAATCCGGTATATACCTCTTTTCCGTTTATGTTGCAATTCAATGCGGAGACCATGCTCGGAATGGTGATTTTGAATTATACAAAAACAGTGATCTTATATCGCGTGTTTTGATTGTTCTAGATGGAATAAGTGGCACTTATTATTCAGGATCGGGAACTGTTGCCGTCCAGATTAATACAGGAGACGTTCTATATGCCAATGCCTGGAGAAACAAAATGAAGATCGCTTATGTTCATAGTTCTTTCACTGTTATAAAAATGCACTAAAGGTGTTAGATGTAATACGTTTGAATACAGTTTGGTTTAAAAGCTGCATTTCATCCTTCATGCATTTTTTTATTTTTTTTTATTTTCACCGTTAAGATGATGATTCAGTGGGGGATCCACAATTTTCATAAAGGGGGGGAGGGGGGGCTTCAATTATGCCTCAGAGATTTCCTATTTAATCAACAAACAAAAAAACGCGTTTCAAGTCTATAATTGTCACAGTAAAACATATGAATTAAATGCTTGTCTTAGAAAGTAAAACCCTGTTCTCCGAATGCGACCTACCAAATAAGACTGGATTTGTAATAACATGAGCAGCACGACGGGTGCCACATGTGTAACTGGATCTAATTTACCTTCCGGAGCACCTGTGATCTCCCCTAGTATTTGCTGGAGTTGCTCAGTCTTTAGTCTTCAATGTCGTGTTTTGTGTACTCTTTGTTTGTTTAGTAGTCTTTTTCGTTTATAGAAATGGTGTTGTCAGTTCATTTTCCACTTATAAGTTTGAATGTACTTAGCTATCTTTCTCATATCAGTTGGTGTATTAGAAAGTACAGTTAACAACCAAAACGGTAAATAAATCTATACATGAAATAGTTGTTTTGTGTGACACTTCCCCAATAACCATTCTACATCTACCCGGGAGATACTCACTATATATATATGTTCCAGACCGTATGAGTATTTGGACCGTACGCGTACGGTCTGGATCGTATGCGTACTTTTTCAAAATACGCATACGGTCGGACCGTACGCGTACGGTCTGATTAACATTAAGAAGTTAATCAAGTTTATTAGATACAAATGTATATAACAGATCAAAAGAACTTAAGTCTCAAATTAATATAAAAAGTTCAATAGTAATGAAAATAAAAACTTAATATTTTAACTATTTAAAATAATCACGCTTATTTAATCTGTTAATCTCCTGTATTTAGCATGTCAGTAATTCGTTAACTGCATGCAGCCCATTATGCTCATTGAAATTGAAGTTATCGGAAGTAAACATAATGTGGGAGACAATTGTTATAGAATATTTAGGAACTTTACAAAAAAAGACAAAGGAACATGCATGAACAAATCATGTTAATGTAAAACAAAATATGACGTTCCTTGTGGTACATTTGTAGCAAGTGTCACCTTGGTCCAGAGTAACAAAATAGGATTCAGATATACAATTAAACAAATATTTAGTGTCAATTGTTCGCTTATTCACTTTATTCATCTATTTGTAATAATAACAATTTGTATAACTAAAAATACAGATTTTGATAAATGTTTGTTTAAATTTAACCCATATGATCCCAAAACATGTCTGCTCAGCTGGACCGTACGCGTATACTCATACGGTCCGACCGTACGCGTATGGTCGGACCGTACGAGTATACGTATACGGTCCGGACCGTACGCGTACGGTCCAAATACTCATATGGTCTGGAACATATATATGATACCGGGGCGGGTATGATCCGACACACGGGGTTGCATTTTCAGCTAAATTGTTTGAAATTGGGTTATGTTTTTTTCTCCTTGCATTTGAAGGGGTCAGATTTGACCATCTAGAACGGGTACCATTAAAACGTTTAAACCCGTTTGCACCTGTCCTAAATCAGGAATCTGATGTTCATTAGTTGTCGTTTGTTGATGTGGTTCATAAGTGTTTCTCGTTTTTTATACAGATTAGACCGTTGGTTTTCCCTTTATATCTTGCTGTTTGGTGTGAGCCACGACTCCGTGTTAAAGACAGTACTTTGACCTATAATGGTTTACTTTTATTAATTGTGACTTAGATGGGGAGTTGTCTCGTTGCGGCACTCATACCACATCTTTTTATATCTTCTAAATTGAAAACAACGTTCAAACCTATGATTGCGTTGGATAAAAACCACAATTGTATACGTGTGCATGCAAAACAAATTTCATGTTAAAGGGGCCTATAAATACACCACAAACAACATTTTCACAAAAAAGACCAAAACTGTGAAAAGGTACATGTATATCTTAACAAAACGGGTATTAGTTCAGAAAAAAGCTATCGTTAAAGATTTATTTTTCATTTGTCATGCCCATTTCATATAACCTTTTAACTGAATTTAAAACTTCTACCAAAAATTTGATATCCAGTCAACGACATGGGTATCTATCAAGTTGGATGTAGAAAATGCATAACCTCCGATTTTTTTGAAAAATTACCACGGACGGAAAACATATCAATCTATTATTTCAGTAATTTTCAGTCACATAATGGAAGGGCAGAAACTAAAATTACTGAACTAATAGATTAGTATGTTCTCCGTCCGTGGTAATTTTTTCAAAAAAATCGGAGGTTATGCATTTTCTACATCCAACTTGATAGATACCCATGTCGTTGACTTGATATCTAATTGTTCTGCTTAACTATGTAATAGATAAATTGAAAACTTATGCAAATGACGTTTTTTAAATACAACACTTCGTAATTGAGAAGAAAATTGTCATTTAATTTGTTTCAATTAACTTTTAAATTTTTTGTTACTATAGTAAACATTACAGTAAGCATTTATCGCCTTCTCTAACAAAGAGCTTCGATTGTTTTGTTCTGTTTCAACCGGGTTTCCGACGGTATGTAATAGATAAATTGAACCCTTATGCAAATGGTGTTTTTAAAATAGAACACTTCGTAATTGAGAAGAAAATTGTCATTTTATTTGTTTCAATTAACTTTTAAATTTTTTGTTACTATAGAAAACATTACAGTAAGCATTTATCGCCTTCTCTAACAAAGAGCTTCAATTCTTTTGTTCTGTTTCAACCGGGTTTCCGCCTGATTAAACATAAAAGATTTTTTTTTAAAAGTCCCGAAAGTATGTTCAAAGTTGGAGCGTACACTTAAAAATAGCATAGCTACGCCACTGGTGAATTTTCGTTCTTCCTGTCTCGGTGTCTTATCGAATGTTTTTCTTGCCTTCTTCAACTCCATTTTCAATGTAAGTTTCCTGTGATGATCACCTTTGAACCTAAGATAGTTTTTTCCGTGTTACGCGCTCGTTTGAACAGATTCTTCAATTCATTATTCCAATAGAGTTTGCCTCTATTTTTCACCTTTCTAGTCGATGACCTGATATCTTTGTACAATATATGTTCGCTCATTTCATCGTGGAGTGTGTTAATCACTGTGCTTAAACGGCTGTGGGTAAGTTAAGGGCATACGATACAGTTTTGATCCCGTATTTACAAGTTGATGAAAATTTGCATATAGGCTATTTTTTACCTGATTAAATCAAATATGTAATAAAAAATATACCTTCATGTGCTACTTTTTGAGTTAAATGAGGTCGATATTTTGTATATTTGCTCAAAATTCGGATTTGCGGCCGTATTTTCCCTTTTGAAAGAAAGACATAACTTTTTTGTTTTAAAAGATAAACACAAATTGTTTTTTTGTTAAATAATTTGTAATTTCTGTATTTTATTAGTATTCTAAAAATTTGTGCATTTTTTGTTCAGAAATAACTCATTTTTATCAAATGGTCATGAATTGAGAAAAAAAACCGTCATTTTTTGCTGTATATTTATCAAAATTAAAAAAGTTGCACTATTTACAGTTTTATAAAATTTGGTCCATATAATCTCCCTGAAAAATGAAACAAAATGTCGTTTTAAAAAATGGGGGTCCATGCACTCGTTTTCAAATTAAATCAGTTTGAATGATAAAAATCGGTTGAAAAATGCATCTTTTCCCGATATGTCACAGTTTGACGTCGCGAAAATAACATTTTACGTTAGCAACGTCATTACCTCCCCTGTAACTGTATCGTATGCCCTTAAGTTACCCACAGCCCAAGATGGAGCCGCCTTGCGTCGATTAGGGACTTCTCTTCTATAGAATAACAATACCATGGATCGGCATCAATTAAACCACTGAATTAAAAAGTTGTATTAATCGTTTAGGGAAAACCCTAAACTTAACAGCTGATTAAATTCTACAAAATAAACGATCACAGCACGATTTGAAAAAACGCTTAATAGGCTGTTCGTAACTTAAAAACAACTTGTCCGTAACTTTTTCATTATACCAATAGGAATGTCCGTAACTTTCAAAGAATCGACATACGTGGATGTAATGTAACTTTATGATAGAGATTGCATCAAATACATAATCAGAAATGAAGTAGATCTCTAGTATGATATAATTCATTTGAATTAGAATGGAAGACAAAATTGGGAATAATATGAAAAAAATAACGATAAATCCGTTTAACTCGGGTTTGATTTTTTTATAAAGTCGGGATACCCAAATCGTCCAGTTCGGAGGGTGGTTTCCTACCATTGCAGATAATCTGTTGAAACATCATTGTTGATCTTTTTTATTTTTGAACAAGTAGACTACACAAGTATTTTTTACACATGCATGTGGCGTGTATGCACCCGGTTACAAATGCTGAATGCACTAATTGATTTTCTGCCAGCAAATGACAAGAGTAGATCATGCGTAAAGCCGGGATTATTTTGTTTTTGGGGAGGGTGCCAAAATTGCACAATTGCATGACAATTATCAAATGTTCAGCCAAAAACGATTATATTCAAAAGATATTCATTTCCATTAAATTAAAAAATAATCACTTAATTCTAAGTCCAATGACGATTCGATTACAATTTATAGTGGCCTGTTGCATTCGATGCTCGAACTTTATAGATTTGCAGTAAATGAGAAAACTTGAAGAAAGGACATTTTGTAAAAATGTATAAAACCTAGTTTTACAGCTAGCTGCATATTTCACTTGTATGCAAGTTGCATTAAATTTCATTACATTGAACTAAACTAAAAGACACAATAGTTAAAATTCAGTGACATAAAAGGAATAGAGCAATCAAAATAGTGTAACAATTAGAAATAGTATATGAAAATATAAATAACTAAGACAACAGGGTAATTTAATAGTTTAACAATTCCTGATAACATACAAAGAGAAATAATAAAAAAAAACATACTAGGAAACGTATTCAAAAAAACATAACACTATAACTTACTGGTGGGATATATAAATACCGAGCAGCGTCAAAGAGTATTCATCAAAATACACATAAAAAGAAACAGGGGTGAAAATAAACCGCAAACAGATAATAAAACTAAAAAAATTAAAGAGTATGACAAATCCATGGTGCGAATCGAAACCGTCGATAAGACGCACATCAGTTAATAAAAGTTCAAACCATAACCAGGATCGAGTACCACAAACCCCACATAAAACCTCTGTGGTGTAAGTATGATGCGTTAATAAAATCACATTTAGTGGTGAATGAGTAGTATAAACGGCCGTGAAGGTTACACATATGATGTTAATTGTCTTTCAATTGTTGAAATTATAATTCTTAAAATCTTAAATCAAAAGATACGCTCATCTGAAAATAAAGTTACGGACAGTCTGCTTAGTTTCGATCAAAAAGTTACGGACGTCTTATGCATTTTTTAAATTTGGCCTTGTGCTTTAGTGAACTCTATATTAACAAATGTATGGTAATTGTTAGTTATTTCTTTATTCAATAATCCTATAAATATTTACATTTTGCATGAAAAACGTCGCAAAAGGTACATTTTGTATGAATTAAATATCAACGAGTTTAGAGTTCGCCATCTTGGGCTGTGGGTAACTTAACTTAAGTTACCCACAGCCGTTTAAGCACAGTGTTAATGGGGGTATCGTAAATCACGTCGATTTGGAATGATGAAGAAAAAGTTGCATTACAATGTCGACTTGCTGATATAAATATATTGACATGGTAATAAGAAGTCGACATGTTGAATTTAACTTGTTAATTGATTAAGCCGGCAACTTATTTGATGATGAGATAAAACCACGTGACTATTTTTGAAAGAAAAAAAAACCCCATCATCCATCTTTAAATCGATTTCCATATGTCGTTTGTTTAATGTGCGTCGGATGAGTGTCGCTATCCATTGAGTTAAATTTCAAATTAAAGTTCGAGTTGATGTTCGGAGTTATTTGGTATGATAAGGGGTAACGGCAATCAAAATACTAAAAAAAACCTATTTCGAACATAAGGGGGATATCCCCACACTAGTACGGCTGTTTTTTCCCCTTCCTATTTCTGAAATGGAATCAGTATTATAATAAATTCGTGAAGGATTGCATGAAACCTTCCGTCACGCCTGAGATTGCTGCTGTCAGGGCAAAATTTGTAATATTGACTGTAAAAGGCTAATTTTTCTGTAACATACAAAATTCAGAAAAAAGGCTTTTTTTCTGTAGATGATTTATCTTGACCTTAAAGATTAACTTCAATGCAAGTTTAATAACAATTCATGGAGTTTTGCAAATTTATCACGACAAAACAGTTTTATTAACTGCAATAAAAATCCTAACCTTGTATAAAGATAAGAAGATGTGATATGATAGCCATATAGATATCTCTCGACCACATATCAAATCATGGAGAAGGAAACAATTGTATGTCACTGTATAGTCTTCAACCATGAGCAAAGTCCTTACCGCATAGTAAGCTAAAAACATCCCGAAATGACACTTGTAAAAAAAAAATCACACGAGAAACATACGATCTAAATAAAAAAGACGCCGACGTCATTGACGACGACGTCACGGAATAAAGAATTGCTGTGTCTCACCTCCACGACATTAGTCAGTAGGACAACCGGATGTGCCTTTTCGGCCAAAATGTGATTCGGCGGCGCTCAGTAGTCTTACGCCGAAAATTGGACTATTTTGCGTCGGCCAACGTCAACTGAAAAATGGCGCGCTTTTGTATTTTTTTTAAATTCGTTTGCGGCAAAGTGCGGACGATAAATACTGTCGATTTCAAGCATATCTACATGAGAAAAATATATGAGTTTACATATTATTTTCATTTTTGATCATTGAAACATAAGGAATTCTGATTTTTTTACATCTGAACATAGAATTTCGGATTTTGATTTTCTGCACTATAGGATTAAATGGCTATATCAAAAATGGGAACAAAAAATACCTATCTTTCGATGTGCTAAAATTTTTTACAACCTATTCTCGACACAAATCCGTACTTTGTTGTCATCAAATGAATCACTTTTAATCATTTCATTAAATAACTGTGTACAAAACTGTTTACAAAGCATTTGAACTTTTAAAATACATTTCTACCTCAGGAATAGATTTTGGCAAAACTTTTAGGAATTGTGATCCTCAATTCTCTTCAACTTTGTGCTTTATTTGTCCCATTAAGGTGGCTCGTGGGTACAACAAATTCAGCAAAAAATTAAACATTTATTTTTTCTTTACAAATTTTATTTATTACACTATTAGTTATTACTTTATGATATGGTACAAAAATCAACCCAAAAAAAACGATTCGGTATGGCCCCAGATGACTTTTAAAATGTTTATATCATTGAAAAAGCTCCAAATTATTTCCCTTTGGTGCAAAAATGACATTTTTTGGCATTAAATGTGAAATATCTTTTTTAACTCACCTGTGACCTATATTTTTTATTATTGTTTTCAAATAGGCTGAACATAAACTAAATAATTGTAAAATTTAAGCGATTTCTGTAATTAGGTTATTTTTTTATTTCGATATTACCTCTGTTTCTCCTATTAGCTCAACAGAAAAAAGGGACATTAACAAAAATGTATGCTTTTTCCGGAGGCAGATTGTGAGCTCTGATGAGTCTTTTGTAGACCAAACGCGCGTCTGGCGTAAATACAAATTTTAATCCTGGTATCTTCACACCAAAGTTACAGGGAAACAACAGATACTATATGTTCAATTGTCGTAGCCACAATTCTGTCCTCTTTTCCTCGAAGATGACCTACTGCATTAGACCAAATTATTGTGTTTGTAATTTCACAATGACACGACAGGTGACTCACGTTGAGCAGGGTCAGCTTACTTTTCCCGGTGCATCGACATCTACACCGGATTAGATGAATTTACACTGGCCATTTATACTGATATATTGAGTTAGACAGCTGCAACTGATGTTTATAGTTTTTGTTGTTTATTTACACAATGCCTATCACACCAACTCGATGATCCCGATTGTTCAAATTTCCACGACTGAACGTGACAAAATTCTTGATTGGACCTGTTCACGACTTCTAACCGACTGCTATAGTTACGACTGTATACGAGCTTTAGTTGACCATTCCTGACTCCTTGATGATTCCATCACGACTCCAACCCGACCACTAATTGAATACATATTCCATAAATCCGACAAATTCATGATCTCTATGTACGATCTTTACTCAAATAGCTAGACATAATCAACTATGCTCGGTCTCAGCCTGATCTCTGCCAGAACAAATCTACTTGATCGTATACAGTCAGGAGTCTACTTCGTCAAAATTATCTCCCCATTACGCCAGTTCATTTTCACAATCGTAGAAATGGAAGCCATTGTAGGGATGACGCGCTACCAATATTGCTCTTGGGAACCGATAAAAATTTATCCACATTGCATCATTACGATCCTTATATGTCAGTTGTATTTTAAAAGACAAATGTATCAACTAGCTACATGTAATTAGCATCAGTTAATAATCTTGTCTGCATTGATTCAACTTAAAACTATTGTCTGATCGGTTGTCAGGTGGAATTTTCGAAAATTCATAAACATTTAAAAAAAATTCTAATTAAATATTTCGTGGAAGGGCAGACTAGATTTTTTTAGTGTATGAAGACTGTAAACCCTAGTAATCACACACAAAAAAATTAGAATTTTTCGAAGATATGCATTTTCATCATCCAACTTGAAAGACTGTCGTCAAGTACTTTCAGTAAAAAAAAATAGCTATTCGAACACACCTTCTCTGTTTTTTTGACTCATTAGATAGGTATTTCACTTGACCCATATATTTCATCTTTTAGTACTGTTATTTTTTTGTGTTATAAAGCCAACCTGTAGCTTTAATATATAAAAATGATAGAATCTGAAGCGAGACGATGTATGAAATATTCTTATTTTGTACGATATCAAGACAAGAATACTCAACTCAAACACGCCCTAACATAAAAAGGTGCACTCGATTTTCTCTTTTCGATACAATTGTTACCCATTTTTGGGAATTTTTTCTTCAGTCACATAATGGAAGGGCAGACACGAAAATTACTGAAATAATAGACTGATATGTTTTCCGTCCGTGGTAATTTTTTCATAAAAATCGGAGGTTATGCATTTTCTTCATCCAACTTGAAAGATACCCATGTCGTCGACTTGATATCTAATTGTTCTGCTTAACTATGTACTAGATAAATTAAAAACTTATGCAAATGGTGTTTTTAAAATAAAACACCTCGTAATTGAGAAGAAAATTGCAATTTTGTTTGTTTCTATTAACTTTTTAAAATGTTGTCACTATAGTAAACAATACAGTAAACATTTATCGCCTTCACTAACAAAGAGCTTCGATTCTTTTGTTCTATTTCAACCGGGTTTCCGACTGCATATAGCAGTCCTAAGTATGAAATTGTTCAAATTATTATGGCATATTGTTATTCTAAACTATTTCCCAAAATTGATCGCCCTGAAGATCATAAAAAACATTTTATTGAAATAAATTATGTCAATAAAGGTTTTGATTTTGTAAATATTGCCGGTATATTTAACGACCATTCTGTTAAAGAGCAAATTCCTGGATATTTTGACAATACTGAGCTACCTCTTATTTGTTACATTTACAAGAAATCTACCCGGAAATTTGTGTTTAATTATAGTCAATTGTGTAAAGATGTTAATATCAGTGAAACTACACCTACTTCATGTAATTGTAGTACCTCCGAATATATTTATTGACCCATTTCCCATGTTATAACAGGAGATCTTAACATCGTTCAAGACCGATAGTTAAAATCATTCCTCAGTAAAGGACCTAAATATCGTCCCCGTCAACTATTTATTGGAATGAGTGTCGTAATATCATCCACGACTCACTCCATACTTACTGTATGAAATGGATAAAACGGGAAAAAGCTGACGATAAATCTTTGGACTCTTTTTTTAATTCAGTAATGAAGATAGTTGATATACGTATTCAACATTATAAAGAACATTTTACTATTAACAATAACCACAATAAACCTATTTCTCGTATCAAACATAAACTAAAAGCACTAGCCATGAAATTTGTTTTTGTCCCGGCTGATAAAGTTGCTAATAATATTATTATTGTTTGACGTAAATTTTACATTGAAGTTCTGAAAAAAGAAATCACCAATTCACCTTGACATTCCAACTGACTCCATTTTCAGAAAACGACATCTGTAACAAACATAAACTTTTAGCTACCGCTTTAAATTACAAGCAGAGCCAAATACAATGAAAGTCATCTATGTATTGGCTTCCGAAGCTACACAAAACACCTTACAAATATAGATTTATTTCGTCTTCAAGCCATTGTTCCACTACTAAATTGTCTATTCTTCTTACCAGCACACTTGGTACCATTAAAAACCTGATAATAAATTGTTCAAATAAGGCCTTCGAAAATAGTGGAATTAATTACTTTTGGAGTGTCAAGAACTCGTTGGAAATACTTAATAAATTGCATGCTTATATTGGTGATTTTGAATCTTTTCAAAGTTTTGATTTTTCTACCCTGTATACCACATTGCCTCACATTCTCATTAAGAAAAAATTCACACACCTAATTAAATGGGCATTTAAAAAATCAGAATGTGAATATATATGTTCAAACTCTTTTAGGTCATTTTTTAGTAGCAATAAACAAAAAAACTATGTCAATTGGACAAGATACTATATATGCCCTTGAATTTTTACTAGATAACATTTTTGTTCGCTTTGGGGATTCCGTATATCGTCAGATTATCGGAATTCCACTGGGGACTAACTGTGCACCACTTATTGTATATTAAAGAAATTTATCCCGTTGAACTTACTTTAAATAAAGCTAATACTAACAATGACCACTGTCCTTTCCTCGATCTTGATATCTATATCACTAACGGAAAGCTGAATACTAAAATTTATGATAAAAGAGATGATTTTTCATTTCGTATTGTTAATTATCCATTTTTAGATGGTGACGTTTCCTTGTCACCATCTTACGGTGTTTATTTATCTCAACTTGTACGATTCGCTCGTGTATGTAAAAATGTTTTAGATTTTAACGAGAGAAATTTATGTATTACTAAAAATTATTACACCAGGGTTTTCGATATCACAAACTAGTCAAAACATTTACTAAATTTTATCATCGGTATAAGGACATCATTCGTAAATATAGCTCAACATGCAGACTTCCTATACGTTCAGGTATTTCACATCCAATTTTTTATGGAAATATTCTTTATAAAGCACAAAGGTGTCAGTATTCACCTCAAAAACTAACAAAACCTTTGAATAGACTTATTAAGAAGGGATATAGTTACGATACTGTTTTCAGGTCATTAAAGATTGCATATTTTGGCGTTAATATTGATTCACTTATAGGGTCTTTGCATCGGAACTAAACACATTTATTCAAAAACCAGTTGTTGGCATGACACGGGTTATGTTCTTCTCATATATGTTATGATGGTATGATACTAAACCCCTTACGGGAAGGAATGTACCTGATGTTCATATGATGAAATCATAATCTTTCAGTCAGTTTAATTGAAGTCTGGAGCTGGCATGACTGCTAGTAGTCTGTTGTTATTTATGTATTATTGTCATTTTGTTTATTTTCTTTGGTTACATCTTCTGACATCAGACTCGGACTTCTCTTGAACTGAATTTTAATGTGCGTATTGTTATGCGTTTACTTTTCTACATTGGCTAGAGGTATAGGGGGAGGGTTGAGATCTCACAAACATGTTTTACCCCGCCGCATTTTTGCGCCTGTCCCAAGTCAGGAGTATGTGGCCTTTGTTAGTCTTGTATTATTTTAATTTTAGTTTCTTGTGTACAATTTGGAAATTAGTATGGCGTTCATTATCACTGAACTAGTATATATTTGTTTAGGGGCCAGTTGAAGGACGCCTCCGGGTGCGGGAATTTCTCGCTACATTGAAGGCCTGTTGGTGACCTTCTGCTGTTGTTTTTTTCTATGGTCGGGTTGTTGTCTCTTTGGCACATTCCCCATTTCCATTCTCAATTTTATTTAATGCATAATTACTTTTATTTTTGAAAAATCCTCTCATCGACTCTTGTTTTTTGCTTTGGCTGTGTCGGTTTGAACTTTGAGTTTGATTGTTCCTTTGGTATTTGTGTTCTCTCTTTAAAATTTTTACACCTTCTTGCAAAAGTACAGACGCGTACTGTACATGGAGCAATTTGTGTACAGTTAAAAATAGAGAGAAACAATATATTTTTGCAGAAGCAAAGTTATGAGTGTGAATCAGAGCTGCACACATTTTTATAGAATCTTGTAGCAGTTATGTATACTCGTGTATGGCCGAGAAGAAATCGAAGAGTGATCGAATGTGGTTGCGTAGAGATCGGGTTTGGTAAGTTGGTCTGGGATACAAAAAATATAGCTGGTTAGGGTTGAGTGCTCACAAACATGTAACTCTGCCACTTTCCTCATACGCCTGTTAGATCGTTAGATTTTTCTTTGTTTTATATGTTTCGGATTCTTTCATAGCTTACTATGCGGTAATGATTTTGATCATATTCTTATTTTTTAGCTAGCGGATCCGTTCCTGTGCGCTTCCTTTGCGCCTAATTCACTGCGATTCTACAAAGATACTAGGGAACAGGACAATTTGTTATTTTTTTGCATAACTAATAGATATAGGAAGATGTGGTGTGAGTGCCAAAATGCGACAACTCTCCATCAAATAATAATTTTAAAAAGTAAACTGCTATCAAAAATGTTACATGATTATCAGAGTTGGTGCTCAAAACTTAGGAAAACCGATTCAGAATAAATATAGATCAAAGAGTATTATTTTATTGTGTGAATTCAGGGAATCTTGTTTTAAATTCCCTGAATAAACCAGAAAATATGTAAACAAAACCAGCGATTTAAATTACAAATAATATTAAATTCATGAAATTTGACAAAATCTCTATTCATCTCACTTATCATCCTAAGTACACGAAAGGTAAGCTAAATAACGTGAACTTAATTTTGACATTTGAAACCAGTCATAGAGCGCCTAACATACGAGAGACGTTCACTTGAAACCATTGGAAGGGTGGCAAACACATAAAAACTAATACCATTCTAGGCCGTATGGCTTCTGTATACAAATATGTATTATCTAATCGAGGCTACGGAAATTCGCTGTTACAAAGAAACAACAATTAACTTTAAAGCAACAAAGGTATTAAATGTACCCGATAAGGATAAATTTGTTATAATGATGCACAAAAGAAGAATTAATCATAACAGCTATGATTCCTTCCCATGTCCTTAAACTAGTAAAATCTTCGAACACTTTGAAAATTTTAAAATTTCTAATAAACATGCCACCTTAGTACAGAACTATCCGTTGCGATATTACTACAATGTCAATGATATTTAAAAATGCCGTTTTACACCTAATAGATTTGTAAACTATTGTAACAGTAACCCAACAAGTATTTTACGTATACGCTAACATACCTGTGAAGCAAATGTTGGTGCAAAATATTTTAAATACAAGGCAGTGTCTCAGATTGCCTTAGTTGTTTTTAGCTACTCTATCGAAATTTTGGAACATCAAAGCATATTACACGACGCATATAGTTTTAAAATAAAGGATACAATGTATATAGTTAAACAGGGGTAAAAAAAATAACGAAATGCAAAAATGTAAAATAATTCTGAAATACACGAGTTCCAACAAAACTTTTTCATCTGGAGAGTTAAGCCTTTTTCAACTGATTTTTATAGTTCGTTCTCATGTTGTACTGTTATACCACCGTCCAGGTTAGGGAGGGAGATACCGCTAAAATGTTTAACCTTCTGTATGTTTGTGCCTGTTCCAAGTCAGGAGCATGCAATTCAGTGGTTGTCATTTGCTTATGTGTTACATATTTGTATTTCGTTCATTTTTTGTACGTATAAGGCCGATAGTTTTTCACGTTTGAATTGTTTTACATTGTCATTCCGGGGCCTTTTATAGCTGACTATGCGGTATGGGCTTTGCTAATGGTTGAAGGCCGTACGGTGACCCCTAGTTATTAATTTCTGTGTCATTTTTGGTCTCTTGTAGAGAGTTGTCTCATTGGCTACCATACCACATCTTCCTTTTTCTTTTTTATATTTTTGCAAACAAGTCATTGACGATTGATTATTTAAAATATTTCCAAAATCAGATGTTTATAATTTGCCCATTATAAATACATAAAATAAAACATCATTTATTTCATAAAATTTTAATGACTCCCCCTAGAAATGAAAGTTGAGAAATTATATCTAAACTATGAAGAAGATAATTATTTGCGTACATACCTTAACTTTACTAACCACCAACTGACCTTCGCCTATTGGCTATAACAATAAATAATGTTTTTTCATTAGGATCATTATTTATCCTTCATAAGTTATGACAGTGAGAACATTATATAAAAATAGTGGAGTGAAAAATAAGGAAAAGGTCGATTATTTAATGAGTTGGATGGACCGAAATACCTCACGGCTGAAATACACATGAAGATACTAGTCTAGTAGAATGAACTTTATACCTTTATTTTAGTCCTGTTGTAGAGTTTTCCCACGGTGCAGCCTTTTTTTTAAATCGCGATAAAGTGTGACTTTCTGATTTTTTTTCTTTTTCATTTTCAAACACAGAATGGCTTATGATAAGTTACCGTATAACGATATCGTCAAAAAGTTGTTATCAGATGACAGAGTGATGTATCAGCTTTTATTTGACATCACGCTTTCATATCAAATGGACATAATATGAATAACTGAGTTGGACGATTTTCAAATGTAATTAACTCTTTTTTTCAATCTTAGTCAGTCTGATGATTTAAAATTATTGCAAGTTAAAGAAATTTCAGTAAAAAAATCATTTCTAATATCAAAATATAGTGGACATTCAGTCACAAAGTGCATCTCATCCTCAACTTTATTTAACGTACAGTATAAACATTTTCTAAGTGTCTATTCACATAGATTTTGGCATATCTGTCAGTCTCAACCCTTAATGAATGAATGCTTGTTCTAATCTTACAAATTGATTGCCTTAATCTAAAAGCTTTTAGATCCAAATATTTTTCAAAACAAAAAAGAGTTTTAAAGGAAAAATAGGTATTAAGTTTACCTTGATCTCTTTTTAATACTTTATTTGTAATCAAACAACTTAATCCAGCACATAAAAATACACAGCCGAGTTAGCCAAAACCTCAACGTACAAAGTGATGTCATATTCGAAATTCTCAAAAAAAAACACAAAGTGACGTCACATTTGAATTTGTAAAAATAAGAATTTATTTAAGATTAGATTTGTAATTCTGATATTCCATTTATCAATAACAATGAAAATTACAATACTTATTAATATCAAATTGTAGTAGTAAGATTTTATTTTTCATCCGATTTATATGAGATTGTCCCCCATTACATAGTGTTACTCACTTTGACCGCTTTCGGTAATGCCAACGAATTTACGTAGCTCATACGGTTATTGACTTAAAAGGGTAAAACAACTACTGAAAATCACACTTTGCCACACTTTTTCTAGGGTATTATTTTTATTTTCCGTCCGAGATGAATGGGGTCTTTTGCATTATGTTTCTCGTTTTCATCTCTTCAAAGGAATATAAATAAATGCATTAACCGTGTTCAAATCCGTTTTGTGTTATTCTTATTTCTGTATCCCCACTCTTTGTTTCAACACTTGCCCATTTGAACCGCTATTTCGCGGGCATCTCCAAGTATTGATAGAACTAGTTGGTGATAATGCTTGGGAAATTAGGTAATTACATGGAAAAGATAAGAAACGTACAGTAATATTCCCGAAAAATATTACATTGTAGATTATGTAAAATGTTTGATCTTCATTTTACAACATGTAAAACAAAATAATTGAAAACATAATCTTTCAATCAATTTAATTGAGGCATGAAGCTGGCATGTCAGTAACTGCTCGTAGTCTTTTGTTAATTAATATATCATTGTCATTTTGTTTGGTTTCTTTTGTTACTTATTCTGACATCGGACTCGGACTTCTAATAATCTGAGTATTACTGTGAGAATTATTGTGTGTTTGTTTTTCTACATTGACTAGAGGTATAGAAAAGGGTTGCGATATCAAAAAACATGTTTAATCCCGACGCATGTTTGCCCTTATCCCAAATCAAGAGCCTCTGGCCTTTGTTAATCTTGTATGATTTTTAATTTTAGTTTCTTTCATATATTTCGGAGTTTAGTATTACGTCCATGACCATGCATTGAACTATTATAGATTTTTGTTTATGAGCCAGGTTAAGCACGCCGAATTAAAGACCCATTAGTGGCCTTCGGCTGTTATCTGCTCTTTCGTCGGGTTGTTGTCTCTTTGACACATTTCCCATATTAATTCTCATCATAAAAGTTCCAACTTGATAAAAGCTATAGATACGACTAGTACCAAAGGTTCAATAAAACTATATGACACTTAAATAAAATTCAGACCAATTTTATAAAAAAAAAAATGTATTCAGAAGACAGTTCATACACACTCCCAGCAATACAATTGCAAGAATTGAAAAAGCAGTGATCCATGTTTACAAATATATCATCTATATCAATTACAAAATGAATAACAATACAATTGATCGTGCTATATTCATTAAGTGATTCCCGCTTGGTTTATAATTATATTTAGTATTGAACTAGACTCTATATTTATATGGGTATATATAAAATTCAGATTAATTTTCATAAACAGAATTGTAAAGAGTTCAGTATATTGCAGTATATGATATATACTATAAGCGTCATATCTCAAATTTATTGAAAACCTAAATGTAATATATCATCTTTTGCCTTAAAACGATGTACACCACATGCGGTTTGGAACGGCCTCATCTTCTGGTAAAAAGTCCTCGTATGGTTGGAGTGTCTATTGATTCTCTTCAACCTAAATGACAAATAAGAATATAAGAACTGTTATGTGTTAAAAAAGATACACGAACATTTATTGTTAGATCTATGTTACAAAAATTCAGGTGTAGTGAAAGTCACACAAAATGTTAAATTGTGAAACTGTGCTTGATTCATATTAATGCCCAATATGGTTATAAATTGATAACATGGCAAAATCATCAAAATTTGGTACTTTCATATGGCTTCAGCAAAAAAAAAAAGAAATTCACCACCATATGATTTTTCATTTGCCAATTATTTTTCTTTACAGTCATATAAACCCCAAAATCAGATGACGAAAAAAGATTTTAATTCTAGACGTTTTTGGTTCCTCAGCTTTTTATCCTGAAAAAATGCAATTTTGAAAACCATAAATTCCATAAAATCGAAAATGATGTTAAGATTGTGTAATTACACTAGCATTACCCGATCAAACAAATTATATGAATAATAATGCTAATATAACCCACTTTTTAAGAAAAAATAAATAAAACAGACTTTTAATGAATAAAAAGTAAAATCACAAACATACTGAACTCCGAGGAAAATTCAAAACGGAAAGTCCCTTATCAAATGGCAAAATCAAAAGACAAAACACATCAAACGAATGGACAACAACTGTCATATTCCTGACTTGGTACGGGCATTTGCAAATGTAGAAAATTAAGGGTTGATAAAAGGAGATTATAAAAAGAAAAATATCTGGCGATCTACCACCAACATCTGTCACGTAATCCAATTGTTAAATAAGCATTTGAATATTTACGTAAATTGAAAAAAAATTAGGGAGAGAATTTACCAAATTACAGCAAACTCATTCGTAATTGGGGAGAAGAGACAGAAACAAGAAACGAAATATCAACAATTTCACTAGCCAATATTGCATACGTCTTCTGGCAAAGAGAACATTGCCAAATTTTATGAAAGAGAAGAAACTTATAAAACATAACTAGCAAACGAAGTTAAAAAAAAATAAGACATCGAAGGTTATAAGCAAAGACAGTCAATGTCATAAATATATATGTTTGAGGCACGCTTGTCATAATAGTAAAGAGGTAGCCTCGGATTTTTCCTGAATGTGTTTCACTCATAGAATAATACTCAGTTTTTAAGTTGCAAAACATTTTGAATTTTGAAAATAAAATAAGCAAAACAATATAAAAACAGACGGCTCCGGGTACGGGAATTTCTCGCTACATTGAAGACCTGTTGGTGACCTTCTGCTGTTGTTTTTTTCTATGGTCGGGTTGTTGTCTCTTTGACACATTCCCCATTTCCATTCTCAATTTTATTCTAATCCTATTACTAGACATCAACTTGTTATTCAGTGCTTAACATTATTGTTGTAAACAGTTTTTCTGTGTTTAAAATTCTGTTAACTTTTCTATGGAATTTTGCATTTATTAATGTTAAGTCGGTTGAAAAAATGAAAGAATATAAAGAAGCAACTTCGAAAATCTCTGCATATGAACACTTTTTTTGACAAAAGTAGGTTATAAGCTTTAACGTTTGCAACTTTCTGTGAAACTACGTCAAAATCATCGTTTTATTAGGATTGTCGTGTAACGCTGAGTAGCACCAAAACCCGTGCGTTACGTCAAAAATAACATTCACATGTGAAGTCGATTAAAAAATTCGATTAACATTCGATTCGAATTCAATTGAAATCAGAATGTACGTGTGATCGAGGCATAACATTACAAAATACAACCAACTCATGATATTTTCCCTTTTACAGACCCATTGAATTAAAACTTGATGACGTCGTCCACAACAATCTGACATTGAATATACAACTATTTCTGTTCAAAAACTAGTTCAGATGCCGCCTCATGGCATTTGCTCGATCATAAAGACGTTGCCATTTTCTGTGAGCAAGTTTTTTTATGGTTACCTTTTCGACATCTTTAAAAACTCGTATAAAGTTTTCTACTGACAACTTCTTATGATCATCGGTAGACCATCAACCTTGTCTGAGTTTTGCAAACAAATCCGGATACTTAGATACATCTTCTAAACTAACAGGTAGGCTGAAAATTAAAAAGAAAGTTTTATTCTGAATCATCTTGTATATGATTTAGCAAAACGGATAATGCTACGATCATAACAAAGATGGGGAAATAGTTATCAAAGGTACCAGACTTATAATTTAATACTCCAGACGCGCGTTTCTTCTACATAAGACTCATCAGTGACGCTCATATAAAAAAGTTATAAATCCAAACAAGTACAAAGTTGAAGAGCATTGAGGACCCGAAATTCCAAAACAGATGTGCCAAATACGGCTAAGGTAATGTATGTCTGGAATAAGAAAATCCTTAGTATATAGAAAAGATCTTTAATGAGAGTTTTTGTAACTCTTAACTTTAGCAAATAAGTAGAAAGTAAAATCACAAAAATACTGAACTCCAAGGAGAATTCAACACGGAAAGTCCCTAATTAAAGGGCAAAATCAAATAATAAAACGCACCAAACGAATGAACAACTGTCATATTCCTGACTTGGTTGATTGAACCTGGTTTTATAGCTAGCTAACCTCTCACTTGTATTACATAACAAGTTGATACTGGTTCATTTTAAATTGGTTTATATAAATATCATGAACATGAAAAAGAAAAAGAAACAAAAAAGCTAAATATAAACATTAAATGAAACCTGGGACTTCTGTCACTTATTACAAAGGTAACATACAACTTTACTGGGACAAATGTACCAGTGTAGTACAAACATGTACAATCATTGTTAACAGCGAGTATACTAATGTCATTTAGATAATAAAACAAATCTGACCTTGGAAGTCCGTCATAATCTGCACCAATACCCACATATTCTACACCAATATAGTCTTTGATGTAATTTATGTGATCTGTTTTAAAATAAATACAGCGTCATACATTAGTGGTATCTACACATTAAACATGAAATTATTATTTAACTGATAAATGTAATAACAATGTATATAGTAGAACACTAATGAAATTTCACTACATAACTACTTCTGTATACGATAAATCATATAGGTTGCCTCTAGACTCATAAAGATGCAACAAGAGTCATAAAAATCTTTTGGCATTACACATTTAAATATGTTCGCTCTATATTACAGAACATTGGGTTTTGTTTTACTTTTAGGGAAATAATTATTGCTAAACCTTTGGAGAAACAAATTAATGTAGTCAGTTTGTTATGGAATAAAACCCCTTTTCTTAAAACTTAGTTAATTTTGTTTATTTTTTATCATTACCAATCGCGTGCTGTATGGTTGATTCTTTGGCATTTATAGGAAGGCATCCTTTCCTCACGTAGCCGTCTTTAAAATAAATTAACCATGACTAAACCAGTATTGTTTTTCTGTTAAATTAGTAGTATCTATCTGGTTAACTTGCATACATTATCTACAGCACATTGTATTTTGAATTAAACAGGTTGGTCGTTTATACTCATGTTAACAATAAAATACTACACTCATTCTTTAGTTTATATGTTATCATTTATATTAATACAATTGTGTGAGTCAATAAAAAAAACTGGTTTAAAAAAACTCCGATATGTTAGTCAGAAAAACTAATCAATCAATCAAATTGTTAAAACAACAAATTTGGTGGATATTAGTCTTTTTGGCAATCGTACAAATCTCCTTATTTATATAACGCTACGGGTAGCTTGTTACAAAATCTGACGGGAGCAAAAACCCCTCGGACAGTCCTTTCATTTTGTTCCTTCAGAAATCAAGCCGGTGATTATTGATAATTCTGTTTTCACTGATTTACCTTAATATAAACTTCTGATTTGCAGTTTTGCATTTAAGTCCACCATGCAGTAAGCACTGTTTTACATCACCAGATTATTCAAACCATTGTAACATATAACTCAACTATCGATGCTACCCCTTATTCAGCCGGGATATGTAGAACGGTAGACACAGTGCAGGCAGATTTTCACAACGTCGTTAAAGAAGAACGAAAGCCGGCCAACAAAATTACTACAGCACATGTGCAAAACTAGCACTGTTTGGCTAAGTTTAAAGATGAAGTACGTGTAAATTGAGTGAAAATATCTAAAGGAAAAGCTTGAAATCTTCAAGACTTAATCTTTACTTTGTTATTTAGAAATTGACCTTCAGATAAGATCAAATACTAATTTAACACTGAAGCGTAGTATATTTTTCAGGTTCAACCCAACATTTTTTCTTAAAATGTCATGTACCAAGTCAGGAAAATGGCAATTGTTATCTTATAGTTCGTTTCTGTGTGTGTTGCATAGTCGTTTGTTTGATTTGGTTGCACTTTAGTCTTGCTGTTGTTTCGTTGTTCCTCTTATATTTGATGTGTTTCCCTTAATTTAGTTTGTAACCCGGATTTGTTTTCTCTCAATCAATTTATGACTTTCGAACAGCGGTATACTACTGTTGTCTTTATGTAAACATTGTGCATATAAGTGCATAACGATACTAATACATTTAGTTATAATACGTACCACCATCTCTAAAACATCGTTCTGTACATTTCGGTAGTGCTGACATTTTTCAAAAGCTGACGAATGACTGAAGATGACCGGTGCAGCTAATGTTTTAATGGCGTCAATCATCGTCTGTTTTGCTACATGCGCCAGGTCTATTAGCATGCCAATGCGGTTCATTTCTTTGACAACAATCTACAAAATGATTCAATTAGAAGTATACAGTTCGCCAAAAGTTAAGCACACCTAATTTTATTGCATCGATTTTTTTTCAAATATAAAAAATCAATTATTCCTCGAAAAAAAGAAAACAATCATATAGCAATTTTGCTAATGTATACCATAAACAAACCACAATATAAGTTTGGTCATTTATGAAGGTTCTATGCATGTAGGTTTTTCGTTCATAGAAATGGTGTAAATTACACAATTCAGAAACGGAATTTAAGTTTCACTGTGATTTTTAATTTTTACAACAATTGATCACCCAATATCATTAAATGTTTTTACACATAATCTTTGGTATGTTCGGCAAATTTAATGTCAATATTTGAGTTAATAGCATGTGTAACAACCTCTATTCCGGTACAGTTTCATAACACGTCGTATCATTCTCGGTACAAGCCTTCAAAACTTTAGTTGAGAAAATCTGTCGCATTAAACAACAATGCCACTTTTAAATCGACAAAATATTGTGAAGGTGGATCTTTGCGATGGCATCTCAGACATGGTTGATAATGTATATGTATGGAGACATGGAAAGCAAAAACATAGTCACTGAAAATGGCTTGTTGTTCTTTGGAATCGGTTAAAATCCTTGCCTTGTGTGGTCTAGCGTTGTCGTCCATGTACAAGGGTCTTGACAATGTTGACGCAAGTGGGGGATTATTAAAATGAAAGACTACAATGTTTTAAGCACCAAATCTCTGTGTCTGTCCATTTATGTTACCCTGCAGAATATGCATACCCAGCTTATAACGGTATAAGAAGCAACCCCGTACTGGAACACCACCTGCACTGAATGTAGTCATTGTGCAAACATTGTTCCTCGCGAAATTCGTATTATGGCGTCTACTGGCAGTGAAAGAAACTAACTGACTCCCATCTGATAAATGAGTGTTTTGTCAGCTTCTTATGTTGAAGCATAGATAGTCATTATTCTATTGGAACCTGGCGGTAGAGTGTCTGCCTGTAAGTACAGGTCTCTATACACCACGACTTGCCCTTCGGTTGCCTTGAAGGACCAATTTACGAACAATAACACGACCACCTGGAGAAACTGTATTTGTAAACGCTCAGATGACAATTGATAAAAGGTTGCTTGACTGCTTTATCGGAGTTCAATCTTTTTGATCGTAATTCATAACACCAAACATTAATACATTTTTCGCAATAGTTAAAAAAATATTGCCAGTTATATTTCAGTGGTGCTTAACTTTTGGCGGACTGTATATTAGCATCTTTGTTAACTTTCCAAAACCATCATAAAACTCATCCTACGATTTATATTTCAATGACGCAGTATTTGTATGTAGACATTCATCCTTCATCGAATGATTCATTATCAAATGTTACCAATGACTTAAATTGAACAACTTTTATCTGAATTGGAAGCCAAACTCTTATGATATCATTTGCGTCCGCACATTACACGTATTTTATTATAATCTTCATTTGTACGGTTGATACCAACTGTAAGTTAAGGAGAATGAATGTAGCGAAGTATGCTGGAATGGAACATGTTTAATTTTTTGTAATGCGACATATGGTAACTTATCTGTGAGGTTTGAAAACAAATAATACAAATACCTCCTTAAGTCAATCGGTGGATATACAAAACAAAATAATCTGTAATCATATTGGTCTATCATGTTGTGTTTGATTGCTGGTTTTATTTATTTTAAACTTACTTTTATAGCTTTAACACTGTCCCGTTTGAATTCATTATATTGATAGTGTAACCTCTCCAAATGGCGACAAACCACGTCGTGAACCGGTCAGGTTTCAATCTTGCTTCCAGTTATCTGCCTGGTATGAATAAACACATTAAAATAATTGATTTAAACATTCCAAACAAAAATATTCATAATATTAAATTGTAAAACGGATGTTTCATACGGTGTTTTTTTTTTGTCAAAATATTAAACACACATGTTTTAGAATAATAGATTATATGTCTGCTATGTCATTTTATGAATTATAGTTTGCATTAAAATATCAAACTCTGATAGATTGTTTTTCCCAATTTAATATTTCATTAAAGTCTCAACTATCAATGATAATATATACTCAGACTACATTAAATTTAGTAAAAAAATAAACAGATATATGGAATGGAAAAAATATTACCATGCAGTGTCACACCTGTGAGTTAGTGTCATATATCTAACTCCTAATGAATAAAATGACCGCAAAACACCCAATGATGTGACCACCTTCTAAACCAATCAGACTCGCAATTATGTTCCTTAAGAGGTATGCGTCAAGTATACCTGAAAGAGAACATAGTATAATTGTAAATGATAATCCTTGTTTTCTTTTTTCAAAATGCAATTCAATTGAATGGAAAATTACAGACTATTTTATCAAAATCTGACAATAAAAGGTAATGTCGTAAACATCGAACAACAAAACAGATGATATCCGCCAACTCATAGGATTCGACTGAAAATGCGACACACACAACCGGAGGAAACCAAAAGTATAATTCTCTCACCACAATGAGTGGACAATGTCTTTCTTTTATATACAATCATTTTCAAACATGTATACTCATACATTTAGACAATATCTTTTAGAGCAAATGTAATAAGTGGAAAATGTTTAAGTTAATATTGTAGTTTATGTATTGTAATTGCAAATGCAATGTACTTAGTATAACAACACATGAGGTATAATATCAATAGGTTGCATGATTGTGCATATATAATTATGATAATTTTGTAATACAACAGCATATTTTTTTTCATGTCTTATAGGTCTAATAGATTTGGAACAATAACCAACCCCCTCAAGTACAGAAACCTCCAACTTTATCATAATTGATTTACAATTAGTAATTGATTAAGTTACCTTGTGCAGTTGTCACTAGTTCAAAGGTGTCATCATACTTATTAACAAATGTATGGATCACATCAACTTGGTCCATACCAATACGTATTGCATCCTTTCCAGGTGCAGAGCATGGACCGAAGGTTGCCCAAAACTAATAAACAGAGAAAGACGTTATCAAAAACTTGCTTTGCAGTATACGACGAGGTCATATATATCTCTTCTTGCTTTAGGTTTCATTTCTGTAAATATTGACAATGCAATTTCCCATAGGAACTCCCTTTACGGCTAAAACTGTACCACTTTTACTATGAAGTTTCGAAAAAAATCTTATCCTAGAATTGAAAGTTCATTTGCACCACAATTTTTTTCAAAGGTCAAAATATAGGGCTGTGCGGCATATTTTCAACGTTAATATGCTCTGAACTTCCTTCTCAGAGTTTAAACTTACACTAATTTTCTTAACTACCCCTACATCGAATGAAAGGTTACCACAGATTTCAATGTAAACAATATGCACGTGTTTATTTACTGGTAACGTTCCTAAGTTTTGTCTCTGCGATATGGAACACAGAGAGTATAACTGGGAACCAGTATGTAAACAAAATTTATTTTCTATGAATATTCAATTTCTCCCCAAAAGAGGCGTGTTTTCAGAAACAGCTGTATTTACAAAGTGCAACCTATTTACACAAATAGAAAACTTTCTAAAAATCAGTTTTTCTCACATTAATACTCATTTATCAGATTTATAGTCTTAAAGAAATCACTGTGTATACTCTATGTTTTTCTTTACTATACATTTTATACCCCCTCCCCTGTTTCATTTTTTTTTTAAAGAATTTGAAAACAAGACTTTAATTATTGTCAGCTTACCCTATTTGCATATTTTCTAATAAAAAATGCTTAGAACCTGTTAAAAACTGTTTTGATAACATATTGAAAGCATATCAGAATATTATAAATGTAATGTTTAGCAGTCAATCATTACAACATTCAAGATTATATAAAGTATTCAATCCAGCCTCTGTCTCCAGTCCACATCTTACTGTATGCCTATTTGTCAATTAAAGAACACATTTTCTGCCTCAAATGGTCAATTTAGAATTCTTGTCACAACAGTATCATCTGTAACCATATATCTGACACGATTTAGCTACTATATATACTAGAAGTGTTCAAACAAAGCCATATTTGCAATAGTTGTATGTATGCAGATACCAGTCTGAGATATACATTCACTTAAAATGTTGTAGAGATGACTGCTAACATCTGATTTTTGTATAACTTCCAAGCATAGTTATTGTTTTCTATATCAAGAACTTTAAAATCATAAAATCAGCATTTACAAGTTAAATTATTTGTTTTATGACCCAGGGGATAGGCAATTTTCGATGTTTTTTGCCCCTGGGGCCTCAAATTTCCTAAATCATTCTGCTGTTTCTAGCAATTTGGAATATTTAGTACATATTCAGGATAGAACACACTATAACCAGTTTTCTTGAGATATTTTTGTTTTTAGCTTGTATTTATTATGCCGTGGTGACAAAAAAGCAGATTTAGGTGTTGCGCTTAATTTTGGGTTATCGAAAGGACACAAATACTTCATAAATAATATTTAGGAAGGATCTATGAGTTTCAATGACTGCGAGGAGTAAATATAAGCACTTTAACTTACAAATATGCAAATATTATGAAGTAATTTTGTATCCAGGACTTTTTAAAGTAAACTATGCATACTGTAAACTGTGAATTTATGCTAAGTCATCATATCTAAGGCCCCGGATTCTATCAATCTTCATTAAATATTTATAAAACTTCATATTTGAGTTAATTTCTTTAAAATTTGTGAAATAAAGCAAATTTGGTTAAATTCTGAATGTTCCCCTTTTTCACCCTATATAGGTTGCATTTCTGTAAATATTGACAATGCAATTTCCTATAGGAACTCCTTTTACGGTTAAAACTGTACCACTATATATAAAATACATATATAACACTCATGCACGGAATAACCTAGATATTTTCTAATTCCTTATTAAACACAGACAACATACATTATAAACAAGAAATAAATGAACCAGGATACTGTTACAAGGTCTCTTAAACAAAGTTCTCATAATTATAGTCATTCCCAGATGAAAATGCAGGAAATTTTGCAAATCCCAGTACAAATAGTTTGGCACATTAAAGTAATATGCACTAATGACCCCTGTGGAGTGGCCTTAAATTTAATTATAACCTATTTCTTGTATGAAAATTTATTTAATAAATATAAAATTGATACGAAAATCTGCTTCAATTTGATTGGCTTATCGAGAAGATATTATTTCAAAGATTTAGACTATGTACATGTCTTCCATGGCAACATACATCTATGTAATGTCTTCAATATTTTACCAAACACATTTCACCTGACAGTATTTTCTTTGTCAATTCTTTTAATTCTGAAGCGTACAAAAAGTCTTAAAATATGTGGTGTTAAAGTTTGACACTGGAAAGAATACTGGGATGTGCAAAAGATTATAGATCAACATTTCGGGAACTTGTTAATTTTAACACATGTTGACCATTAGAGAAATAGGTTTAATAACTTGTGAAGATTGGCTATCGCTTGTTATTAACTCTCGCTATTTACGTAAAATAGTAATAATAAACTCGCCAAAGTCTCGTTTATTATTGAATTGAAATTAACTAGCTCGAGTTGATATCAAGCGATATCCCATTCTCATTCGTTATAATACTTATAAATATATATGGCTTAGGGGTCGGGATTGTAACCATTTATACAATATAAGATCCTTTGGAGTAGAGGGAGTTATGAGGACTGACCCTATATATCAACCAAATCTACGTGACATGACAAAGCAGTTATTTTCAATTTCATTGTGTTAAAGTATGTTAAGAATTAAAACTCATTACTGATTAAAAACAATGGTCGAAATTTGCAAAAAAAGTCCACCAGCCGCAACCATTCTTGTCAAATATAATAAGTATCTATGTTGATGTGATGGGTCCTTAAAGGTTGCTCAGGGTCTGGCTGTTGAAAAATAACTATTTAGATTATCGTACTCGTACTCAAAATTAAACCAGTCAAAATACTCGATTTAGTGTTTCGAGCACACATTTTGTAGTCCAAAAACTGAGAAGTGTGTTATGCCCACCTGTGTACATTATACAAACAATCAAGACAAGAATTAATAGTTTTCATGAAGAATAAGTCCAAAGTTCACAAAAAGTATCTTCTTAGTTTCGAAGGCATATAAAAGAGGAACGAAAGATACCAAAGGGACAGTGAAACTCATAAATCTAAACAAACTGACAACGCCATGGCTAAAAATGAAAAAGACAAACAGAAAAACAATAGTACACACGACACAACATAGAAAATTAAAGAATAAACAACACGAACCCCACCAAAAACTAGGGGTGATCTCAGGTGCTCCGGAAGGGTAAGCAGATCCTGCTCCACATGTGGCACCCGTCGTGTTGCTTATGTGATTACAAATCCGGTAAATAGTCTAATTCGGTAGGTCATGTTTATGAAAGGGAAGGGGATTGTAGTTACGACGTAAGGAACATATCCGATATCATATGTGAAACGGTTATTCCATAACGGTCAACCAACTCGTGATGGCGTCCGTAAAATTTACGAAGGGATGATTTCAACTTCACCATTTGGGACTCTTGGTTTAATAGCTTCCTTGTGAGCAGCAAACCTCTATCAAGAAAATCATGATAGGAAATGCAAGCATGGGAATATCGTATCAATTGGGAGATATATAGCCCGTATGCAGGTGCTGCTGGAATGTCGCTACTTAGAAATGGAAAGTTCACAATTGGAAAGCTGAAATCATCTCTTTTGTCGTAAAGTTTTGTTTTCAACCGACCCTCATTGTCAATTTCTAGATGTAAGTCAAGATATGAAGCCGACTTAACTGTATCTGTAGTATCCTTTATCTCTAGTTCGATTGGATAGATGCGTTCCACATAGTCACCAAATTTTGAATTGTTTAGTGAAAGAACATCATCTATACAGCGGAAAGTAGAGTTAAAGGATATTGCTAACTTCTTATCTTTCTTCCTAAGAAGTTCCTGCATGAAGTCAGCCTCATAATAATAAAGAAACAAGTCGGCGAGTAGAGGGGCACAGTTTGTTCCCATTGGAATGCCGACAGTCTGTTGAAAAACACGTCCTCCGAACGTAACAAATATGTTGTCAATCAAGAAATCAAGCATCTTGATAATATCAATTTCAGAGAATTTTTTGTTTGAATCAGAGTGATTCTTTTCAAAGTAGGATTTATCCCTCCCTAAGACAAGATACTTGTATCTACGTTGGCAATTCTTTTTTATGAAGCAAAGTAATACCAACTCTTTCAATTTGTCTTTTAGTTTGGAATGTGGAATACTTGTGTACAGAGTAGAAAAGTCAAATGTGTTAATACTGTTACAAGATGAAAGAGAGTTAGATTGTATGTACTCTAAAAGATCTTTTGAATTTTTAAGTATCCACATCTGATTCACGCCACCTCTAGAATAGGCAGTTTCACAATAACTTTGAAGCCCGTCTTTGATTGTTGTTACAATAGATGTTAATAATTTAGAAAGAGGTTTCGTGGAGCACTTTGCAGACCCAGCAATATACCGTTGTTTGTAAGGACACTTATGTAGTTTAGGTATCCAATACAGTGATGGAAGATCCAGTTCTTCATCTTTGGTTGAAATTCCAAAGGAACATAGAACAGACCTATGATTATCCAGGATTTCCTCTTTGGTAAGTGTCGTGGAGGTATATGTTGAGTTTCCAAGTGAATTGTCAATATCTAATTCGTTTATCAAGCAGTTGATGTAGTGACTTTTACACACAAAAACGGTGTTATTTTGGGCTTTATCTACGGGGACAACAACATATTTGTCATGAAGGTCGGATAGGTGTTTTGCAACATTTGGGTCTTTAAAGATTTACGTAGCATGGGCATTCATGGACCCATTCAGTTTCTTAATTCTGATTTGTATCAACGACCTCACTGCCTTAATCCATTCGGAAAGAGTGTCTACGTCTTCCTTCTCGCGCTTAGCCCATTGCCTTGCATAATCCTCGACTAAATCCATCAAAATTTTCCAATTGATGGATTTAGGCTCACGATATTTGGGACCTTTCGATAATACATTTCGTAGAGAAGTGTTATTAACCCTTCTCGCGCATAGCCCATAATGTTAAGGTCACCAGTAATAATGTGGCTAGCAGGATTTGCCTGGCATAATCCTCGCCTGAATCCATCAAAATTTTGCAATTGATGGATTTAGGCTCACGATATTTGGGACCTTTCGATAACACATTTCGTAGAGAAGTGTTATTCATATAAGCTGTTTGAAGGAAGATCTAAATGTTTATCTTAGAAAATAAGGATTTAATTCGTGTAATTGTTACTGAAAGATGTAATCCTTTGTTTACTTGCTTGTTTCATTGT
Source organism: Mytilus edulis (assembly GCF_963676685.1). NCBI lineage: Eukaryota > Metazoa > Mollusca > Bivalvia > Mytilida > Mytilidae > Mytilus > Mytilus edulis. Next base: position 95,518,514 of record NC_092345.1, on the reverse strand, counting down.
CTGTTTTTGTTGGTAACAATACTGAGACAGAAGATTTGAAAACAGATGATCCATTCACAAATATTACATACTCAAGATGGTAAAATTGTTCTAAATTCAATTATATGATATGTTTTGTGGATTAACTAGAACAACAAACAAGCACCTTATGTATCAATCCGTAGGGAGATATATAGTTCCACTGAGTTACACATACATTTTTCTCTTGTCAAGGACACAAGTCCGTAGTTTTAAGCCCAGTTGTCAACTTGGTCTTGGCTGGTCTTGGTTCACCACTATGGAATATATGTTATATATAGATGATATCGGATTTGTGCCGTATGTCGTAAATACAATCCCGTTCCCTTTACACGAATGTTGCCTATCGAATTAGACTGTTTACCTTTATTTGTGACATTTATACCTGTTGTGTCTGTTTGATTTGTTCACGCATCATTATCAATATTTTTCTTTTCCTTAAAACGGCAAACCGAAACAAATTGATAAAATAGATAGAGACAAGCAAACAAAGAAACGAAAAACGTTTTTCAGATATTATATAAATTACGAAAGTTAACTTGTTAGGTTAATAAGTTCCTCCTTGTAACAAAGTAACAATTCAAAAGGGCTGAACGAAACAAAATGTAAAGATAATTAGCTTTTAATACGCTGCTGTCGTTTGATATACACCCAATGTGGCTTAACATGGTTTTAATCTCCATCTTTCACTTTTCAGTAAAATTTAGATAGAAATACGAGATGTACAACTTATTTTCACTATTATGTCTAAAATTATAAGAAGTTTCCCGTTTTAATTATTTGCTTCCAGTAAACAATTCACAGATAAGTTTTCCGTCTGCAGTGAACTCAGTGTGACCTTTCTCGTAAAAATCCGGAGATCGCAATACGCATGGTTCTGTTATTATTTTATAATACACGTGCTCAATATCCATGCTTCTTTGTTGATTGTTTACTAACTTGACAATCGTGGACAACGGCTTCAAAACACGACAATTAATTGGCTGCCATATTGTCACATCATACAAGAACCGAGATAATTGTTTTTTTACGATTATACGATTTGGATGCGTAAAAAATTATAAAATTCGTGAAAAGAAGACTAAGCTTATGATATATGAATGCTTTTGTTCAATTATTGGATAAACATTATTTTTCACCAGTCACTCGTTTCAAATGACTTTAACCCTACTTTTTTTAGGAATGAACAAAACACATTAAAAAAAGATTCAGAACCGGTTTGATTTATACATTGACCTTCGCGGACACAACAGAGATGTACCAGTAAAGTTATCTACTCTTGTATCTAACAAGTCTACTTTCTTGATATTTGAATTCAAAAATAGTATATTGATCATATATATGACGAACTAAAAAAGTCTATGTAATTGAATACTCAGGTATTAAATAAAATTATAAATATGTTTATAAAATATAAGAAAAACAACATTATTTAACATCAATAAAAAAAAACCAAAGTGGTTTATATAAGAACACAGATAAATTTATCACAAAATTTGAAAATAAGTCTTAAAATGATTCGCGGAACCCTATGTCTCACTTGATGTGATTGCTGTCAAATTAAAAGTTAAATAAATGTTGACTGGTAAAAATAACTGTAAAGAAATGTATATTTATTATTCTCGCGATACTATGGTACTCTTTACTTACCCTCACGTTTATGGATTACAGCTTACAAATATGTAAAACAAAATTTCCCTTTACAGAGAGTTTCAATCAATATCTAGAAATAGTTATCATGTTATGGAGGGGTATTTGAAAAAAATGCCCCTCCTTGGAACCAAATTTCCTTTGCCTAGCGGGAAATTTCATCGTCCCTTGACTGGTATTTTTCTCAAATACCCATCCATATCATGATATATCTGTTCAAAACAATGCTATTTTTCGAAAATGACATTTTTTAAACACAAATTTCATAACAAACTCCTTTTTTGTAAACAAGAGTGAATAAAAGGGCATGCAAGGTGTTGACTTGTTTTTGTCTTTTTGAATAATTTTGTGTCATTTTTGAAATTTTGACAAATTGGTTAGGACGAGTAGTTAATTTGATCCACAATAATGTCAATTCAATTCGCAAAAGAAATACACAAAGTCTGTAAATAATAAAAACGGACAAAAGTATAAAAAAAGAGCCTACATTTCCTAGAATGATAAGTTTTGCATGTGTGTGAAATTATCAAAAAAAATAATAACTTACCGTACAAAAACTTAAATGCGTCGTAAAAGCATTCAGTCCGCGATTTTAATGTTTGTTTTTAAATATTCGTTTCGGTACAAATGAATGGGTTTGATAATTTAGATAAGTGTCGTTTATAGCTGAAGTAAAAAAATTACGTTTTATGGCAAGACAAATCTTGATGTTAATAAAAAATTAAGGCGGATGTGCATTAAACTACTTATTAGTTCCGAACAGACGGATTTTTTTTAAAAAAAAGAAGAAATTATGATATTTTTTGTTCAATTATTAATGAATGTGAAATAGTAATATAATGATTCGCTATTAGCAGCCACTATGGTTCAATGTTGTCAAAATAATCTTAGAAACATCGATGATGAATTATTCACTTGCAAGTGAATAATTAGACTTCATTGAATCCGTATTCTTTTGAACTTCACAATTAAACCCCTTAGCTAGAGATAGATTATGCATGATTGATGCATGTTAAGCTTTTCAAGGAAAAAGAATGTCAACACTGGAATTTAAACAAAACATTTGATTCACTCATTCGATTCACACAAAAAATCATTCTCATACAGGTAAAATAAAAAAAATAACTTATCGTTTTAACCTTAAAATCTAGATTAAACAGATAAATAAAAATCCATTTGCACGCGGTTCATATATCTATCTATATTGATGTTTATGTTCATATCGTTTTATGTGACCGTCATTTGTTTTAGGGGTCATCTAGATAGTTAATTAGATGGCGTCAAAAAAAGAAAAAAAACACAAAACGAAGCTACATATTATTGATCCCATGCCCCGTAAATTGTTTATTTAAGACTTTTTATAATGCGGATAAATGAGAATAAAGTCACATCGGTGAACATGAATTTGACAGTTAGTGCCCCTTTAACTTAAGCAGTTTTTTGCATATCAGCAAAGAAAAATACCACGAAGATTTAGAATCAACACGAATCAAAGTCGAAACAAAACTGATATTAAAACTATTTTTCTCTGTAAACTTGTATATTATTTTTATTCTGGTAAAGTTTAATAACCGATGTTCAAAGCTAATAAATCGATTATGAAGACACAATGTACAAACCAATGACACAAATACAATGACTGAGGGAATCGTGTGAGTTCTGGTAGGGGTAAGACCGGCTGTGTCGACTGGGAAAGCATGTCATGATTTGATGCATTATCCGTTATGCGAATACACGCCCAGACTGAATATTCAGTCGGGAATAGGACATCCTCGATTATTTACAGTTCAGACGACTATTCTGGTCTATAGAGATGTAAGAAATCGAAAACATTTACCTTGTGATTGAAAAACAGACACAGTCATAACTCTGTTTGAATAGTTTGTATGAGGAGCAAACCCCTGATTATGAAATCTGTAAAGCGTGAACTTACTAGGGCCTAACGGTATTTTCAGTCGTTGCATTATGTTTTCCAAGGTTGGCCATCAGATTTCCATTCTAGCAATTATAGACATTTCTAATAAATAAATAACTCATAAACTCATTACATCGTTATCAGTCATTTTAGCATATTTTGATATCTTCAACGTAGAGAATATTTTTGCAGCTTATAGTTTTGGTCTCTATCATTCAAACTACGTACACTATAATTTTGAAGTAAAACAGCCAAAAGTTGTTAATTAAGGAGTCATATATTTAAAAGATATAACTTGAATTTACCCTTATGTTCTACCCCGAAACAATATATATGTTAATATCACAAGGCAAGGTTCAGTGTTACATTGCTAATTGAACTTAACAGACACAACATAAATGTACCGGTAAAGTTATCTACACTTGTATCTAACACGTATTCTTTTCATGATATTTGATTCAAAAATTTTAAAATAGTATATTGATCATATATATGATGAACTCAACAAAATCAAGGTATATGCACAAAATGAGTTCATAGGTATTACATACAATATGTTTATAAAATAGGAAAATAACATATATTTTTTAACATCAATACCGAGCCGATTTATAACCTTGAACTACTTAGTAATAAAAATTAAACATAAATGTACCGGTAAAGTTATCTACACTTGTATCTAACACGTATCCTTTTAGTGGTATTTGATTCAAAAATTTAAAAATAGTATATTGATCATATATATGATGAACTCAACAAAATCAAGGTCTATGCACAAAATGAGTTCATAGGTATTACATACAATATTTTTATAAAATAGGAAAATAATATATTTTTTAACATCAATACTGAGCCGATTTATAACCTTGAAATACTTAGTAATAAAAAGAAACAATTTTAATAGATTTGATATAAATTTGTATTGAAATTATTAAATAGTTATGTTTTCTTTAAAAATTGTCGTCGTGGTAATTAATTTGACTGATCGATTGTCCAGTATATTGATTGCTGTTGTTAATCCAAAAATATAAAATTAATTAGAACTGTTTGTCAGCTCGGGGCAAGATCTAGTTACATGTTTTTTAAACTTTAAATCAGTAATACGATTAAATTTACGATTTACTTCATTATTTCATTTTTTTTCTAATATTGTGTAGACCTACATCTGAATGTGCAATCTCCGTCGTGCAAGTCTTTGTTGTATTTTAAACAAAATGCTAACTCAAAAACTGTAAAATGCAAACCAACGTGAATGTAATCAATGTATACTTAATGGTACGAGTATCAGGATTAATTAATTCAAATTAAAACACTCCACATTTTTATTTTTCAATCTTAAAAGTCAAACTTCGACAGGAATCTTCACAGACAAGCCTTTATATGATACCAAAGGACAAACTTCAATTCATCGTGTATTAAAAACGTGAATGTATGACAATATCAAACTTAAAGTTTTATTACAAATCCGATCTCGGTCTCTTATCAATAGCTCATCAGCATCAATTTGAAGAAGAAGAAAATATAAATGTGACTCAAACCTTATTGGTCTAAGCATTCTTAATTTCATGTTCATGGTGATATCATATAAGATGTAACCACTTATCATCATGATAATATAAAAGGGTGATAAAACGATTTTTCTCCAATTTTTTAGCAAGTAATTTATGGAACTTCAAGGGTTCGTGTAAATTAAGATTAATATGACTACATAAGCAAGTCGGCAAAATAAGGCACACTGCATCCTGTTGATTGCTGACTCTTGCGAAGTATAATAAATAAAAAAGGTCTTATGTTGATTTCAAAATGTTATTTACAATACGTGTAGTTTTTACCAGAATTTCCTCTAAATCAAGAATGAACACTATTCAGTGGAAAGATGATGATGATCTGAATTCTGTAATGTACATTTTGTAGAACAATTTGAGATTTGTGCAATATTTCTGTGTGTTAAATTGAATATATATAAGCAAATATTTAGAATTATTTCAAATCCAAGTCGGATGAGACTACTTGTTTAGTACCTCACTTTACGCGAGTTCTGAGGGCCTATTTGATTATGGTGAGCATCTTTGGAATGTTTAAAGGGAACATATATACGATACATACTGTAAACTTATACCATATTCTCGTTGTATTTTAAGATGCAAGAAAAATACCTTCTTATTTTGAACCTATTCTAGAAGAACATAATGCACACATCTATTAACTGACATCAAACAAGTTTCAACTTGGTCAAAAAAGGATAAGGATAAGACTAGTACCAAAGTTACAATAAAACCATATAATACTTGATTAAAATTCAGACCAATTATATAAACAAATATTTATTAATGAGCCAAATTCGTACACACTTCTAGCGATGCAATGCAAGTATTGTCACTAATGATCCATATTAACAAATGTATCATCTATATTAATGACAAAATTGATAACAATAAAATTGAGCCCACTATAATTATTATGTGATTCTTATTTGGTTTATGATTATATATATAGTATTGTACTAGAATACATATTAATATATTAGTGCATATATAAAATTCATGTTACATTTCATAATTTTTTCTTTATCATTTACAAATTCGGTTGACATATATAGTTTTGATTTAATCTTTTAAAAGATTTAATGGTTTAGTATATCGTCATTTCGATTTTTTAGTATAATGCAGTATACAGAATATACTAAGTGCGTCATATCTCATATTTATAATATATCATCTTATGCTTTAAAATGATGTATAACACATGCGATCTGGAACAGCTTCCTCTTCTGGTAAAAAATCCTCGTATGGTTGGAATGTCTTTTGATTCTCTTTAACCTAAATGACAAAAAAGTATATTCATCAGGACTGTAATGTGTTTATAGAGCTACACGAAAATATTGGTATATCTATGTTACAAACATTCAGGTGTGGTCACAAGCAAAGCTAAACAGTTCATAAAAAAGGGTTGCAATTCTCTGTTTTGATATCACCACATAAACGTGTTGCTTGAAATTACTAACCGTATTAATTGGAACAAACTTAACAGCACAAAAGCTAGACACCAAACTATATAAACACAGGAAAGACGTATAGAGATAAGTAGATATTCCTCTTTTACAATAAGCGAATGTTAGTATGCAACCACCCTAACAGAGATTAAACATTCGTAATGCAATGACATTACAATATACAACCAGTTCATGATAGTTTCCCTATACCTGACCGACCATGCGAGGGATGTAAAGCCAGTCAAGGTCGTATAATACTTCAATCATCTTAAACTGATTGATTATATTAAAACTTGCGCACGTAGTCCAAATAAGTATATAACTTTTACTTTTCGATTTCTCGTTCAGATGGCGCATCATGACAACATTCTGCTCATCATAAAGACGTTGCCTTTTACTGTGAGCAAGTGTTTATTATGGTTACCTTTTCGACATCTTTAAACACTCGTATAAAATTTTCTCCTGCCAACTTCTTAAGATCATCGGTAGACCATCCACCTTCTCTGAGTTTTGCAAACAAATCTGGATACTTTGATACATCTTCTAAACCAACTGGTAAGCTGTAAATTCAAAAGAAAGTTCCATTCTTTATCTTCATGCAATTGATTTTTTCAAAAAGCAAAATGTTACGATGATAAACAAAAATAGTGGGGAAAGATTTTTCATGAGAGTCTTTATTACTTTTAACATTATAAAATAGTGTAGAAGATTACATAACAAGTTAATACTGATTCGTTTATTTTTTGTAACATAAATACCATTAAAATGAAATAATATAAAAAATAAAAATGAAAAGATTAAACATTAAAGGAATTCCCCGGGCTTCTGTTACTAATTTCAAATGTAACATACAACTTTATTGGGACTAGTGTACCGGTGTTGTTCAAATATGTGCAATTATTGTTAACAGCGAATACAATATTAAATATTAAAGTAATAAAACAAATTCTTACGTTGGAACTCCGTCGTAATCTGCACCAATACCAACAAAGTCTACACCAATAAAATCTTTGATATAATTTATGTGATCTGTTTTAAAATAAATAAACCATTGTACTAAACAGTCATACATTAGTGGTATCTACACATTAAAACATGCAAGTAATTATCATTTATACAACTGATTAATGTAATTGCAGTGCAAATATTACATGAGCAACTTGACGGCTGCTACATTTGGGGCAAGACCTGCTTACCCTTCCAGAGCAATTGAGATCATCCCGAGTGTTTGTTAGGTTCGTGTTGCTCACTTTTTAGTTTTCTATGTTGTGTTTTGTGAACATTTGTTTGTTTGTTCGTTTTTATTTGCCTTGGCACTGTCAGTTTATTTTCGACTTGTAAGTTTGGATATTCATTTGACATCATTCGCATCTCTTTTGAATACAGATGAAGATTTCACTACATAATTGCTGCGTAATAAATTATTTAGGTTGCCTCCAGACTTAATCTAGTAAAAGATACAAAAGTGTTTTATTCTATTTAATGTCTGAACTACTTTTGGCCTCCAAACCCTATAAATATATAAGCTTTATACTCATTAATATTGTTTTTTTTGTGTTTCTTCTTGTGACCACAACTATACAGTGATTGATAATATTTTGCAAAGACAAGTTAATTATTATTTTTCATTATCTTGAGAAGTAATTCCTTCATGTCATGATCTATGCTCAGTTTAATATGCATGGGTAGGCATTATAATATTTTACACTGAGAGTTAGAGCGGTGTATCAAATGTTGTCCCATATAATACCTACCCATGTTAAAATGAGCATAGAACATTTGACATGGAAGAAATATTTTGATTCTAATAGAACAAACCCAGTATTTCTATAGGTCGAAGCGTACGAAAATACCTTAGAAATTATCGGCGGGTAATTCCCATTTTCTCCCCATGGAGTATGTACATAAAATATTCATATTTAATAAGTTTGCGAACTAATAGCAGGCCTAGGGTAAATATATTTTGTTTGATAAACAATACACAATATTTAAAAGGTTATGTTAGCAGCTAAACAATAAATATCTTATTAGGATAAACATGAAAGTAACGAGAATATAAACAACAAAGTTGTGCGCATGTGTCAAACACATGTTGCGCTTATTAGAACACGACGTTGTTAACAAAGCGTAACGTATTAAGGACGTCATAAAAGAATACGGAATGAAAACCCTTGTCTTCAAACTCAATTAATTGTGTATGAAGTGTATGTATAAAGTAGAATCACAAAAATACTGAAATCCGAGGAAAATTCAAATAGGAAAGTCCGTAATCAAAAGGCAAAATCAAATGATAAAACACATCAAACAAATGCACATCAACTGTCATATTCCTGACTTGATACAGGCATTTTCAAATGTAGAAAATGGTGGATTGAACAAGGTTTTATAGCGCTTAATCTCTCAGACACTTGCATAACGGTCGCATCAAGTTCCGTTATATTTACATCGATGCGTGAACAAAACAGACATAATAGGTAAAATAGTCAAAATATGGATACATGGTATGTATAATTACCAATCACGTGCTGCATGGTTGATTCTGTAGCATTGACAGGAAGGCATCCTTTACTGATATACCCGTCGTAGAAATTAATCATTACCAAACCAGTATTGTTTTTCTTTGAAACAAAAAAATTATGTAAATAAAATTGCATACATGATGTACAGTACATTGTATTTTGAATTTAACACCCTGACCGTTTATGTTCGTGTAAAATAAAATCAACAGACGCCTATTCTTTAGTATATTGTCATATATGTCATTTAACTATGTACACTCATTTTCATTTTCCTTTTTCAGTAATAAAGCTGGTGGTAATCAACAATTTTGTGTTCAATGATCTAACCAAATAGAAACTGTTGAAGTGCAGGGTATTCTATCTACGTGCAACCATAAACCATGTATTGTGGAAACACATTACTCAACTAACAAAGCTACACGTTTGCACGTTGTCGTAGAAGATTGATTGATTGTTGGATGCTTAACGTCCAGTGGCAAATATTTCATGCATATTCAGGACGAGAACAAGTTCACAATAAATACAATAGGTAGGTTGATACAATAGAGGCCATCTGGGATGATGGTCGGGGAAATTTGGACTGCCACTGGAAAATGAGGGTAGATTGGATAGGGACAGAAATTTTGCCTTGCAACAGGCCACCTACGGACCCCTCAAATGTCGTAGAAGAAATCATTTCCTACTATAAGTTTGATCTAACATTATTTGCCTGAATTTGAAGGAAATTGCATGATAATATCTATAAAGATAAGCTTGAAATCTAAAGATTTTTGTTTTGATTTATTTTAGATTTTAGGTTCAGATTAAATCAAATAGTAATTTTACAACTATGCGAAGTAAGTAGTTAATATATAAGCGTATACGGGTTTTAATGCATTAATTTAGATGAAATACGTACCACCAGCTCTAAAACATCGTTCTGTACATTTCGGTAGTGCTCACATTTTTCAAAAGCTGACGAATGACTGAAGATGACCGGTGCAGCTGACGTTTTAATGGCGTCGATCATCGTCTGTTTAGCTACATGAGCCAGGTCTATTATCATACCGAGGCGGTTCATCTCTTTGACAACAATCTACAAATTGATTCAATTAGAAATTTTAGCATTTTTATAAGTATTCCAAAACCATTATGACACTCTTTCTAAGATTCATATTTCAATGACGCAATATTTACATATACACATTCATCTAACATCGAATGATTCATTATCAAATGTTTCCCCTGCTTTAAAAAAAATATAACAACTTGTATCTGAATTAGAAATAAAATTGTATGATATTATCTGAATTTGCACATTACACATATTTTGTAATAATCTTCATTTTTACGGTCTAGAACAACTGTTCGTAAAGGTGATTGCCGTGAAGTTAGGTGATATTGACCACGTTTCAATTTGCTGTTTTACGACCTATGGTTATCGTTCCTTAATGTTACAAGATATAAACATATATCGCCTTTTCAAAATTAGTCAAATATGACATGCAAAATAAAATCCACTGTTGTGTCTTATTGTTGGTTTTATTTTTTACTTTTCTAGGTTACACGCAACACTATCCCGTTTCTATTTAATATATTGAAAATGTTACCTTCCCAAATTCCGATAAACCACGTCGTGAACCGGTCCTGTTTAAATCTTGTTTCCAGTTTTCTGCCCTGTATAAATAAATACATTATAGGAATTGATCTAAATATAACTAAGTTTTCAGCTTTCAAGACAAAAATGTCCATGATATTACTTTTTAAACGGATTCGGTGGTTGTTGTTTTTTTGTCATATTTATAGATATCGTTGATCATCTCAACGAGATTGATTTTCTAGATTGTTCTATTGAATTGTAAGAAAAGTAATTGAGTTGAAATGAACAATGATAATCTGTTTATCGCTATTTTACCTATGAATACGTTGTCATTGACAACGCACGTGCTCCCTTAGTTTCTAGCGATAAATTTTCATGTCACTCGACTCCGCTGAGAGAGAATTATCAGTCAGTAAGATCAAAGGAAAATTTCGTAAAATAGCGATGATTATTATTATTATTAATACGTTTTATAAGAAACTTGTTATATATTATAATTATGTCTCCGATGTTATTATATGAATAAACTCATCATAGATACCAGGATTACAATTTAATATATACGCCAGACGCACGCTTCGTCTACAAAAGACTCATCAGTGACGCTCGAATCAAAAAATGTTTAAAAGGCCAAATGAAGTGCGAAGTTGAAGGGCATTCAGAACCAATTATTGTTTGTATTAAATTTGTTATTTGATTTAATTGCCATCTCTCAATGATAATATTGTGACGGGATTGCTTCCCTTCAAAAGTAAATACTTAGTCAGCCGCAAGGGGTTGAGCTGAGGAAGTACTTCTTTAGCTCAGTTGTCTACACGCTGCCTTGTAACACCGATGTTCCGGGTTCAAGTGCAAGTGGAGACAAGCAATTTTGTAATGAAATCCGTGCTCTCCGGTTACATTTGGCGCCCAACTTCAAAAACCACGGTGATAACAGATGAATTCTAGCTAGGGTGTCGACGTATATTTGTTCCGCCTAACAGAAGTTCCGATGGAAACTTTGTTATAAACATTGTCATAATATCTATTCCTGTTGGAAGAAATATTCAATACCATTTCCGTATGTTAGTGAGTGTCATGATTATTAATGGAATGATGACTCGACGTTAGGGAAGTGTGAAGGGATTGTTTCCCTTCATAAGACTATATTTAGTCAGTGGTACGCAGTTGAGCTAAGGAAGTACTTCTTTAGCTCTGTCGGGTATACGCGCTGCCTTGGTTCGAGTCCCGATAGAGAGAAGAAATTTTGTAATGAAATGCTCTCAAACTGTTACAATATATAATACAACATTTTATTTAGTGCAAAAATAAACAAATATATGGAATGGAATATTACCATGAAGTGTCACAGCTGTGAGTTAATGTCATATATCTAACCCCTAATGAATAAAATGACCGCAAAACACCCAATGTATTACTAATCATGTGACCACCTTCTAAACCAATCAGACTCGCAATTCTGTTCCTTGAGAGGTATGCGTCAAGTATACCTGAAATAGAACAAAGTATAATTGTCAATAATAATCATTGATTTCTTTTTTAAATGTAACTTCTACAATTGGATAGAAAAATACAGATTATTTTATTTCACAATAAAAGGAATGTCGTAATCATCGAACAAAAATGTAAGAATGAAATTGGCCAACTCATATATGATTACTATTCATCATTATGTATCATAAATATATATACATATATATAAGTAACCGCTGTGGATAGTAAACTTGGAATTGGCGGTAAATAGCAAATGCAAGTTATTTTTAGTAATGGATGTTCATATTTTACAGTAAAACGCAAAGCAAATTCAAATTAAAGTAATTCAAAACAAAAAAAATCACTAACTTTAGAAAAAAAGGGGGAGGGCTAAACAAATATTGTCCTGTTCCCAATGCAAGTACCTATGATAAATTTTGTAAAACTTTTCAAATAACGACCGAGTACCAGTACACAGTATCATTGTAATAGCATTGCAAATATCTAGAGTTGCAATTTTCTGATATTTTTTTAAACTAGAGGCTCTTAATTAAGAGTCTGTGTCGCTCACCTGGGTCTATGTGCACATTAAACAAAGGACACAGATGGATTCATGACAAAATTGTGTTTTGGTGAAGGTGATGTGTTTAAAGTTCTTACTCTACTGAACGTTCTTGCTACTTACAATTATCTCTATCTATAATGAACTTTGCCCATTAGTAACAGAGGAAATTATTTTGTAAAAATTGACTAAAAATTGACTATAAAGGGAAATGACTCCTTAAGGGGTCATCTGCATTTTGGTCATGTTGACTTATTTGTAGATCTTACTTTGCTGAACATTATTGCTGTTACAGTTTATCTCTATCTATAAGAGTATTCAAGATAATAACCAAAAACGACAAATTTCCCTTAAAAAATAACCAATTGAGGGGCAGCAACCCAAACCGGTTGTCCAATTCATCTGAAAATTACAGGGCAGATATATATTGACTTGATAAACAATTTAACCCCGTGTCAGATTTGCTCTAAATGCTTTGGTTTCAGAGTTATAAGACAAAATCTACATTTTACCCCTATGTTCTACTTTTAGCCAATGCAGCCGCACACATTTTTTAAACTAGATACCCCAATGATGATTGTGGCCAAGTTTGATTAAAGTTGGCCCTGTAGTTTCAGAGGAGAAGATTTTTGTAAAAGATTACAAACATTTATGAAAAATTGGTAAAAATGACTATAAAGGGCAATAACTCCTTTAGGGGTCAACTGACTATTTTGTTAAGTTGACTTATTTGCATCTTCGCTAGCCAAGGGTTACGATCCACTCCCGTTCTCTTCACCCTTGGCAGATTAAGCCAACATTTGTGAAAACAATGTTGCGCAATCTATCGGAAGGTTAAACTCACGCCCATTCCGAATACATTATTCTTGACCAATGGTAGCAATTGAACTCTTCAATTTGGAGTTTAAAACACGGTAGCGTCTAGATTCTAAACGCTTGATAAAGCCGGAAACGAAAATATACGTCAACATTCATGCATTTGTGAATGAAACATACACAGGAACTTCTACTAATTGATTAAAAACATTCAAGTTGTCACTAAATATAGTCGTATGTTTATAGAATGTAAAGACTTGTTGAACAATAAACACGTGGCAATTGTTTACAAATACTTTCTACATTTACACGTGATCCTGTTATATGCGCTTTTTGATTGGATGCAGCGAGTTTCGACTGCAACCAATCAAAATCCTTCCCTTGTGTCTCCGAAATTTTATCTCAATCCGCCAAGGGTGAAGAGAACGGAAGTGGATCATAACCTTTGGCTAGCGAAGATGACTTATTTGTAGATCTTACTTTGCTGAACATTATTGCTGCTTACAGTTTATCTCTATCTATAATAGTATTCAAGATAATAACCAAAAACGACAAAATTTCTTTAAAATTACCAATTCAGGGGCAGCAATCCAACAACCGGTCGTCCGATTGATCTGAAAATTACAGAGCAGATAGATCTCCACTTGATAAATAATTTAATCCCTTGTCAGATTTGCTCTAAATGCTTTGGTTTCATAGTAATAAGCCAAAATCTACATTTTACCCCTATCTTCTATTTCTAGCCATGGCGACGATCTTGGTTGGTAGGCCGGGTCACCGGACACATTTTTAAAACTAGATACCCCAATGATGATTGTGGCCAAGTTTTGGTTAAATTTGGCCCTGTAGTTTCAGAGGAGAAGATTTTTGTAAGAGTTAACGACGACAGACGACGGATGACGGACGACGGACGCCAAGTGATGAGAGGAGCTCACTTGGCCCATCGGGCGAGGTGAGCTTATAAAAAGAAATTAAAATGGGGTCAAATAGGTTGCATGTAAATCTCCGTCCGAGAAGAATTTTAATTACAAATATTGTATCAACCTTAGTCATTTAAATTTACCTTGTGCAGTTGTCACTAGTTCAAAGGTGTCATCATACTTATTAACAAATTTATGGATCACATCAACTTGGTCCATACCAATACGTATTGCATCCTTTCCAATTGCAGAGCATGGTCCGAATGCTGCCCAAAACTAATAACAGAAAAAGATAAATTGAAGACAGTCATGTTTTTCTTCAAATTTTCAATTACATGATTCCCAAAACTTCCTTCATTTAATTTAAAAAGTAATGATATCTGTCTGTCATCCAAAATACTTAAATATTTCTCAAACTCCAAAGTATATTCAAAATACTTAAATATTTCTCAAACTCCAAAGTATATTCAAAATACTTAAATATTTCTCAAACTCCAATGTATCTTTAAATATTACTTGCTAGCCAATTTTGTTTGAATTGATCTATTAGGTTCTGTTTGATGATTACATGTAGCCATGTTCTGTAAACAAAAACAGATATTGTCCTATACATATGATAAGCCACGCATGTGTAAAAGAGGAGCGATAGATACCAGAGGGACAGTCAACTCATAGATCGAAAGGTTACTGTCAACTGATTTTAATTCGGCTATTAAATCTGAAATTTTGTCCTTATCACTACATTCTAAGAATTCTTTCTTTTTCTCCACTTCCCACAAGTAGCTTTAGACCTTCTTATCTACAAATGAAATCAGTTACCTGAGCGCCAACCATGCCTTGCTTTAATCTTGGAATGTCAGTTTGTGGTGGTAATCTAGGAAAGTCATAACTAGTCATATTTGTGGTGTTTGTCCATTGTATTCTAGTGTCTGCTCTTAAGTTCACTTCGTAAACTTTGTTTTGAACATATTGTCGATATTGCCATGGTAAATCGTTGTGACTAAAATTGATATATAAATATAATACACAAAGAGATACTTTATACAGTTACAATAGTATTCGCAGAGTTTAAAATAGGAAATAGTTTTGTCGTGTAAAAGATACGCATGATGGACTCATTTTGAACATTTAGACCCCACATGGTACTTTTTAAAGTAAGTTTTGCTTTTTACATCATCGCTGTCTGCTGTTTGATAATCAATAAATAACAAAAGTTTATCTAAGCTGCTAAAATATATTTATTGTATTAGGATAACAGTCAAAATAACGATAAAATTAACAGTAAAATTGTGCGCATGTGTCAAACATATGTTGTGCTTATCAGAACACGGCGTTTAGTCTTTATTTACAACGCGTAATAAGCACGTCATAATAGAATAAGTAATGATTCATGGAAGCCATAGATTTGTTGCCGTGATATTCGAATTTTATGCTGAGCGATAAAGTTAACGAATATCACGGCACGTGCCAGGTGTTAATTTAAAATAAATCTATAGCTTCCATAAATTATTGCGATTCTAATAGGACAAATACAGCCATTATTATGTACCTCTCTGAGTCTACGCTAAGCTTGAATATAACAATAATTTTATCATGGTGTTGTTTACAAAGCAAAAAGAGCATGTCATATCAGAATGAGTTATAATAACTTATTTCATACTATACGTACCCATCAATTAAAGGGTATTGTTTTAGTACATTTTGAGCCTCTTGTACATTCTGATCTGGAGAATCACGCTTTGCTAAAGGTATTCCAACTGCTAATCCAATCATGATTCCTATTAAAGCAGCTATTAGAAATCCATAAATACAAACATGCTGTCGCTTCTTTTTCCTCTTAGATACATGTAAAGCTTGTGTACTGCTGTTTTCTTCGTTCAAGTTGTGGAATTCCATTATTCAAGTCTTCTGTATAAGAGTATGAAGTTATAAGCAAGAATTCAATTGATTGAGAAAAATGGATAAATAAAGCAATCCACTTATAAAAAAACAACATTAACTCCAAGCAAAGCGGGACAATTAAAGTCGATTATTTCTAATTGCTTCTACTCCTTCCGAAACTTTTACCTTAGTTATGCCATGGAAGTATTATATTGGCAATATAATACTTCCATGGTTATGCCAAAGAATGTAGATCAGAGATTGCTACAAACCTACAAAAAAAAGTTACCTACCGTTATGATTCTATAAGTTGCTGTGTGGACATGACACAAAGAAATCACAAATTAAACTATCTAGGTCAATATCAAACAAATATTAAAATACTTCAAGTAAAGTGTGAAAATATATATGATATACTAAGTGTTTTCGTAAACATACAGCAGACGTCTCTATATTGGCTTGTGAAATTCCCCACTAACCTAACCTTATTATATATATTATCTTAATAGTAATTGCTTATATTGCGTAATAAGCAGGAGACAAACAAAACACAAAGGGGCATAACAGAAAAGAGATAAACAAATAATTGTTTAAACAATATGACAATAGAACATAAAAACAAAGTACATAATGATAAATTCAATCAAATTGCAAGTGTGTAAAGCTATACTTCAAGTGATTTAATAGAATAAGTACTAACCTGAGATCAAAGCAAGTGATATCCGCCGAATATAGTATCGTCCACTTACTGAAGAAATATTATTACAATTAAATTGTGTCTTGCAGTCACCATTAAAGAGGGATGTATCTTTTTTCTGTTGTAAAAGTAAAGTTGCGGCTCACCGTTTGTAGGAACTGGTTATACATATAAGGACCCTGGATGTGTCACCGCTCATACGTGGCACCCCTCCCCTTTGAAGAAGACGTTACTAATTTTAAAAACTCGTGTCTAATCCATTTGTCTCTTTTTAACAATAAAATATATTTATACTAATCCCCCCTTTGAGGTTGTCAAAAATGGTGCGTCGTGTAGATTATAATTTAAATTTAGATTTGACTAATTCATCAATTAATCTATCACTTATAATATAATTGTGATTTTGTATTAAAAAACAATTATAGATTTGCCTGCAAGCTAATTAAAGCGAAAAGTTTAATGAATAAGTAATACTGAAATAATTTGGTTCAATTGATGTGGATGTGAAATGAAGATAAAATTTTTATTATTAGCACTGTGTTCTTCAATTTACTTTATTTAAATTGAAAATTATAAACGTTATAAACACCCCCCTTCCCCACATCAATCAACCCAAATCCAAAGAACCAACGACTACATGTATGGTCATAAAGTAATCCGTGTTCTTTTTTTATTATGGAAAATGAATTATGTCGTTGGTTGTTGTCTGTTATATATTTTTTTCGTTTAATGTTTTTTTAATATAAATGACAATCATACCACACCTTCTTATATTTATAAATATATATATAATTCGTTTAAACATCAGTCCAAAAACGTTAGATCTGTTTTGCGTTAGCAGATAGTTGTTCTTCCCTTGCCGGGATTCGAACTCACGCTACTGAGATATCGTGGCACCAAATCGCCTTGATCTATGCCCGACGCGCTAGACCACTCGTCCACCTAGGCTCTAGAGGCTCTATGCCCTACCCTCTAGAGCCAAGGTGGACGAGTGGTCTAGCGCGTTGGGCATAGTGCAAGGCTTAAGAGCCTAGGTGGTCGAGTGGTCTAGAGCGTCGAGTATAGTGCAAGGCGATTTGGTGCCACGATATCTCATTAGCATGCGTTTGAATCCCGGCGAGGTAAGAACAAAAAATTTGCGAAAGCAAATTTATAGATCTAACATTGTTGGTTGATATTTAGACGAATTATATACATATAGATTGTGTTTTAAGCCTTGTATCACCATTCACTGCTGGTGATCAGATAAATAAAATCTGTTCAGGCCGTTAGTTGTCTCGTTTAAATTGTTTCTACAATGTCATTCGAGGCCATTTATAGCTGACTATGAGGTATGGGCTTTGCTCATTGTTGAAGGCCGTACGGTGACCTACATGTATAGTTGTTAAAATTTCTATTTCATTTGGTCTCTTGAGGAGAGTTGTCTCATCGGCAATCATACCACATCTTCTCTTTTATATTTATTCGTTTATACAAATATAACAAAGCACTAAATGTATGTTAATTAAAGTTTGTAATAAAAAAAAAGCAACTTGAATATCCAGAAAAGGAATGTTCAAAGTATCAGTCATGAATAAAACACAGTATAAATGTATATGACATCTACCGGAACGTTTTTATTCTAGACGGTTACCAATTCAACACTGTCGGTAATCATGATCTTTGAATAGTTTAAATATAACTGATTTTATTATCAGTAAGTAAATGCCATACACATATCATTGTTATACACATGAATTGAATGCACTTTCACGATACTACCACTGTCGATACCTATATTTTGGCATTACACAAGGTCATGTTTTTCTTTGTCTATTAATGTCGACTTTTGACTAAATCCATTGAATGATGGAGGTGTACTGATTGATATGGGTTTTCTCATTGTTGAAGGGCATATTATTGCCTATAATAATTGGTGACATTTTTACATCTACTTCATTTGTACTTTAATGGAAAATTGTCTCATTGTTAATCGTGTCATTTTTTTTTACTGTAATCACTAGCCAGTCAACTGACTCGACCCCAATCTAAACTGACTAGGATTGTCAGTTTTTCTATAGAAGGTCGGTGGTTGTTTCCGGGCACTCCGGCTTCCTCCACCAATAAAAACGGGCCGCCATGAAAAAGCCTAAATATGGTGCTTAAAGATGGCGTTAAAACACAAAAAATCAAAATCAAATCTTATTATTTTTTATAAAGCAGTCCTTGCTTGCTACATTTTTACTTAAACCCAAGCGATTTCAGATAATTGCGGCGGGGAATTTCACCAATTTGAAACTACAAAAAAATGAAGAACTTTTTTCGTATTTTTTTTTTTATCTTTGTCTGTGCGCATTTCCAGAGCTTGTCATGATTATTGCTCTAGCAAATTCAAATGTAAGAAGTCGTCAGAGTTTGCAGCATAATCTAAACGAATGTGTAAATGCTGAATGAGAAGACTATAACTGTTCATTGTAAGGCTGTGAAAAACTCTGGGCATATTGTTGGTATGTTTTGTGGTATAAACAGTTCAATTTGGGGTTTTTTAACTGTTTTTTTTTAATTGAACATAAAAACTTTTTTTAAATTCGAAAAATATAATTTGTTTATGTACAGTCAAGTCCTATGATTTTTTTTCACATTTATTTACTTTTGTTTCGGGCAAACGGACTGACTTTTTAACAGATAAAGGACTAGGTTTGATAAGGCCTAAAAATGGCCCATATTTTTTTAAATTTCAAATTATGATTCATTGACCAATATCACAATGAATCATAGCTAATACAGTGACTGAATAGATAGAAAATTAGCCTTCTTGTTGAAAATTTAAGTTCCTGCCTTTTAATCATGACGTCATAAAAGACACTCATTTAAAAAAAAATCAATAAAAATGGGTTATTTTCCATTGATTATTGGAAGGTAGCATAGAACGCACACGTCGTAAAAATATATTTTTTGAATAATGTTTGTAAAGACATTTTACATGTCTAACTTGAATATTAATGCCTGTACTTTATATTTCCTGGTCCTATTTTTTTTTCAAATTTCGCCAAATTCTAGTATTTTGGCCTATTTGGGATAGTTCTATTTAACTTTGTCACATTTCTTTGAGCCAACTTAAAACATTTTTAATCTTGTAACATTGGACTTTATAATTGGGACCAACTATGGCCCTTACCAAACTTACTCGTAATGCGTTTTGTCGCGCAAATGAGGACATAAATGTATACAGGGACGGACGGAGTATATAGAAATCACTACACAAAATTAATCAAACAAGAAATATATTATATATATATATATCACACTCATGCACGGAAAAGCTTAGTTCTTCATGATGTTTTCTGATTCCTCATTAAACTTGAAACAGGGAACAAGAAACAAATGTACCAGGATACTATTAGGAAGTCTCTTAAACAAAGTTCCAATAATTAGAGTCATTCCCAAGTTCGCTGGGCATTGGGCAAGTCTAGTAAACAAAGGTTAGGCCCATTAAAGTAATATGCAACTAATGACCCCTGGGGACAGATCTCTAGATTACATTAAAATCTTCGTGACATAACGAACAGGAGTATACATTGTACATGGCTTAATGATGGGGATCTTAACCATTTACAATATATTTGAACATATGTAAGTGCCAGGGGTGGGGATGGTACAGACATAACAAATCAGTAATATAAAGTTGAGAATTGAAATGGGGAATGTGTCAAAGAGACAACAACCCGAATAATGAGTGGGAAACAGCCTAATGCCACCAATGGGACTTCATAATCAACACAGCGAGAAAATCAGGAACCCGGAAGAGGGCTTCAGTAATCCCATTACAAAAATATGTGCAAGTTCAGTAGAAATGGAAGTCATATCAAACCCCGATACACACAAAGGAACTAAAATTTAAATAAACAAGACTTACAAATGCCAGAGGCATCAAAACGACACTCTTTTTGAAAAACTTTACATGTAACACTTTGTACCCTTCGTCGGGCTTTTTTATCGGTAAAGTAACTGTATGTGTTTTCTTGCTCTGTTTATTGTCTATTTTATCGGTAAAGTAACTGTATGTGCTTTCTTGCTCTATTTATTGTCTATTTTTGTTGGTAGCAGCAGCAGACAGAAAATTTGAAAACAGATGATCCATTCACAAATATTACATACTCAGGTGAATAAATTATTCTGAAATCAATTATTATATAATACGTTTTGCGGTTTAACTTGAACAACAAACCAGCTTCTCATGTAACAACAATCCGCAGGGAGAAATTTCGTTCTACTCTTTCACAAACACATTTTTTGTCTTGCAGGGACACAAATCTGTAGTCTTAAGCCCTGTTATCAACTTTTGTTTATTTGACCATGTAAATTTGGTTCAAGTCATTGGTTCTCATTATCTAAGTTTTTCATTAAAAATTTGGTAAAAATAAAACCCGCATTGTGAATGGAGTCCATTTGAAGTTTCAAGAAAATTGGATGAGATTCTATTCCATCCAAGTCCTTCAAAGTTTGTTTTTTTATGATAAAACTTTGACGGTTGTCACTATAAAAATCCATCAAAAACTTTACCAAGAAAATTTATACAAACAATCTGTGATAGACACTAGGTCTTTAATTCTGAACTTTGTGAGCTTGCAAGAGAAGATGTACATACCAATGTTTAAATGTTTGGTTTGACACGGCTCAGGATTGAATCCAGGACATCCAGTTCTCCTTTACTCGAAACAAATTAATAAAATAGGGAGAGACAAACAAACGAAAAACATTTCAAAGATATTATATCATTTATGAAACTTGACTTACTTAGTTAGTAAGTTCCTCCTAGGTACAATTCAGAATGGCTGAACGAGACAAAATAGATAGATAATTAGCTTTAATTGGCTGTTGTCTTTTGATATACATTCAATATGGCTTAAAATGGGTTCAATCTTCATCTATCAACTTTCAACACTATGAAAAATATAAGTCACAACGTAAGAGATAACTAAACAAGAACGTGTCAATAGTACACGAATGCCCCATCCGCACTATTATTTGCTATGTTCAATGGACCGTGAAAATGGGATAAAATCTCTAATTTGGCATCAAAATGAGAAAGAGCATATTATAGAGAACATGTGTAATAAGTTTCAAGTTGATTAGACTTCAACTTCATCAAAAACTACCTCGACCAACAACTTGAACCAGAAGCGGGTAAGACGGACGAACGGACAGACGGACAGACGAACGAAGAACGAACGAACGAATTGACGGACGAACGGACGCACAGACCAGAAAACATAATGCCCATAAATGGGGCATAAAAAAAATACAGTGTATAGGCACCTTAAAGCACACTCAGTGGCTGCCAATTACCACACGGATTATTTTCAAAAGAATACTGATAACGTTATATGATATCATCAGGTGATTTGAAATAGGACATTCTATTTGTTTGATGTAAAATTCTGATTGAAATATGAGATTGTACAATGTATTTTCACTGATATTTTTAAAATTCTTTTATTGAACAACAAACTTAACAAAATAACCGGTTTGATTCAGATATGGTTTAATATTGATCTAAGCAGACACAAAAGAAATGCACCGGCAAAGTGTATATATGATGAACTCAACAAGGTCTATGTACTTATATAAACTCACAGGTTTACATACAACATGTTAATAAAATATAGAAATATATCATTTTACAATATTACTGCGCCGATTTGAAACCTCGAAAAACGACTATGTTATAAAAAAGTTCAAAGTGGTAAAATAAAGAAAACAGATAAAGCCTAAAAATTTAAAAATAAATGATTAAGGGTTCAGCGGAACCCTATGTCCCACCTGATATTGCCGAAGTACGAGTAAATGTTAAATAAATGTTGGCTGGTAAAAATAAATAAAAAAATACTAAAAATTGAAAAAAAAATATTAGTTTCAAAACTGTGCTTCTATATAAAATTCTAAATATTTTTGATAATAATATTGATGTCTATAAAACCTTCAACGCTAGACTAAACGTTCATGTTGACGCTGGTGCCGATTTTTTGGTAAACATTGCTATTTCACGAAAAGTAAACAAAAAATGCATGATTTTTTTTTGTAAACACCAGTGAATATACTTTTTGTAGACTGGTTCTCTGTCCTTTGTCTGTTTGGCTTTGTGATACCCGTATGTTGCAAGGGAGAGGACCAGCCTATACTTTTTGGACCTTTTGGATTATAATAGCTCTTCATCTTTTATATAAGCTTTGGATTTCAAATATTTTGGCCACGAGCATCACTGAAGAGACATGTATTGTCGAATTGCGCATCTGGTGCAAGAACATTGGTACCGTTAATTTTATTATGGATTAGTGCAACTTGAAGCAGTCACAAATACCCCGTTTGTGTTTGCCCCCGATGTAAAGGGGAAGTTTCTCAATAAATTTATATATGAAATAAGCAACCGTAAAAATAAAGTAAAATTAAGAAATAATTATTTCATGTCATGCTCTATGTTCATTTTAAAATGGGTATGCATTATATTTGTCAATATCTTAATACCGCGCGTAAGCATGTTAAAATGAGCATAGAGCATGGCATGATAGAATTATTTCGATTCTAATAGGAATATTTTGAACTTTTGTACTTCGAAGCGGACCTATAATACACGCTCGAAGTGTCGCCCTTTTGATATGAACCAAAAACTTTAAAAAAAAAACAGAAGCCTTCAAACTTACTTTAAGAAATGTTTTTATTTAATTTCCTAGCGAGCAACACTAACAAAAGTGTCAATTTTGATCTGCTGTTGTTGTTTAAAATGTATCTGACGTTGCAATTTCGATTGTGACGTCAATCACGTGCATCCCATGTTTTATTCGAATTAGAACATGGCTTTGTATCCAAAGCTAAAGAAGAACGTCATATTAGAAATTACGTTTTGTGGCAAAAGAAATCTCGATATTAATAAAAATGAAGGCTGATACGCATTAAACTACTTATTAGTTCTGAACAGACAGACTTTTCTAAATATCCTACTGTAAATTATTCTACCATTGATCACCATTGGATACCTTAACTTGAGTGGTTTTATGCATAACAGGCCAGAAGAATACTATCAATACGAAACAAATTCGAATAAAACTGATATTTTAATTATTTTGCCCTTCATACTTGTATATTACATTTATGTGGTTTTATTCTGGTAGAGTTAACCGATGTTCAAATCTTATAAATCGATTAAGAAGATACAATGTACAAATCAATGCAATAAAATACAATGACTGAGGGAATCCATAACCTCCAAAAGGGGCAAGACCGGGTGCGCGCACAGAATAAGCATCCCATGACATGATGCATTAACCGTTTCTGCGAATACACACTCAGTCAAAATGTCGGGAAAAGGGTGCAATAAAATACATCATAGAAAAAAAAAACAGTTAAGTTATGACTGTTCGTTCAAAAGTTTGTTACTTTCCGGAAAGTCCTTATTTATGCAATTTTAGGTGGTTTTCCTCAATTATGCAAATTTTGAACCAAGTTATCTCAAAAATTAAGTCATGAAGGTATATTTTTCTTTGCACTTTCCCAAAGTACACATTGAAATTAGCCTACTACAAAACTTTCAAGACAAAATCAACGAGCTCGGAGATCTCTTCTCGTACTGTACCCATGCTCTTAATGAAATCCGTAAAGCGAGAACTAACTCGAGCGTAACGTGTCTTTTCAGTCGTTGCTTTATGCTCCGGCAAGGGTGAACAACAGATTAACATTCTAGCATTGATATAAGGTTGGAATAAATGGATAACTCCTATGTTTATCAGTCATTTTAGCATATTTGAAGATCTTGAACGTTGCTGATCATTTTTGCTGATTATAGTTTTGGTCTCTATCATTCAAACCACTACAATTTTGAAGCAAAACAGCTAAACGTAGTTAATTAAGGAGTCAATTGATGATTTCAGTCATTTTGGAATATTTGATAATCTGTTAAATATTTAATTATCTGTTACTGCTTATCATAATTATTTCTTTCTCTTTATTATTATTTATTTTTTGATAGTTTAAAACTTGATTTTTCACGATGGGTAAATACACCTCATATTTAATTTTGTATTGTAAAGAATAGTGTGTAGTTCTTTATATTTAAGGAATTTGTGTCGGACTAAAATTTCCAAGACTTTAAAAAGATATAACTTGTATTTACCCTTATTTGCACGAAAAGACGGAACCTTCATAATCGATAACCCTAGGGTCATTCAGAGTTCTTGAAATCTTTTTTTCTTGGCGGTCATTGGGTCATTAATTTGACTTAGATTTATCAAACGCCTATTAGTTAATGTAAATCATTGCTCAATACTATATTAACTCCATCATAGTTTCTATGTTATTTATTTGGTTGTTTTGCATTTCAATGATTTTTATACTTTGTCAGTTTGATTACATGTTTGATTTCGTGTTTGTTTTATATCTCATGCATTATACTACAATCATTTATAATGAAAAGTGCATTAATATAAATATAAAATGATAGAAATAAAAGACTAAGCCTGATGTTTATTCCTCAGCTGCAAATTTAGTAATAACAAAAAACAACTTTGTTTGTTCAAATACAAAATACTCTGGTTCATTCCTCTTGATGTTCCATCATCGTCATCTTATTTTGTTCCATCTGCTATAATAATTACAGTGATTGTTTTAATTCTTAAAACTGGCCCCTGATGACTTATTAAGTCAAAGTTTTGTTGAAGTCTTAGACACATGATTTTATTAGGTGTTTTTTAACTACCTTTCAGTAACTGTGAGTACATATATAACTTACATATTTTGTGTGTCTTTTTATTGCGGGGGGAGGGGGGTTTAGGTGTTTATGTGCAGTTAGTCCTTATGTCGCACTATTACAGTTTCAAACAACACTGTCCATAGTAAGGGGAGGGTTTGGTGCCAGCAAACATGTTTAACCCCAACACATTATATATATGCATATCACAAGTCAAGAGTCTGTAATTCAGTGGTTGTCGTTTGTTTCTGTATATTCAAGTTATTTCTGTTTATTGTTTTGTGCATGAATAACGCCATTAGTTTTCTAATTTGAATTGTTTTTACAATTACCATTTCGGAGCTTTTTCTGGTTAATTATGATGTATGGGTTTTATAAAAGCCGTACGGTGACCGAGTGGTTTTAAACTTCTATATCAGTTGGTCTGATAGAGGATTGTCTCATTGGCAATCATACCAATTCTTTTTATACGAAGTGGTTTCAACAAAGAGTTTCAAAACGTGCAAGGACGACGATGATGAACACTAAGTGATGGAAAATAAGCTAACCTGATTCATTTGACCAAATGAGATGAAAATGGAAACTATTATTAAAGTAACCATATCATTTATATACATCTATATATATAAACAAGTCTGAATTGAAAACTACGTCCAAACATATGATTGCGTTGGATAAAAACCGCAATTTTTATACGGGTGCGTGTAAAAACAAATTTCGTTGTAGAAGGGTCTAAATACAGCACAAACAACTTCTTCCAAAAGACCAAAAGAGTGAAAAAGTATATTTAAACAAAACGCATTTGACTAACAGGACGAACAACTGATGTCCTTAAACCCTGCTTACTGCCATTGGGCTTGTATCATATTTTCCCTCCAGTTTGTATTATCCGTTCATCCTCTTTTGACTCTTAAAAAAAATCAAGAGTCTATCCTGAATTCAGGTAAATTATATGTCCTTCCAAATAATGTTTCGATCCCTGACAGCACTGAAGAGACCTTAATTGTCGAAATCCGGATCTGGTGTACAAGTTTTTGCACCTTATGTTTATGGAATAACATCTGTGCCGCAAGTTTATTGTTTTATGGTTAGTATTAGATTAATATTAAGATCCATTTTGTTACATCTTGTGATCTTTTTTTTACAATTAATTTTTTTAATTAGTTTATTCACGAATAGTATTTTGGGCAAAATCCTGAAATAGTTGACACAAAGGTTATTATTTTTTTTAGAATTTAACGTACATGTTGGGTTACTTTTCAAAGGGGAGTTATTTTATTTTATCTTATATAGTTGTTATTACTGGTTCAATCCATTCTAGGACCTTTCAACTTTCTGATTTGAATAAATGAGTCAGAGAAATGAATCCTCTAATCAAACGTGTTTTAGATCATAGTTGTAGATGATGGTTGTAAATGATATAGGTGATAAATATAGATGACGATAAATGTAGAAATGCTTAGGTTTCTACTCCCTCAGAAAAAGTTTGCCTTAAATGGAATTGGCTATTTTATGAGATTATTTTTGTTCATATATCCTTTAAGTTGTTTCGGTTCCTACAAAACACCCATCACTGGCCGACTGTGCAATTTATTCTAAGTCGTTGACAATATAGAAACTAACAAAGTCATTATTCAAATAAGAAGATGAGGTAAGATTGCTAATATGACAACCCTCCACCAGAGATCAAATAGCATGAAAATTAACAACTATAGATCATCGTACGACCTTCATTAATGAACAACGCCCATATCGCATAGAAAGCTATAAAAAGGCCTCAAAATGACATATCTACTCTGAAAATATTTAAAACAATTCCAAAAGCAACAACTTTCGAATTATAATTAGGCTAAAGGACCTTACAGTATTAACAGATAATGTTTTGATCATAATACAAGATCATACAAAGATGGGTATTCAATCCATTTAATCAGCAATGATACAACTTAATAACACGTAGAATATATAACATACACGTACAAGACAGCAAAGCTCAGTCATTATTGGACATCTAGTACACATATTTTGAAAGTGGTTGAAAACAGTTTTATAAATGTGCCTTTATAAATTAAAGCATTGTCAATACTGTGATTCAGCCAATTTTGTAGCTAGGCAGACCTGTATTCTATTATTATTTTCAATATTTTATTTTGTTATTTTGATTTCTGTAGTTTTAGAATAAAATTTGTATTCTTTTGTCCGAAATGGGAGAATTATTTAATTTATATCATGCATTCAATATTACCACTATCAATGCGTTTTTCCTATGTTGTGAAAAAACACCGTATTAGGGCTTATTTGCTCATATCAATTAATACTTATTTCTGATTAATACATATATTTCTCGGAAACAACAAGTCATGCCACTAAAATCTTCTAGAACACCTGGGCGTGGTGGTAGGAGTTGATGTAGAGGCAGAGGGTGCTCTGATAGAAACGAATCCTGATCAAGCAGATATTTCGGACCGACCAATTCAACCTAAATTGCAACCTCTTGCTGATGCATAAAGCTCAAATGACGATATTTTAGTGATCGATAGCAGAGATGACACACATGTGTCAATATATATAGGAAGATGCGGTATGAATTCCAATGAGACAACTCTCTATCCAAGTAACAATTTATAAAAGTAAACCATTATAGGCCAAGGTACAAAAAATGTACGGCCTTCATTGTGACACGGAGTCTTAGCTCACACCGAACAGCAAGCTATAAAGCAATCTAATTAAAAACCGATCTCTCATCGCTCCTGTTTCTGATATGTCGCGTGGGAGATCTAACGAAACCCGCTTTGAGGTCACATGTGAGTGACCTCGTAGGTGTGTCTTTTTCGACCAATGAAATTGAGTCTTCCACGATCCTGGAAGTTTAACGTAAGGCAAAGGGATGTAACTCATTTTATTTACGACGAAAACGTCAGTCAAAATAATTCATAAACTTTTTTGATTGGCTTATTAATAGGTCGTCAACTCATTTGCATATCTTTATAAATTCATAACTTTTAGTTCACTCACATGTGACCTCAAAGCCGGTTTCGTTAGATCTCCCACGCGACATATCAGAAACAGGAGCGATGAGAGATCGGTTTTTAATTAGATTGGCTATAAAGGGCCCCCAAAATTACTGGTGTAAAACCATTCAAACGGGAAAACCAACGGTCTAATCTAAATAAACGAGAAGCATTGTTGAGCTGTTAGAGAAAATGGACAAGAACTACATACAGACAAACAAAACCTGGATATATATATATATATAATATATTTTATATAAAAATGACAATGAGAAGGGTGGTCGTAGTATGAACGTAGTCAGGTCGTAGGAAGAGCGGGATGAGGACGGCAAGGGCGTGCTAGAATCGTACTATAGTCGTGAACAGCGTGGAGTAAACGTGGTATAGTCGTAGTTGAAGCGTAGTTGGGTCACGGTGAGAACGTGATGGCCGTAGTGAGGTCGTAATAACGTTGCTGTGAGATCGTAGTGCAGTCTCTCCGAATAGAATCACGCTCTCGCTACGATGGTACAGCGACCTTCGCGATCTTACTACGACCTTAGTGCGCTCTCACTACGCATCTACTACGACCTGATTTCGCCACGACCGCACCACGATTGTTTTGAACATGTTCAAAGTTGGCCACGCTCATAACGTTCTTGAAGACCTCACCACGACCGTGATACGACCTTACTGCGATCTACACGATCGTACTACGATCATCAACATTTGCATTTTTTTCACAGATCGTAGTGCGATCGTGGCCTAGTAGGTCCGTGTATATCTGCGTCCATTCGTTTTTCGTTTTGAAATATCAAAAACAAAAAACAAAAAACGAAAGTGTTTTTATTTTTCGTTTTTGATTTCATAAAAACCAAAATGAAAAACGAAAGTGTTTTCATTTTTCGTTTTTGATTTCTTAAAAACCAAAACGAAAAACGAAAGTGTTTTCATTTTTCGTTTTTGATTTCTTAAAAACCAAAATGAAAAACAAAAGTGTTTTCGTTTTTCGTTTTTGATTTCACAAACAAAAAACGAAAAACAAAAGTATTTTCATTTTTCAATTTTGATTTCTCAAAAACTAAAATCGAAAAATGAAAGTGTTTTCATTTTTCATTTTTGATTTCACAAAAACAAAAAACGAAAAACGAAAGTGTATTTATGTTATCTTTCCAACACAGTTTAATTGTCATTCAAAAAATGACAATGTTGTCATTTGTCATTCATTTAAAGGTCGTTAAAGTATACATGCATAGCGGTTGTCAGATCAATACTACTTTAATAGAAGATAATGTCGACGGATGCAAAAGTCTTCATCAATCTAAACAATAAGGGTGCGTGATCTTTACTTTTAAGTTTGGAGAGGTTAATCTAAGATGATAATATTGTAGAGTAACTAGCCTCTAAGTCTTTTACAAATAAAGCAAACTATATATTGTTGGCGAGGGAAGGGCTCAAGGACTCCAGAAGAACTGGAAAAAATGATACAAAATCTTTTACACCCTTTTTTAATTTAAAGCGCAAGTTTTAATTTATCTATTTTATTATGTTCTGGTCTCGGAGCAAAATATATAGATACAGTATAAGACTTTTAGTATTTACATGTATGAACAATATCAAAAGACATATGTAGGATGATGAAAAAAATAGTGTAATCCACAAAGTCAAGTGTGTGGCTATTGTTAGTTTAACATATTTATTAATAGTGGATTGGAAATTTTCTCACCGGAACGGTGATCGAACCAGGAACTTATGTTTTTGTATAGTCCGATGCACTAACCTATGTTACTTTTGTATAATGAGGATCAATGGTCTAGTTCCTCGTTGAAGACCCTCCAGCTCCTTTCAAGATGAAAAACAGGCATAAAAGCCCTGTT
The DNA here is from genome assembly GCF_963676685.1 of Mytilus edulis. NCBI lineage: Eukaryota > Metazoa > Mollusca > Bivalvia > Mytilida > Mytilidae > Mytilus > Mytilus edulis. The sequence continues at coordinate 95,487,906 of NC_092345.1, read as the reverse complement.
CATTAATAATTTGTATTTTTTTCTATATATTGTGTGCGATTTTGTCCCGTGTACATTTACTCCACATCTCTTTATTTTCTATTTCGGACCTGGACACGGCTCAATGCTAGTTTAGACCTCCAATGTTAAAGGTCATATGTTTTTTTTTTAATTATTTGATGCCTTGGGATTGGGATTTTTAGCTTTAATGTAAACCATGTCAGGTTTTTAACTTGTATTTACAGCAAAGATAGCAAGTTTTGTGTTCTGTAATATACTGTAACAGTTTAATTTTACTTGTCTGGTCGCATCGGAACTTCTCAAAACATCTTCCGAACAATATCTGGACGTCGGTTTCGTGGGCATGTACAATTGCTAAACCACACATGAACGTTCTTTAGTCTTCGTAGATCTATTCCAACTTGAAGTCTTTTTGAGTCTACGACAAGCAGAATATGATATGTTATACCATCAAATATTGAAGCCATAGTCATGAAGATCGATAATTACTTGATTGATGTTCCGTTAACGTAGCCGCAGAACAAAAACGCGAGAGCTACTTTTGAATATTTCTACAATTTTAAGTAGTTTTCCACTCACAAACACAATAATATTTTCAACATTTATTAAAATATATTTTTTTTTACACTTTTTAACTTTTATGTTGTTTTTAAATATCAATTTGACTTTAATTTGGGATCCCGCTAACATGTTTAACCCCGCCACATTCAAAATATATGTGCCTGTCCCAAGTCAGGAGCCTGTAATTCAGTGGTTGTCGTTTGTTTATGTGTTACATTTTTGTTTTTCTTTCAATTTTTGTGCATAAATAAGTTAGTTTTCTTGTTTGAATTGTTTTACATTGTCATTTCGGTGCCTTTTATATCTCACTATGCGGTATTGGCTTTGCTCATTGTTGAAGGCCGTACGATGACCTATAGTTGATAATTTCTGTGTTATGTTGGTCTCTTGTGGAGAGTTGTCTAATTGACAATCTTACCACATCTTCTTTTATATTTATATGAGTATATTAAATAAACATGTATATACCAAGCTAAGTCAGTTTATATCTTGTTTTTCGTCTGACTATACAAAAGGCGAGGAGAGCTACTTGATAGAACAGGTTGACTGATAAGCTGTCTATATAAAGTAATGGGACAATGCATGGCATGAAGACATCACCAAATCACCGTATGCAATACTCAAAAAGACATCCAGAGCTTACCATATAGTAATCAACTACCCACCAACAGGCCGTGAGCTTTGGTTGCCTCTTAACTCAAATCCAAGAGCACAGCAAAATGTTAAAATATTCTATTCAAACTGGGTGACCTGGGAGAAAAACATTGAAATTTTTCAAAGAAACACACACACCCCTCAACTTTTAATAAGGAGATTTGGTATTAATGCAAATGAGTCAACTATCCAACAAAGTTCAAATGTAGTGGATGTAAGCAATTATATATTATAATAGGCAACCATATAATCTCAACAATGAGAAAAAACATACGGTATTGTTGGCTACAATAGTCCATGAATTGAAAAATATGAAACAGTTCAATTGAGAAAAATAACAGCCTATTTTAAAACAACATGAATTACGAAAAACACATATAAAAGACATCAACAAACGAAAACTATTGAACTACATGCTCCTGAGTTGGAGCAGGCACATGCAATATATTGTGGCGTTTAACATGCTTGTAAACAGCCGGTACAGTTTTGTTACAGCACAGCATAAGAACAAACTATACAAATCAGTGGAAAAGGGCTTAATGTATGAGATCGATACAAAACAGAAGGGGAAAAAAAGGTCTAAAAAAACACATACCGAATGTGGCAGGGTATTTTTACCTCGTTTTCAAACAATCAAAGTACTGAAGTACTGAACATCGAATGACTGCAAGTTCTTTTGGACTGTCACAAGCACTTGTCTCAGAAAAAAAATCACATCTCTATACTTGAAAGTGAAGTTAATGTACAGATATATTTTTTTTGAAACTCAGTTCACATATTCTATATCATATCATCTTTTTAATTTCAATGCCAAATATAGAGTTCTGACACTCAATTCCACGGTCCACTAGATATGGAAAATGATAATGCGAGTGGGGCATTTATGTGGTATGGACACATTCTTATTTAAATCCTTTGTTAAAGAAGTCAGTAAATTTACTACAGATAACACTACATTTGTAAATTAGACGAACTAATCTAATCAAAATGTATATCTCTGATTTCGTAATACTTATGTGTATGAGAAAATTAATATATATATTAATTTTAATAAGATTGTTGAACGAACGCGTTCAATCTTAGGATTTTATTCTTGTCAATTTTTCCGACCGAGCAGAGCAAGTCGAAAACAATTAAATAGACGTCTTTCAAGCCAAAGTTAATATGTTTACTATACACATATATGATTTTATTAAACTTGGTTATCAATTGTTAATCAAAAATACAGTCCTAGATAATAAAAAATCATGAAATATTTGGTCTAGTAATAAAAAAATCACACAAAAAACAGTAGTTGTCGTTTCTTGATGTCGTTCTTGCTTCTCGTTTTTTAGCTCACCTGGCCCGAAGTGTCAAGTGAGCGTTTCTTATATCTTGGCGTCCGTCGTCCGTCGTCGTAACTTTTACAAAAATCTTCTCCTCTGAAACTACTGAGCCAAATTCAACCAAACTTAGCCACCATCATCTTTGGGTTATCTAGTATAACAAATGTGTCCGGTGACCTTGCCAACTAACCAAGATGGTGGCCATGGATAGAAATAGAACATAGGAGTAAAATGAAGATTTTGGTTTATATCTCAGAAATCAAAGCATTAAGAGCAAATCTGACATGGGTACAATTGTTTATTAGGTCATTATCTATCTGCCCTGAAATTTTCAGATAAGTCAGACAACCTGTTGTTATGTTGCTGCCCCTGAATTGGTAATTTTAAGAAATTTTGCAGCTTTTGGTTATTTTCTTGAATATTATTATAGATAGAGATAAACTGTAAACATCAATAATGTACAGCAAAGTAAGACCTACAAATAAGTCAACATGACTTTTCAACTGAAACTACTAGGCTAAGTTCATTATAGATAGAGATAATTGTAAGCATCAACAATGTTTTGTAGAGTAAGATCTACGAACACATTACCATCACCAAAAACACATAGACCAAGGTGAGCGACACAGGCTCTTCAGAGCCTCTAGTTATATATAGAGTTTAAACTTTTGGTTTTCCCGTTTGAATGGTTTTACACTAGTCATTTTGGAGGATCCTTATAACTTGCTATTCGGTGTGAGCCAAGGATTTGTGTTGAAGAGGGTACTTTAACCTATAATAGTTTCCTTTTACACACTGTGACTTGGATGGAGAGTTGTCTCATTGGCACTCATACCATGCACATCTTCTTATATCTATATATTCTTTCGGTTATTTTTGATTGGGGTCTGGAGCTGGCATGTCAGTTACTGCTAGTAGTTCTTTGTTAATTTATGAATCATATTCGTTTTGTGTAGTTTCTTTTGTTTACTATTTTGTCATCGGACTCGGATTTCTTTTAAACTGAGTTTCTCTGTGCATATTGTTGTGTGTTTGTTTATTCTACATGAGCTAGATATAATTGTATAGCGGGAGGGTTGACATCTAACAAATCATGTTTAGCCCCGCCGAATTTTTGCGCCTGTCCCAAGACAGTAGACTCTGATCTTTGTTAGTTTTTTTATGGTTTTTTTTGTCCAAGTTAAGTGTGACGTTCATTTTCACGTTACTAGTACATGTATATATTTTTATTTAGAGACCAGCTGAAGCCCGGATTTTTTCGTTGTGTTGAAGACTCATTGGTGGCCTTCGGCTGTGCTCTTTGGTTAGGCTGACTGTTGTTTCTTTGACACATTTTTTATTTCCTTTCTCAATTTTATTGATTGATCAATTGATTGATTGATTCATTGATCATTTTACTACAAGCAAAAGTCATGATCATTTGAGAATCCTTTATTTGTATTGTAGTGTTAATTTCATCAATGAAACTCGACATTAATGTTTGTCTTAATATTAAATTTGTTTGTAAACTCTAAAACTACCGTCTGATTATAATAATACACGCAAGAATAAAAAAAATATTTGGCCTTCAATGTCTCAACCTTTTTTAATGTGAGTAACTTCATTGTTCACTTAATAGATTTCGATTTTGATATTGTTTTTGCAAGTTTCCATAATAGATTTCCGGTAATTGTTCTGCATAAAACCCTATGGGAAAGCACATTAACTAAATTTTCTAAACGTTTATTGGAACCTAATGATTTGGCAAAGGTGTTGCAACCTGTAATGTAAAAAAGTTACAGCCGATTGCACTGAGTGTGTAGGCAAAGGTAGCCTATCCTTGGTTAGCTTGCTTGTATTATTAGGTTAGGTAAACTACCCTCCTTTAAGAGTAGACTAGTTCGACAAATAACCAATCAATCTGTCTGTAGGACTAGGCTCCTTCTACAGGAGGGTGGTATACCTTACCTAGTTACTTTATAGTTCAGCTAACAAACAAGCGATCCAAAGATATTACCTTTGTCTACACACTCAATGTAATCGGCTGTAATGAAAATGCGGAGTTTGTGAGACCAGGCTCAAGCAACCAGTCGGTAGCAGTCAATTTTTAGATTATTTTTTTTAAATCATTTTCAAATATATAAAAACAAATATTGCATAGGACTCAAACGTACTTAAAATGTTTTTATTAATATATAACCACTATATCATCAGTTTTTAAAATATAATTAAGCAGTCAAAGACACTTTCAATAAATTTTAAAATTTCATTTCTGGTTTATTTAAGAATTGAATGCTTTTTTTTTGTTACTTCATTGAGGTGTAAAGCGATGACCGAAATACATTTCGTATGAAAGCGGAAGCGCTTCATTCTGAAAATGTACACACGGTCAACGTTTTTACAACCCTATGAAGTTACAAAAAGAAGCATTCAATATTTATAATTACATGCTTTAGCTAGGATCATGAAAACATGATTTTTATCAAGTTTTTATTAAATTCACCTTTGCACTTTATTGTGGGACCTCGTGTCATCATGAATAATGATTTTCGTTGTGTAATGTAACATGAGATGTGCAGTTAGCCAATCAGAATAACGAATTATAATGAAACATACATCTTATGTTATTATTAGTTATATAAAGCCAAAATCAATCGCTTTCGATATATTACACAGCGTACTGCCCGCTTTACATTTTAAATAGTCAACACTTGGAGTGTTTTTAGAATCGTAAATAATTATGATTTTTTTTAATGATGGCAAAAGTGCACTATTGGGTGAAATAGCTTTCCTTATTATCGGCATCCTGTCAAATAGTTCATGAAAAGTAATAATAATTCTGCATTAAAAGAAAAGAAAGTTACACTCGTGCTTTAACGTTTTTTTGCCACACAAAACTGTTTTTACAAAACATTCTACCTCTGAACTAGTGGATTTCGCTTAAATATGACTGGACAAAAGGTTTATTTTTTGTATTCAAAGTATGGTGGGCAAGTAAATTATTTATTAGCTTAAAAAAGATTGATCCGTGCTATAAATTAACTTGTAATTTTGATCAAGTAGGCCCTAGATCTCTAGCTTACGTTCTCACCTAGAGCAGATAAAGTATTGCCGCAGAATTTTTTTATTAACTGTCTGGTAAGGGTTTTTGTAGGGTATACGACATCAACTTTAGACCTACTTTAGAAAAAAAACCTAAGCAGAACAACACCCTGGATTTTTCTACTGTAGACCCCAGTTACCCAGCTTCCCTTTGCACCTAGTGAGGACAATTTTTATTACATTTTCGGTAAGGATGGGGTTCGGTGTTCGACCCCAACTTTGGACCTATCTTTGAAAAAAAAATAAGCTAAACAGCAACCTTGATTTTTTTCTCCAGCAGACATCAGCTACCAAGCTCCCCTTTACAAATTGTTCGGACAGAAGTATTTCCGTAGACATTTGTTTATAAACTTTTATGTAATGATGGGGTAGGGTGGGTAACTGCGGTCCACTTGAATTTTTTTTTACAGGGACTCCAATGTTGTGTGGTCTATGCAGAACAATTACCGGAAATCTATGGTAGTTTGCAAAATAATAGTCTTTTTTTATAATGTGATATGTAAAATGTTAGTAAATAATGAAAGCATGCTTCTGAATTAATAGACATAGAAATAAAGAGAAACCATATGATAACCAATAGCAATCTCCCAGAGACAAACTAACGTTCATTAAGGCAACTAGTATGATGGTCTGGATTCGGGGTTCTTAATTTCTGTATTCTTTGATATTTTATGCCATATTTCTCTATTCTTTATACTTTTTGACAATTATTCTCTTATCATTACATTTTAACACCATTATTCTAGTTATTTTATTTATTTCTTGGTCCATTGTCTCTATTATTTATATTTTTTGTCCACCATTCTCAATTCCATAATCCCCCATCAACGACCTCTAGTTAATGTCACCTTATAGTCTTCACAAATAAGCAAAATTAATACCTTATAGGCTCCTAATGACAAACCAATTTAATATCCCAGTTTGAATTGTGAAATTGCGAAAATTTTGAAAATTAAATCAAGCAAAATACATTATCTTCCTCATAGTTCGTAAAATACTGGCAGATGGATCTTGGTCATCAATTCTAATAATCTTGGATCAACCTTTCTAAACTTAAAACTAATAAAGTTCACGCATCCATATTGTTCCGATTACTAAAGACTTTTGCATCCGTCGACATTATCTTCGATTAAAGTAGTATTGATCTGACAACCGCTGTGCATGTATACTTTAACGACCTTTAAATGAATGACAAATGACAACATTGTCATTATTTGAATGACAATTAAACTTTGTTGGAAAGATAACATAAATACACTTTTGTTTTTCGTTTTTTGTTTTTGTGAAATGAAAAATGAAAAATGAAAACACTTTCATTTTTCGATTTTAGTTTTTGAGAAATCAAAATTGAAAAATAAAAATACTTTTGTTTTTCGTTTTTTGTTTGTGAAATCAAAAACGAAAAACGAAAACACTTTTGTTTTTCATTTTAATTTTTAAGAAATCAAAAACGAAAAATGAAAACACTTTCGTTTTTCGTTTTGGTTTTTAAGAAATCAAATACGAAAAATGAAAACACTTTCGTTTTTCATTTTGGTTTTTATGAAATCAAAAACGAAAAATGAAAACACTTTCGTTTTTTGTTTTTTGTTTTTGATATTTCAAAACGAAAAACGAATGGACGCAGATATACACGGACCCTAGTAGGACTGCGGTATAATACCCCAGTTCCACTAGGCCACGATCGCACTACGATCTGTGAAAAAAATGCAAATTTGGATGATCGTAGTACGATCGTGTAGATCTCAGTAATGTCGTATCACGGTCATGGTGAGGTCTTCAAGAACGTTATGAGCGTGGCCAACTTTGAACATTATAAAACAATCACTACTGCTGTTCAGTGTGAGCCAAGGCTCCGTGTTGAAGGCCGTACTGTTGCCTAAAATTGTTTACTTTTATAATTGTTACTTGGATGGAGAGTTGTCTCATTGGCGCTCATATCACATCTTCCTATATATCTATTAACACATCTGTCTGTGTCATCTCTGCTATCGTTCACTGAAATATCGTTGTTTGAGCTTTATGTACCAGCAAAAGGTTGTAATTTAGGTTGGATTGGTTTGTCCGAAATCTCTCCTTGATCAGGATTAGTTACTACCAGAGCTCCATCTGCCTCTACATCAACCCCTACCACCACGCCCACGTAATCTAGAAGGTTTGGTGGCATGGCGGTATTGTTTCCGAGAAATCTATGTATTAGTCAGAAATAGAAGGAATGGAATTGTATTGATATGGAACACGATGTTGACGTTATTACTGATAACGTAGAAAGATCGCGGTATGAACGTGGTAGTATAATCGTGGTAAGAAAGTACTATAATCGTAGTAAAAGCGTGATAAGATCGTGTTGCAATCGGATAACTCGAGGTATGGTCGTAGTGAGAACGTGATGAGGGCAGAAAGATCTTGATAAGCGTAGTGAGGTCGCAGAATAAGCGCGGTGAGAACGTGGTATAATCATAGCGGGATCGTTGTAGAAGCGTAATGAGGACGTAGTAGCATCGTGAAAGCAATGAAAATTATCATTTTCATGCCGCTCATACCGCAACGTCACCACGATCTGAATTTATTTTAGATCGCGATGAGCGTAGTGCGATCGTGGTCTAGTGGGACTGGGGATTAACATAGAAATTGGCATAGCAATATATACATAGTTTTATAGCGTGGTGCAGGTAGCTAAAAAGTCACATATATCCAAATATATATACAATTATATAGAAATAGCACAATCATACATTATTTACTTGATTTATGTACATCATACATTTGTACAATACTATATAATATGAGTGTTCAATGTGCATTAAAGGTATATATGTACTATATCAAATATGTGTTTTAAAAATATTCATCTACATATTACATTTATATATAGATTTATCAGATGCATATCAGGAGTAAACCCATTTTCTTGCCATACATAAACACTGTGTATCATCGCCACCGGAAATTGGGTACTAACGAAGCGGAGAGAAATTGAAAAAAAAGTAAACAAGTTAAGAATTCATTCATTTTAAAGCATTTCCACTCATTTGATGAGGGTGCCGTTTAAGAAATAATTTTCTGATAGATAATTCTTTAAATTATTAGGCCGATAAGTACAAAATTAATACAAGACTTTGTGTAATACTCCAAAACTTGCCCCTTAGTACCGGAAAATTTCGAGGTCGATCATCCTCTGTCGCCCCATTCTCGATATATTGAACTGTTTTTCATTATTTTTCCAGACACGTTTTTAGATTATTATAGTGTGGCATCATATTAACTGAAGTTTATTGTCAAAAACATGTATTTTAAAGAATATAGACCATAAAAAATAAAGTCTAGGGTACGGCAACTTGCTCGTGTTGACAAATTTACTGTATGGCAACTTGTTTTCAACTGTATGGCAACTTGCTAATTTTAGAATAGTTATTTACCGTCCTTTCAAAGAAAATAAAGTATTAAGTTCAAATATCTAAGGTGGGGGGTACCCTTTTATGTTAAACTGTTTTTGCCTTTTCAAGGTTTTAATTTGTTTAAAACTGTTATTTGACTGATAAATTTTAAAAACTGTTAACTGTTGTCGACCCACTGTCTAGCTGTAATCTGTTTTGTTAAAATTTGCAATGTTGTTAACTGTTTATTAGAAATTGAGATTCCTGTTATCTGTTACTTAATACTTAAAGTGTTCACTGTTTTTGACATTATTTTCTCTGTTAACTGATCTTAACTGTTATTTACAAGAATCACATTATAATTTGCTGTCCATCTCTTTCTTTACGTTGCTTCCGCAAAGGAGTGACATAAACAGCATATGTGTAACTGTACATGTCTTTAAAAAATCTTTGAGTATAGTAAATCCTTGATAAAATTGAGAATGGAAATGAGGAAAATGTCAAAGAAACAGAAGTCCGACCAAATAGAAGAAACAACCCAACGCAACGAGTAAATTATGCACTAGGGTGCATGGGGTGTCATTTCACAGAAGATAGGAAAAAACTTAGAATTGACACTCTAATTTTTAAACACTCTCTTTCCCTTCCTTCCTAATAAATAAGGCTTACTATTTGAGTTATGCATGTGTATATTTATGGAAAGAGAATCGTCCATAGATTTGATTAGTAATAATGGTGAAATATAATCTTTTGTTTTGTGTGTAACCATGGCAACAATCAGCATTTATTTGATACCAAATATTGCAAAATAGGGGGTTGAACATGTCACAAAGATCTCAAAAATTTGGTCCAAAGGAAAATTTCAATCAATAAAAGTGATACATTTCCTGAAACCATAGACATATATCTATCAAAAGGTAAAAAAAAAATCATATGCATTTCTGCTGTTTTTTCCATAAATTGAATTGAAAAGATCGAGCGTCAAATCTTTGTTGAAAAACAATACAAAATTTCTAAATCTATGGCGGAACGGATAGGAACGCATGGACGTTCAAACTGAAGAATGGCTTATCAGTAAAACATGCTAAAAACAATCTAAATGTTCATATAAACCCACTAGGAAGGCTATACAACTATCTAAAAATCAATTCAATTGTACAAAAACTTTCATATTTTGAAAATTCACCATGGCTATAATGCGAAACTAAACTTGTAACTGTGTATTGATATACCTGAAGCTGTCTCCTAAGTGAGCAATCATTTAACTACAAAAAGGGGGTAGAAGTTCAATGTTTGTTTCTTGAAACATATAAATGAACCAAAATTTAAAAAATGAAATAAATACAAGACTATATACAAATGTTGAAAGTTTACGGACTCAAGTTGGGTCATGCAGGTGCAACAAATGCGGCAGTGTTAAACATGTTTAGGGATATCTCATGCCCCTCTTTATACGTATAACCAATGTAGTTATATCTGCCTCCTATTTGTAATTTATCCAAAACGTTAAAAGGAAATGCCACTTCTTATCCAGCTAAAACCCTGGTCAGTCCTATGATGAAAATAATTCAGATGTATATGAAATGTTTGATAGGTTTTATTGACCCAGAGTACCTGGACGGAATTGTGAAAAATAAAGTACCTTTTCAATTTGAAATTCGTGAAATAACTGAGCAGTGCGGCCTGGTAGAGGAGGCCGAAAAATGTGGACTTGGTTCTCAAATTGATGTCAAATTTGCTAGTCTAAGACTTCAGAAATTTAAAGATGGACCAAGGCTTTTTTTTTTTATATCAGCTCAGAGTTCTTAATTGGGACTTGGAGATGAAAGAGCGCTTCAACTTGTGACACCTTACATGTTACTTTCTGATTTATACACTGGTTTTGATGATTTAAAATAAAAATCAGTAAACCTTCGTAATTCCTTTTAAATAATCATGTAAGCAATGAGTCGTATGAATACCCTGACTGAGATGTAACCATAATTTGTAAGAACCCCCGCCATAAAAAAAAATGTTCGCGCCCTATAGTATTCCGACTCATTCTATCTGTTTGTTACACTTTCCTAAGTCATGACGATAACCCAAGTTTGCTACGACTGATTGACATAAAATATTTACTCAACAATATACATAACCAGAAGAAGCCTCGATCCTTTTGCTGTTTGAAGCATTTTCGATTATTCATGACATAGTCCTTTTTCTTGGAGTCAATCACTCCGTCTGCTTTTACATCAGTTCAATTGTCTGTCCATGTGTCAATAAAAAATATGGTACTTGCGTGTGTCTTCTGAAAATTAGTCAGCTTTATAAAAGATTCCTTATGGAGCTTGGCATTTCTGCGACTTTGTACAGTGGTTTTCAAACTTTTGAATACATTGAAGATATGCACTTTCCATTTTCATTGCTTTTGGGTTCGTTTGGAAAAAAGGGTAAATTAAAGTTGATGTTAACTCTTATCACCATTTAAAATTTGCCAAAATCGAGGTGTTGTTGACATGTTAACGGACCCCTCCCCCCATCTAATTATCTAATTATATTAGATAGAAATATCATTTGCTTGACAGCATTTAAGATGTATACAAATTATATATTTTCAAAAAGAAACTGACAAGAAAATTGATTCAAAATGCAATTCACGATTTGTTTTCATTACTTTCGATGAAAACAAAGTATTTTCTTAATTTTGTCTGTCCGAATTCTCGATCCTGTGGTTCGGTGGTTGTCGTTGCTTCATCTCTATCTTATTTGTTGTTTTCATAAATTGTTTTGTTACACTGTATATGAGTTAGCCCGTTAGTTTTCTTGTTGAGTCCTTCCACATTTTTCTGTCGGTGCTTTTTATAGCCGACTATATAAGGTACGAGTTTTCGTTGTTGAAGGCCGTACGATAGCATATAATTGCTTGCATACACTTTATTTTATCCTGATGGATAGTTATCATATTTGATATCATACCACATCTCCACTGTTTTTATCTAAACAAAAAGCTAGCACCAACAACAGATGAATGGACGGTTTATTTTATTGAACTTACACAATTTCAACCTAACAACAAATAAGATAACAGCCGTTAGTAGTACAACGATATATAAATGTATTAAGGATGATATGGTTAAAAAAAACCTTTTTGTACAAAATCGAAAAGCGGTACGAAACAAGGCCTTCTGAACTGAATTAACGGCATATATTTGATAATATTTGATAAGTAAGACATTTTGTATATTTGTAAGCCTGTAAAGCTTTGATATCAACAAAATATCGTCACTTGATTTTATCTAAACAGTGATTAATTTCCCCCAAAATTATAATAAATTGCAAGACGCCGTACTGACAAAAGTTGTTATTTTGCAATTCGCCGTACAACGTCCTGCAATTCGCCGTACAACAAACAAACAATGTTTTTGTCCATATTCTTTAAAAAACATGTTTTTGACAACAAATTTCAGTAAATATGATGCCACACTATAATAATCTAAAAACGTGTCTGGAAAAATAATGAAAAACAGTTCAATATTTTGAGAATGGGGCGACAGAGGACGATCGACCTCGAAATTTTCCGGTACTAAGTGGCAAATTTGGGAGTATTACACAAAATCGTGCATTAATTTTGTACTTATCGGCCTAATAATTTAAAGAATTATCTATCAGAAAATCATTTCTTAAATGGCACCCTCATCAAATGAGTGGAAATGCTTTAAAATGAATGAATTCTTAACTTGTTTACTTTTTTTTCTATTTCTCTCCGCTTCGTTAGTACCCAATTTCCGGTGGCGATGATACACAGTGATAAATGTAATTTGGAGGGAGTCCTTCTATAATCAAGAACTTTCAATGTCTTAACCTGTTTGGTCATCGAACCATGATCACAATGATTCACCTTTACCTGTATATATGCGTGCTATTTATGAACGTAAACAAGTTATAATAGTATTTCCTGATTCAGATAGTTGTGACTTATGAGACTTTCGTAAAAGATATATGCATTTATACCGTATAATATACTATGAACTTTCACCTTCGATGCATTAATTAAGGCACATTTAGTGAGCAATTAGTGATAACAACAAATATGATGCTTACTATCTTAATAGTACATAGTATTGCTATCGGTAAGTCAATATTCACACAAATGCAACTCTTTATGTTTGTTACTACAGGGGAAAACCACAAATACACTTTTGCATAATAAATCAGCAATTTGAAATGCACTTTTTATTATTTTGCGGAATTTATATTTAGATATATGTCAACTAAATAAATAAAATATCATACTTAAATTAGTTTTGAATTTGAGTTAATTCCCTTTGAATATTAAACATTGATTTTTTAACGTACAAGAACGTCGAATTGGTCCTACATGTAGCTTGGGTTGTAAAATTAGGGTTTTTTGCTTCTGGTGTGTCATAATGTAACGACTTGATTTTTTCTATCTCCCGTTCCATTAATTTAGATATATATTTTTATAATATGCTTCCTGTCAATGGACGTTAAAGCAATAAAATTTTATGACCTTTTATTGATCATTTCATGTTTGAAATATGTATTACTTAATAGACATAGATGTCTCAGCGAAAATGTCTGAATGTACTATTGTACAGAAAGAAACATAAATTGTAAAAACGACGGTTGTTTCGAAAGGGTAAACGGACCTGATGTCAATTCCATTTCCACGTAATCAAATTAAAATTAAGACATCCGGCATTGTTAACCGAAGAAGCGAAGTGGGCGTATGTTAGTAATATGCAGTTTTAATTTTGAAAGCTTTGCAAGTTATCAATCTAGTAACTTGCTTGGCTAGGATACAAACAGATGTAATGTCGTAAAGCAACAAGATATCCATATATACTAAAACATAACAAAATAATTTTAATGTCCTTTTTTATTAGCTCACCTGGCCAGAAGGGCCAAGTGAGTTTTTCTCATCACTTGGCGTCCGTCGTCCGTCGTCCTTCGTCCATCGTCGTCGTCGTTAACATTTTACATTTTGAACTTCTTCTAGAGAACCACTTAATGGAATGAAACCAAACATGGCATGAATGTTCCTTATGAGATGTTGACGAAGTGTTGTTACTTGCCGATCCATCATCCAAGATGGCTGCCAGCGGGGAACTTAGTTTAACATAGGACTGACTCTATGGGAAATGCATACAAATGACTTCTTTTAGAGAACCACTGAATGGAAGTAAACCAAACATGCGTGAATGTTCCTTATGAGGTGCTGACCAAGTGGTGTTACTTTGTAGCCGATCCATCATCCAAGATGGCCGCCAGTGGGGGACTTAGTTTAACATAGGACCCTATGGGAAATGCATACACATGACTTCTTTTAGAGAACTGATTAATGGAATGAAACCAAACCTAGCATGAATGTTTCTTATGAGGTGATGATTAAGTGTTGTTACTTTGTAGCCGATCCATCGTCCAAGATGGCCGCCAACGGGGGACTTAGTTTAACATAGGACCCTATGGGAAATGAATACACATGACTTCTTTTAGAGAACCACTGAATGGAATGAAACCAAACATGGCATGAATGTGCCTAATGAGGTGCTGACCAAGTGTTGTAACTTTGTAGTCGATCCATCATCCAAGATGGCCGCCAGCAGGGGGACTTAGTTTAACATAGGTCCCTATGGGAAATGCATACAAATGACTTCTTTTAGTGAACCACTCAATGGAATGAAACAAAATATAGCATGAATGTTCCTAATGAGATGCTGACAAAGTGTTGTTACTTTGTCGCCGATCCATCATCCAAGATGGTCGCCATTGAGGGGACTTAGTTTAACATAGGACCCTAAGGGAAATACATTCAAATTAAATCACTGAATGATATGAAATCAAACATTTCATAAATGTTTCTTGTGAGATGCTGACCAAGTGTTGTTACTTTGTATCCGATCCATCATCCAAGATGGCCGCCAGCGGGGGGTTTAGTTTAACATAGGACCCTATGGGAAATGCATACAAAAGTCTTCTTTCAGAGAACCATTGAATGGAATAGAACCCAACATAGCATGAATGTTCCTTATGAGGTGCTGACCAACTTTGTAGCCAAATTTTATCTTTTTTTATATGATTTCAAAAACCCAAGTAGAGTCAGGTGAGCGACACAGGCTCTTGAGAGCCTTTAGTTGATTGAGTTCATTGTTCGAAGTTTTTTGGTTTCAATGTATCGTGTTGTGGACTAGCTTGGATTTTCGCCGCATTTTCTTTTTGTCTTTGTGTCGTATTGAGACAATTTTGTATAGTTTAGACGAACACTGGTCAACAATAAACAGCCTTTAAATTACCTATATTTTATTGCAAAAAAAAAACCACTCAAACATACAGAAATATGCCAAGTAAAAAATATAAACATTACACAAATTATTAATACCAAACACAGGTCAAGTTCGGATTTTAGTGGCGTCACTATCCCTTAAACTTTTAAAACATAAATGCTGAACACGCCATTTCCACACTATAACTTGACTCTTAAAAATAGGGAAATTTTGCGGAAATATTCCGTCCTATTTTCTCATTATTTACGGTTAAAAAGATTTGGTTAAACAGTGAATTATTAACTTCTCTGATGGGCCTTACATCAACGGCCCTAGCCCTTCACATAAGTTGCTTTTTGTTTGACAATTGTTCGAGGGTGGGACTGGATAGTGAAACTGATTACTTCTAATTCATTCAATGCACTTCAATAACTAAGCTTACTGTCTTAAATAATGAAAACAACACGTTATGTAAATTTCATGCATCCTAAGCGCCTTTTTTAATTTACCTTCATCAAAAACGCTCTAAGTCTAATATTTGTTAAAAGCAAAACAATTGAGAGCGATATGACCAACATTAACCTAATACAATAGCTAAATCCGTCGAAGGAAAACTGTGAGTGAAGGACTTGAAACTTTAGTTTCTTTATGATTTCAAAGTTTAAAAACGGAGACTTTTAGAAAGGATTGTTATAAATCATGTCAAATACTTACTACTGAGCTGATGATACCATAGGGGACTGATAGTCCATCCACAGAGATTTCGACCCCGTGATGTATCGATCAACGAAAAAAAACATTCATGTTACAATGTGTGCTTTTGATAGAAAATAAATATTCAATCGTTCGTAATAATACATGTCAAGTAATATGTAAAACATAAATGCATCAACCCTGGGACATTTTGTATTGTCCTAAGTGTTCTTTCAAGTATTTGTTCTCCATTCCTGTCGCATAATGTTGTCATATTAGCGGAAATCTTTTAACATTGCTATATAAGCGAAAAGTTTGGCTAGCAATAGGACCAGGTGTAATCTACCATATGTTTTCAAATGTCCCTTTCGCGTATTAATAAAGTAAAATATATAGCAGTCTTTATCAAATAGTCCGTTTCTATTTAATTTTTGCATTTGTTTTTGTAGAAGTTTAGTGTTATGTTGCTTTCGTTTTATAGTTGATGCAATTCCCTCGGATTTGGATTGTGACCCGGATTCGTTTTTAATTAATCGATTGATGATTATTGAACAGTGGTATAGTTCTGTTGCCATTATATATCTCTATATAGCATGGATTCTTGGTCATTATCAATGGTGACCTACAAAAGTGTTCGTCTTTTACCTATGGTCTTAATGGATAGTTGTCTCTTTGTGTTCAATTAAATAACCAGTAAAGAAGCTTAAGTAACTGAACCGAACTGAGCAGTTTTCAGAGTTCTCATGAGAAAGTTACTGTTTTAATGGTGCAATCAAATATATGACAAGACGGATTTATTACCACAATTTTTGCTGCTCTTCCATAGATAAGATGAATTGAAATTGAACGGAAACCGAGTAAATCAACTCATTTTGTACATGTGTTTGTCAATCTTCAACTCTTGACAACATTATCTTTTAAATAAAACAATGTTACACTTCTTCCGTTTCAGGTTCATATGCAAATTTATTTCCACTGACCGGGGAAGAAATCCGACAGAAATCATTTGAGGTGAAACTACCTTCCAGTCTGATGTTTCCTTTCATGGATACATTGTATGACAAATTATATGTGAGTACTTTGAAAAAACTTTGAAAAATAATCTTTTCTCTTCAATTTTTACTTAAACTCTTTGTTCTTGAAAACCCTGTTAAAAGCTTCAACCTCATTAAAACAATACTTTTCTGAGCATTGATAGTCATGGTACATAGTCATGGTACATATATTACCTCTGCAATGATTTGAACAGTGTACATGGTTTTGAAATAAAATAACACCTTCCCGATTTAAATATTTGTAGTCTAACAATCGTATGGTAAATACTTGTGTATAACTATTGATATGAGGTTTTGTCTTGACAGATTTTGAAAGATGGTATGATTGGATTTCATCCAAATGTTACCTTCAGTGCAAAATATTATTCCTCAAGTTTAAGGAGGAAAGATCCAGCGTTTATAGCCCCTTACCATTATAATGGATATGACACTCCGGGTGTTGCCCGTCCAGGTTGTTCAGGTCCAGGAAAAATACTTTACAGGAGTGGAACAGGTCAATCAGCTTCTCAAATTCCAGTGGATGAGGCGACGGTATACAACAACCTCGTACAAAAATCATTCGTTGGCATGAAACAATTTACAGCGAAATGGACGTTAATGGTTACATGGGAAAATGTGTACAGGGACGACAGTAGATGGTCTGACTGTCAGGTATAAAACACAATTTACATTATACAGTATGTTTCAGATTTTTTTTTTCAAACATACAGATATAAATATATATATATATATATATATCTAAAACATATTTAAAATAATTTCAATTTAGAATATATTTCAATTAAAATAAATATTATACTTTGATATTCACTTTGCAGACTTTTTATGCCAAGTCTTTTTTTGTTCACGAATTGTTTGGATGACATAATGCGAAGAAATTCGCTAGTTTCTATAATGCATGAAAATGCATGACAGTTGTAGGTAATTAATCCTACATTTTATTGCAGTAAAACATTTCTGTTTCATAAACATATGTGTTGGATATTTGAAAGCACCATTATTTTCTTATTATTATGTATATTTTGTAAACTTGAGGATACATGGTTACTAAATCTTGTACACATGTTATATAAGGGGAGACATTTGAATGGTTAATTTCCAGTGATGGTTATTTTCGTATATTCAATGAAATGTTATGTGAAATATTTTCTATAGTACTGGACAGGATAAAACTTTACTCATTCCAAGTATTTTTTTTTTGAAACAAAGATACATTCGGTTGAAAAGTGCAAATTTAACAAAGACTAATTGGGGAAAATCAATGGTGGTTTTACACCTATATATATGTAGGACTCTGAACCGCGATGGTCACGCTGAAGTGCGATGCTTTGACGCTAAAGTGCGTTTTTGATCACGCTGAAGTGCGATGGTGGCATTGTGACGCCATCTTGTTGATAGCTACGCATAAGTGCGATGGTGGTAACTCTGAAGTGCGATGGTTTACTCAAACTACATTTTCAATACTTTTCATGACGACATAGAAGTCAATGTGTATGCTAGAAGCAGTCTTCCAGTTTTTAGGATAATAAGAGGTTCATAAACTACAAATACTACGAAATACGGGGAGGATTGATGGATAAAGGAAGGTTAACCTTCTTTTACGATTTTTTATTTCGAAATCTACAAAAGGCCCCTTTTCACGTAGGATGGGGCGTGACATTCTCTAAATACATATGGGTCTGTATACAGATTCTCACAATCATAATAGTACGGTGAACGAGGAACTCATGAGAAAAACAAAGAAAAGATAAAATATTATAATGAATGAAGAATTATGTCCAAATGTAATAAAATGAAGATGATGATCTCTCACTTAGTATGCAACCATAGACAACAATGAATGTTGCTTTATATATTAACTATAGCAGGTTAAAGAGGGACGAAAGATACCAGAGGGACAGTCAAACTTATAAATCGAAAAATAAACTCACACCGCCATGGCTAAAAATGAAAAAGACAAACAGTCAAACAAAAGTACACACGACACAACATAGAAAACTTAAGAATTAGCAACACGAACCCCACCCAAAAGATAAGATATCCTAGAAATGTATAGAAGGTAAGATAATACCTATGGGCTTAATAAACGTAGGGATGGTATGTCAACATTATTTACAAGATATATCAGTTATTTCAAAGTATTCTTTTCCGAGCCCACTGTGGAATTCAATTTACCCAAAACAGGTTCCAAAATTGGGAGACGGTCGACTAAGTACGTCTGGCGGGAAATTCGAAGTGTCACTTCAAAAGAACGTAATTTAGGTAAGGACCATTTATTCCCTGCATCACGTCACTAATGGAACCAACAAAATATTGTAGCGAAGTTTATTTGCTGAGAGCGTCAATACATTAAATTACGAGACCACATTACGACCAGACTTGTTAATTTATCCCCATGCAAACTCATAATCAGCAGGGGTCTTAATGTCGCATGAGATACTGGGTATTTATACCTAATGGTTGAGTTTTTTGTATCAACTTATAATGCATTTAATTTTTCAGACATATACATTTCAACTTCTTTTACTGACAGACGGAAAAACAAGTTTTGCTATGTTTAACTATCCGAGTGTGAGTGTGGATGAAAGTCATTTATCTTCAAATTTTATTCAGGTATGTTTAAAACACATATTTCATATACTTATCATAGTTTTATTTTCTTCAAAACACAGTTTAATTTAGTTATTCTCAGTGGGAAATTTACCTATGAATCCATATGATTTTTCCAAACAGATATATTAACTGAATTTGTTAAGACGACAAACACAAAACGTATATATAAGCTACTTATGTTTGCATGTTAGTTACGTAATCATGTCACTGGTTTTTTTTTATATTTGTAGTGTTTGTAGTTGATTGAAATTATTCGGTGTTGTTTGGCTGTTAGCATATTGTGCCGACTATTTTATTATTTGTTTGAGTGTTCTCTGTTATGAATGTTTTTGTGCTGTATTTCTGTTACATAGTGTTTTAGCGATATATGTTAACATTGTCATAAAGCAGGAGGCTTGGCATGCTATTAAACCAGGTCCGACTTATCATTTGTTTATAAAATGTCCTGTACCAAGTCAGGAATACGTCAGTTGTTATCAAATAGGTCGTTTATACGTGTTGGTGGCTGTTGTTTTTTTGCACTTCGGTGTTCATGTTGTTCTTTTATTTTCCTTTTATATTTGATGTGTTTCCCTCTGTTTCGTTTTATAACCTGGATTTGTTTTTACTCAATCGATTTATTATGTTAGAACACCGGTTTACTACTGTTGTCTTTATCTAGGAGAACATTTTGCAACTTACTTCATGCAGCTGGTAAAATGTGGCAATTAATTTTTAGTGTGTTATAATTGTTTCAAAGTTTTTACTTACAACAGATTATTGGTCTTTTTTAATGTTTTGTTATTGCTTTATGTCAAATGTCAAATAAATCACATACATTCAAGACGAGAACAAATTAACAATGTATCAAATCGGTAAATTCTGAAACGCAGGTCAATCGAGATGGACAGTGAGAAATTAGAAACTGCTACTGAAAAAACGGCATGCATGAAACTTCTAGTTATATAGATTTTATTGTGTTAAGGTCTTAATCATCCTTGGATTTCAGATGCTTGTGTTTGAGCGAATATAAATTAAGAAAAGGTTTTAGGAAGTACGAAATTGATTACGTGTTAATTTCATTAGAATAGGAATGGAATTTTTTTTTCCAACAAGCCTTTCTCATCAAATCTACAGACACAATCAATGGTTGTTGTAATGCTTCTTTAACTATCAAAGTATATGAGTGAATCTGACACCTAATGCTGATTGTACAGCTTTCGTTAATGTTGCAATAATAATACTTCAGAGGAGTGTTATAGTTTGACATGTCAAATATATTTGTAAGATTATATTGTGTATACAGCTTATGAAGGTTTTTTTCAGACTGATATACATTTGGTTCATTTGTAGACTGGTTTCAATGCAGGCGATGGGAGAGGGTTTACGCCCACAAAAATAAACTTGTTAAAGAGATTTTTTTATAAGGTGGACAAAAGAGACATCGTTCAAGGCGGCTGTACAGACGAGGGCAAAGGTACTTATTTTGTTGCATTCAATTTATCGTTAAGGAATTACTGGAGACTTATTTCACAAAGTTCCATAAATGTAATAAACTAAACACGTTATTGCTGTTAACCAATTATCTCCGTCTTTTCTTAAAATATTATATTGTTTCAAAGATGTATACCACCTCTGGTGACCGTTCTGTTCTTGTAATCTTGAACATAATAATTTAACGATACTAATTTACTGAACCAGATGCTCCTTCTGACATTAAATTAATACATTAAAAGGTGTTCAAAGCATTGTGCATAAACACGTCTTCAACGGAGCGGACGCTCCACAAGTTTACGAATTTGCCATGCATTACTCGAAGTTATACTACTTGCAAATTTACTAGATATTATAAAATATAAATAGATAAATAGATAAAATACCTATAGACTTATGAAAAATATATCACATTGTTAGATGGTACATATATTGTTAGGAACAATCAGCATCCATCCTGAAATAGTTACTATGTTTGGTGGCCAGATGATTGAACTTTTTGGACCATGTATACCGCCTGAAATCCAAGTTATCAAATGCAGATTTGGTAAAAATGACCATTTTGTGACATATGGATTCAAAGTTGATGCAGAGAGAGTTAGATGCTCGGTTCCTTTTTTAACGTTAAAAGGATGGACCACGATAGAACTTGCTTTAGGTTTTAATCAGTACATGTATTCGACACAAATATTTGTTGGTAAGATTTATCATCCTTAAAGTTGAAATATTAGGCCTTTTCAAATGCTAGTTTTGTTTTTTTTATTTCATAAACATCAATGTTTTCTATTTCAAAAAAGATATTAAATAACTATCATCATTCAATAATATTTCATGTTAATGAGTTTCTATATTCTTTGATTAGTTTGGTACAGTGAAATTCTTCTAATAGAAATATTTGACAATCAAGATTTCAAAATGCACAAGTACTCCCTCATCATTACCTCAATGTTATTTAAAAGTAAATTTGTGTATTGCACAGCACTTGAGGATATTGAAAATAAAAGACTGGGTCTTCCATATCTTGGGAAACATTCTGGATGGAATGAAACAGATACGAAAAAGTTAACAGTCACTTGGGATAGTACCAAATTAACGTACGACATAAACGCAAAGGTCAAGATTGAATTGATTGGATATAGAGAAACTGACACCGAGGTACACGACTGATGAATTGTAACAATATATGCATTTGATCTGAATTTATGTTCGAACTGAAAACATCAACACAAATGAGGGGATGATGTATGATCGACAATGAGACTCATATCAACTAGAGACTAAGGACTGCAGGTGTAAAAAAAAGTTAAATTGCAAAAATACTGAACTCCGAGGAAAATTCAAAACGGAAAGTCCCTAATCAAATGACAAAATAACATTTAAAAAAATACACCAAACGAATGGATAACAACTGTCATATTCCTGTCTTGGTACAGGCATGTACACAACTATATTTGTCAGATAAAAAAGAAGATGTAGTATAATTGCCAATAAGATAACCCTCCACAAGAACCCAAATGACACAGAAAATTGACAACCGTAAGTCACCATACGGCCTTGAGCAAAGCCCAAACCGCATAGAAAAACAATGTGTAACATAGTTCAGCACTAAACAGTGAGTTTAACTCGTATCGTACAAAATTAGGAGATGTGTTACGGTTGCCAATGAGGCAACTATCAACGAGAAACTATATAAGGTATATGTAAGCAATGTATTGAAGTCAACGAACATAAAAACCCATTAAAAATATAGTCTTAAAAGGTTGGACTTGAAAAAGATGTTAAACAATTCAAACAAAAAAATCTACGATCTAATGTTTGTATCTACAGTAATCGAAAAATATATGTGATAGACAGCAACGTACAGTATTCGGTAGCTTACAGTGTCCTGTTTTAGAAATGGTTCGTTATAGGATACAATATATAAAAAATGTCACTAAAAATGTGAAACAATTCTAATGTAAATGCAAAGACCTTATTTTTATACTTTTTATATCTTTAATAAAAAAAAAGACATGCATCAACTGACGGCAACAACTGTTCATGCGCATATTGTACTTGTTTTCTTTTTTTTTGATTGCAGATACAACAAGTTACATTATTAGAAATAGGTGAAAGACAAGCAACAGACAATACACTAACTTTTGATACTGACAAAAAGTTATGTGTTAGTACGTTTTGTACGGACTATGAAATCGGCTTTGTCAAAGTTGAACTGGAAAACCAAACACAAGCGAACACTTATAGGTATAAATAGTTCATAGCTGTATTAAAATATTATTTAAGAGGAAATGACTAGTAAACACAAATGACAACTTATAGGTAAACATAGTTCATTGCTGTATATCATTTAAGAGGAAACTCTAAATTTCCTTCAAATTTGTTTACGATGATGAGGAAATCTCTCCCGAACCAATAATACCATGTTATATTTTCAGGTATCAGATAGCTGACGTAATGCTTGGATCTTACGTCAATGTAGCAATGGCTAGTCAGTTTGGAAAAGATTGGCCAAACATGAAATGCAAACAATGGTACAATAATGAAAAGATAAATGTTGCATGGGTTAAAGGATTATTGTCATGTCCTTGCACTCTCACACAAGCCTTTGGTGATATAGGGCGCTGGAAAGCTGACGATGGCTGTGGTATTGATAGCGGCAGTAGCTGTACTTATCACAAGGGAGCTGTACACTGTGTTAGAACTACAGAACCAACGTAAGTGTTAAAAGCTTTTCACACAAATAAAAGATTGTAATAGCGGGCTCACGGTATTGAAGATGATATAAAAATGCTTCATAACTTTAAGTACAGGTTAATCGAGAAATATAATATGGTTTAAGTAATCTTATGGTTAGTCACTTAATTAGATAGTAGACACTATCCCTTTTGGTACGATTATGTCTATCTAATTCATATGCGCTTTGGAATTTATAACAAATAAGGAGGTGTGGAACGATTGCCGATAAGACACCATCCACCACTGGATACTAATGGACGAGGTTTCGTGTTGCCTAGTCTTTAGTTTTCTATGTTGTGTCATGTGTACTATTATTTGTCTGTTTGTCTTTTGTATTTCTAGCCATGGCGTTGTCAATTTTTCTATCTATGATTTTGAATGTCCCTCTGGTATCGTTCACCCCTTTTTCATAACTATAAGTGACCATACGGTATCCAACACATAACACAACGACATCCAATATAGAAAAAAGTTGTATACAGGCATGACATGACAGAATTTGAAACATATCAAATAAAAAAAAACAATGATCTGATTTATGATCAGACAATTAACGGGAAAAAAATACGACATGTAGATAGCGAACAACGACAATCATTAAATTAACAATTTATAACTTATGTACGGCACATAATTTGGTCTGAATTGAACAAAAGTCTATACCCATCAATGTGAACAATGAATGACATATCTTTTTATATGTATTCAAATATAGCTTAATTTAGTTTTTTGTAAGTGATCACATGCTTTAATGATTTTTTAAAAATTAATTTACGTATTCTTAGAATTGATGGTGCAGGTAATCAGTGTTGTTATGATGAAGATGGTAACTTGATGTTCAATGGAGACTCTTATCAGGGCAGTTCATCTGATCGTTCTAATCCTGCAGGGTTGTTTCCATACCAACGACCAAAAACTGTTCCCTCTGTGTCACATATGGTGCAAGATGTTTCTCCGTACTATTATTGTTGTCTATGGTCCAGTCCTGAGTACTGTAATATGTATACGGAACTAAGACCAACAGTAGACTGCACTAAGTATATCCCACCAACTCCAGGTAATAACCTTTTAATTGTGATTTTGATATATTCTCTTTTTATGTTTTGCTGAATATCTTATTTCTGGCATTAGATTTTTGTATAAGTCCTATCTTTTAACAAAAACAAATCATGAATGAATAAATGACCGTTTGACTGGCTTTATTAGTAAATTTGAGTACGCCTATTCTAATATATAAAACTATAAAATCATAGAAAACATATCAACAATTTTTATTTACATTTTCGATATTAACAAATGCATATTTTTTTTTTTTCAGGAATAATTTTTGGTCAAGGACATATAAGAACGTTCGACGGTTCTTCTCATCGAATCTGTGCAGAAGGTGACTTTATTTTGATGACAATTCAAGCTCCAGAATTAGAAAAGGTTATTGTTCAAGGAAGATTTTCAGACAATGTTGTACATATAGATGGTAATTACTAAGCTTATGCATTGTAAATTTGGTCAATTGATATTTGAATTTGTAATCAAGACAGAGAGATGACAGTATTATAAATGAAATAAATACATTACGTATATAGAATTTGTTTGTGTAAAACAGCGTTTTATATGTTTTCCTTCTTTTGTCTTTTTCTGATCTTTTGATGAAGACTAATGGAAAAAAATGTCATGTAATTTCAAACTTATAAAACTTTTAATCTTTTTATTTTAAAGGACAAAGAGTATTTTTACAGAACTACAAGTTTAGATACTTGCTTTGTTTTAATTTCCCATGGTTATACCAAATTGTTATCCAAAAATCTTTCCTAAACAATATGTGTTGTATTGTTGTAGGTATGTTGAATAACAGTTTTACCCTAACCAATCTTGCTGTAGAAGTCGGTGTATTAGATACTGTGGAAATAAGACTGAGGCCACCACTACTAGGACGACAGAAAAGTCATCTAGAAGTTGTTGTAAACAATAAATACATCTACTTCAATACTAGGTCAACCAGATGGCAGGATTTTGAGAGTTAGTTTTCAATACATTACACCTTATAAAAGTTTTAAGTTATCAGCTATAAGAGGATAAACCTACTTTTTTCGTTTTAGCTATTGTCACATGCACTATAATGCAACTTGATTTTTCCTGGTTCATAATCTGATTTATATGGTTTGACAACCCCAATAATCAACATAATCGTATTACATCACTCGGTTAACAACTAATCTTGCTGTAAAATAACTTTCAATTATAGGGATATTTAGGTTTACAAATGTGTTGAATTAATACAAAATATTTTAGTTGACGTGTTTCTTGAGAATATTTTTTATTATCTTTTAAAATTTTAAAGAGCACCAACAAATTCAATTAATGATCGATTTTATTTACTGCTTCTTATATTTGGTTGTCTAACGAAATATTGGAACATTATGAAATTTTGAATTCTAATTTAGTATTATATTTCGAATCATAAAGAGATACGTTTTATAAGGTAAAGGTATGGTACTTCAATGTTTTGGAGCAAACATTTTATTCCCTTATACGATTTAACAAATGGAATCGTTGTCAACTGTTTGTTTTTCATTCTCTTAACTTTCGTGTATGAATTGTTCTTTCATCTGTTTTGACTCAATATGCTGTGTTAGACACAATGATAAACAGTTTGGAATGTTTATATAAGTTTAAATTGGTCATTTAGCAGAAGTGTGCATACTATGTACATGTAAAGAACTTCTGTTCTGAGGTGAGTCGGCTTTGTCTTTCGAATATTGGCCGATAGTAGACATTAGACCGTTGGTTTTCCCGTTTGAATGGTTTTACACTAGTAATTTTGGGGCCCTTTATAGTTTGTTGTTCGGTGTGAGCCAAGGCTCCGTGTTGAAGGCCGTACTTTAACCTATAATGGTTTACTTTTTTAATTGTTATTTGTATGGAGAGTTGTCTCATTGGCACTCACACCACATCTTCCTATATCTACTTAACAGTATAATATGGATAGTTAATAGTCATGTCCTTTGCATATTTTTACTGAGATATGTTCATATGACCTTGAAAGACGTACCATACAGTAATGTCTGGCCTTGTGTGAGACGTCACCTTCAAATTGTATAAAACAATGGAATTCGTAAAACTTTTTCACAGATTGATAATATTACGAGCCGTCAAAATATGTTCAAATCTCGGGTTTCGTTTAAAGCTCTTGTGTTTAGTATAATAAGGACAACCAAAACAAAACAATTGTTTCAATGATAATCGTATTGAACATATATTTCCAGTATACGTTGTCAGTAATGTTTTTGCTTTGAAGTTTTATTCACTTGTTGCATATATATTCCAGTTTATAAGGTTTATGTATAATTAAGAACGATTTTAGATAAATCATTAACAAAAAAATCTTTGTTTAGTAAAAATTAAGATTATGTTTCTGAATAATTTAACTTCTTTAAAACATATATGATATAAACTCACGTTTGCTCAACAAAGGTTTCTAGAATTGGTTTTATCAGATGACCACAAGATCCTCAGTTTGGAAGTTAAACAATATGAAATCATGCAAATCACAGACACTAAAAAGGCCTTTACCACTAAAATTATTAATTGACCAGTAAAAATTATAAACTCTGAAACACTATGGTCATTTTTGCTAAAAGAAAAATCAGAACTACAACGCAAAATATTGACATTCTGGTTTAGAAACATCTATGCGATTTAGAGAATGGTTCAGTCTATATTCGAAAGAAGAATCCAAAGTTTTCGAATTCAAAATTGACTTATTTTAATTTATATTATTCATTTATTTACAGAATTTTCTGTTATGAATGCTAATCGTCTTAACCCTGAAGAACATAGTAATTTTACTATTATACTAAAAAACGGAATAGGAATCCAAGTTGCAGCAAAAGATCATATTATGACAGCACTGTTAATGATTCCAGATACACTTAAGGTACCACAAAGAAGAAGTATTACCAGAAGCCAATGAAAACAAGGCTATATTATAGTTTTTCTTTGAAAGCATATTGGAACTATGATGAATTATGTTTTGGAATTGATTTAATAATTCAAAGTGAAAAAAGAAATGTAATACAAAATTTAGATTCAAGCTATGAAATGAATGAACAATTTTCTTTATCAGCCCCAGTTTGTAGTGGGGATTGTGTTACTGTTGTATTCCTATTTGTAACATTTTTCCTATTGTGTCCATTTTGTTCACGCATCGTTTTCAATAAGATGGAATTTGATAAGTCTGTCATACAAGTGAGAGCTTTAGCGCTAGGTTAAACCAGGTTGAATTCACCATATTTTACATTTGAATATGCCTGTACCAAGTCAGGAATATGACAGTTGTTGTTCATTCGTTTGATGTGTTTTATCATTTGATTTTGCCATTTGATTAGGGACTTTCTGTTTTGACTTTTGCTCGCAGTTCAGTATTTTTTTTAATTTTCTTTATACATATACAGTACAGCCTGTGACATTCTCTTAATTATGTCCACCCTCTTGCATGGTCAACATCCAATGGTGGCCATTTATTGGGGTATTCAATCTTGAGATGTTGGCCATTTATTGGGGTCATAAAACATAGGTTGATGTTTTATCTAATAATGTTACCTGTAATCAATCAGGGTTGAAGTTTTCAACTTTTATGTTTCTTTAAAATTTACCTGTACAGGTAACTTAGGTTTCTTTCAAAATTGACATTTCACCTTTTTCTGAAAATGTAGAATAAGACATTGTTTTAGTCTTTGTTAATTCAATATCATTTTTGATTTTTCTGTCTTTTGAATTTATTCAAATTTATTTTTTTATTTAATTTGTTTTTATTCATTTTTGTATGATTTTGTTTTGTATTCTTTTAATGTCTTCTTAGTAAGAATCTTGAGAAGCAAACAGACAAAATTGTCAAAGATAAAGTTATTGACTAGCATTTGAAAGACAACAGACTTTAATTATCTTTTTTTAAAAGTAAAAAAAAAAATAATGTACATGATGTTCATTGTATTTAATTGTTTATTTGCATTATTTAATGAATTATCATTAATAATAACTAATAAATCAAGCAAATGATATTTTTAAAGAAACCATGAAGGAAGTAATTTTTAGCAAGCCTGTTTCTTAACAAGAAATAAAATGATCAGACAATATCAATCCTCTTATAATAAATTTTTATAACATCAATTATTATTCAGGATAACTACAAATATAAAATATTTAAAGAAAAAAACTGTCTTGCTTTGCCTTTTTGAAACAAATGTGAACTTATTTAAAAATATGACATCTTCAGTTTGGCTAATATCTGTCAGTTAAAAGCCAAAATTTGACAAAATACACTTATATAGATGGTTACACTTTTATGGTTCATTAATTAAATCATTTTTTTTTGTGTACATTTATATTGTTGGAAGTGCTGGATTGGTATGATACATATTCTTGGTATACATTTGCAAATATTTCCCTAAACCCAGGCCTTTTAGATAAAGTTAACAATTTCAGGGACTAGAATAAATTAAGACTTTAAAACCCTTAATGAAAAATCAATTTAAAGAAAAATATAAGAACAATTTTGAAAATAGATTTAAGAATAAAAACTTTGGTTAAAACTGTATACTCAAATGTGTCACATAGAGAGTTAGTGGTCATAAAATTTTAGAAATAGAAAATAGTGGACAATATAGAATTCCTTGAAAAGATGGAATATATGTAAACTGTGCCACTTGCTGGACAATGAAGACCACTCCTTTCTTAATTGTAAAATTAACAAAACAACTTGAGATAATCTATTTGAAAATTGTTCACCTTCTCATAATATTGTATCTTACCGAAGAACAAAAAGTGAAAGAAATGCTTAACCTTTATTCCATCAATATGTTGAAAATATTGGCTCCCTTATAAATAGTTATTAGAACTGAGGGCAGAAACCTAAAAAAAATCCATGTGTTTTAATTTCTTATAGAATTGTTAATTCTTTGCATTATAATTGTTTTTTTGTTTGTTTGGTTTTTTTTGTCACAAACTAAATACCATATGTTATATGACAATACAAATATTATCAATTTTTTTTGCATTAATGAATATTTTGAATATATTTATTTAATAGAGAAATAAGGTATTGCCTAAATTTTATTTAGAATAAGTTCTAAAGACAATCTTTAACATTTGTAAAACAGTATTGAATGCAGATAAGTCTATCTACTATGATTTAAGTATAAATCTTTTTGATTTGAGAAAATTAATTTGAGAAACAACTTTTCAATAGAAAAAGACAGGCATTAGGAAAGTTTGCATTATATTAGAAGATGATATTCATTTATTCTTCACTTACCATAAAGTACATGTAAAAAATAACTTAAATTTATTAAAAAGGTAAAATGTCAAAACAAATATTCATGAGTCAAATTAAAAAAAAAATCAGCTATTTATTCAACTAGTTATATTATTTAACTTTATTTTAGAATTTTCTTGTCATAATCACAGTAATTAAATTTCACAAACACATAAATGTATATTTTACCTGAGACACATGACCTGTAAGTTATATAATTTTAACACTTCAATGCAGTCAAGATTTACCTTTATCCTTGACTAGTTTTAGATTAATACCTTGTGTATTAATTAAGCAACAGGGGGTATAATGATGGACATATAGGGCCACCATGGTGGACATAACTTTTATGGCCACCATGAATAAGATAATGTCACAGGTAGTACTGTAGGCTAAGATAAAAAAAATCTAAAAATCATTAAACAGAAAAAAAATACAGTGGCTAAAGACATACACCGAATAGCGTCAATATTGCATTATAAAAGAAGAAAGTGTTGTTCAACTTCAAACGATTTTGTGCTTTCATATGGGGTACAGAATTGCATGACCGTAAGACCAAAATAAACAATTTTTTTTATTATTATTTTAATACTAGTAGTAGGTTAACAAAATAGAAGTCGTGCATGCTTAGATGTAATATTCGATTGCTTGTACTTTGCAGGGTTATGTGGATGGTTTATTTGGTAATTTCAACGGAAATCCGGATGACGATATTGGTGGTGCTTCGAATGGTGCCAGCCCTTTAGTCACTTATCAGATGTTTCAGTATAAATGTAAGTTCTAACTTAAGTGTATTTCGAAGGTAAAAACGTAGTTGTTCTAAAATTCATCCCTATAATTTGTATGAGCTTTTGCAAACTTGCTGTTTTGCCTTGTAGAACATTCAGGACAATTTCGAACAATATAAAACAGAACAGATATCAATATTTATTGATAAAGGTAATCTGAAAGTTTAATTCAAATCAAATGAGTGGTGAATTGCGAGCTTGACTTACTTGCGAGATCGACTTTATTTTTGTGTGTGCACATAAATGCTATAGGAGTGAGATTATTGACCCTGTCATCAGTTTTCACAAAAAAATCAAAAAAACTTGCCTTTAAAGTTTATTCATGAAATTGATAGTAAGACGCCTTTTGTCGAGTTGTATACATTTATTGGCTTGTTATATTTCAAGTTTTGATTGTATTTGTTAATTTTACAATGAATAATGATGCACTTGAACGCGAAGATGACTGCTCATTTCATACTTTATGTATCCGGTAGAAGATAATGTATTGCTTCAGTATGCTTGGTGTTCCTGATTTGTAAC
This sequence comes from Mytilus edulis, assembly GCF_963676685.1. Lineage (NCBI taxonomy): Eukaryota > Metazoa > Mollusca > Bivalvia > Mytilida > Mytilidae > Mytilus > Mytilus edulis. The sequence goes on along the minus strand of NC_092345.1, from coordinate 95,456,455 downwards.
ATAAGACAATTCACCAATAGAATTTGTTTTAAACAGCACTGTCATTTCGACAAAACTAATGATGGTTTGAATATCAATAATAGAAGTTTGCCCTTCTTCATATTTGTGAAGATAAGAACGGGTATGTTCAACTTCCCAATGTATTATTTTAAGTTCATAAGATCGGTGCAAACAACAATAATGGATTCTTTTTTTATTGTATTTTCGATATTCCCCTCATAAATTAGTTGGATTTGAAATGTTAAGTTTGAGCGTTCCAGGTTAATGCAAATCAAGAAAAGCGCATCTGATGCTCTACATGTATGATGTTCCATTTTTTCTTCAAAAGTTATAATATTTGTAATGATTGTTTAGTAGTAAACCGTAGACGTTCATTGTAAGAATTATCATGTGTGCGATATTGCAGGGGCTGTTAACAACTCACTTCATTCGGTTATGCAAGTTAACATAGAACCGGCAATGAATGCTGTATCCTGTTCAGTTGAAATTAAAGTAGCAGAGACAATGTTTTGTGGAGGCAATGAAGCATGTAATTTTGATTTTGCCTCGACTAGAAATCAAGATGCTGCAAAATCTACATTGTATATGTCTGAAAGAATGAACCAAATACGTAGCTTTATGAAGCCTGGTATGAATTATAATAGAAATTACACCTCGATTTGTGTAGTATTTTGTAGTATATTGTCTAAAGATATAAATTTCTTTCATCTAAAGGAGGAGCAGAAAAATAAATGATAGGGATGCTTTTAACTCAGCATTAGAATACTGCATTTAAAACTATTATTTACTCACAATTTTGTAGTTTTGTATTATTCAGCTAGAAAGAAAGATATTCATTACTGTAGATTCATGTTACCAAAAATTATTTTCTTTTACAAATGAATTTCGTAACGCCATCCACTGGGAAATCCAGTGTCAACGTATTACCTGTCTTTCATACACTAGAACTTGGTCTCTTGAATGTGTGTTTGAATACACTGTCAAGTATAAATTTTTAAAGAGTAAACGTCCAGTAGATAGTTACAATATAAATTGAAAACCCCCCAAAAAACAGTCTTCATATATTTTTATATATATGTTAATATAATATTTGTTTCAATAGTACAATCCTGTGGCTTTCTAGACATCCCAGATGCTAAAAAGAGTAGTAGGAATACTAATGTTGGAAGCACGGTGACCATAATAGGTTGTTACACAGACAGAGAACCAACTGATCCTATTACATTTAAATGTAGTTTCTCTGGGGGAAATAGTTCCTCGTGGAATCCAAAACCGACACCAGTTTGTTCAGGTAAGTCATTTTAAAAATGCGTGGAATGTCTTAGAAATGTAATACAAAAAAAAAAAAAAAAACATGTTTTAGACGGGGTTTTTGTTTCAATTGCTTTGTCTTTAAATTACATATTGAGTTTTGGAAGACGTGGTTTGCTCTTATTTCTTTGTTTTCTTTTTCTTAGCCATGGAGTTGTCAATTTGTGTTTGACTTATTGGTAATCATTCTTTTGATATTTTTCGCTTCACTTAAGATCATATAACTGCATGTTTTAACCTAATGATTGCTAAAATGTTCAACAATTTCTATACACGAATACAACACAACAACAAAATTGAGGATGTTGAAAGCAATTAACAGGTCAATCAGTAAAATGAAATACGGACAACATTACGATTAACAGAAAATATGACACTCAGGGAAATAACTGGCCACGATATAAATATGCATGACAATCATTGATTGGGCAATAGGAACAACGTCAAAAATTGTAGTGAACTTCAGTACTTCAGATGTATGACCGCTTCGATATATTGATTCTGTTTTTTTGTCTACAAGTCTTAAATTGTAAATAATTTTGCACTAGCTTATTATTACCATTATTTGCTCATAGTGTTAACTGGAAGATTTTCTAAAACAAACAAAAGTTCAATAGATTATATGTTTGTGAAAAATCTGTTTTTATCCAACTGCTTTTTCTGTATACATATCAATTTTCTGTCATCAGTGTTTGGGCTATGTTACATTTGTGTGTCATGAGGTATGAGGTTTTAATTCTTTCTCTGTTTCTGCAGAAACTGAGTCCGTAGTGAATTCAGATGTAATAATAGGAATAGTTATTGGTATAGTTACAGTCATTATACTCGTCATTCTAGCGATTGTTTTTGTGAGGAGATTTATGACGACAAAACGAATGTATGTATATTTTTCATTTTGTATCCTTTATAATGCTTAAATGAGTTTTCTGTAATTGAGCAACTTATTTTTATTTTGAATAGTTGCGTGTATTGCTAATTTATATCATCATATTAATTATTAAACATCAAATCATAATTTTTCCCCAGTACTAATGTTTGTCGAAATTTACATAACAAAAAATCTACAGCTCAGAAAGTATAATAAAAGTTGTCAAAGCAAACTGATTAAAGAGAAATTAAAAACAAGACACGTCAAAGAAAAAACTCTTTAACGTTGTACAACATGAAACTTAAAACAGAATATGAAAAACTAAAATGTTGGCTGAGAAATTACTTTCTGCTCCACTATATAGTAACACCAATAAAATCAACTGGTGTAATATAGGAGGGAAACACCAGATTGTAAGTAATATGTATATGTACGCATATATATTAGATGTTTTTCAGGTTTCAGACAGGGTATATACTGTTACAACCCCGGCTTAGAGTTTATATCACCTGAGCCGAATTCGAAGGTGATATAAGCCCTAAGTTGGGAATGTCACAGTATAAACCCTGTCTGAAACCTGAATTACACATATTACGGATCATTCCTGTCTGTCTGGTTTTTTCCAGTGCGGGTATTTGTTAAACATTCACAATATATATAAAAAAAAACAAACATCTGCAATACAGCATAAATTCATAACACGTTAATGGTTTCTTAATATTTCATGTAATCAATTTGAATGAACATTTTTTATCTTAACATTTTTTTTTTCCGTTAAGAAAATACTTTCAATAAAGTTTTTTGACTTCATGTTTTGTATTCGTATCTGCATGGATTTATTTTTACAACACATAGGCCTATATTGAAAAAAATCGACCTGATATGTTCCGTATACGTGAAGGATTTTGTAATTTTATTGTGAAAATAATTATATCATATAGGTAACATTTTATAATAACACTTTTAAACATGAAATTTATGTATTTGAAGTGTAAATTGCGTGATTTGAATTAAAGATTTATAATTGACGGGTTCACGTAATTATTTCCACTCTGTGTGCTCTTTATAGCTTTTGAATACGTCACAAAGTTACCGGTATTATGATGCCGTTTTGTTTTAGGTTAAAGGTAGGAATCAAAACGTCGTATATACCCCAACGATTTCCTGAATATATACTGACATCTTTGTATTGTTATCCAATGACAAAACTCGACACATTTGTAATTCGAAATATAATGTTGTACTGCAATACCATCTACTGTATTTTTTTCAGGCATGACAAGTATATTAAAGCATCAAAGAATGAGAAGGCAGCAGACGCAGAATTATAAACATTTTAATGTTATAACTCATAGACTTCCTCGTACTCAAGATAGTGTGAAGGTTATGTGGGACATTTAAAGCAATATACAAAATGATGTGAAAGTGTTTATAAGAGAGACAAAACTAAGAACATTCGTGCAAACGATTATAAAAGTTAAGTTTCGACATGTTAGTCGACTTAATGATCGATTCAGCTTCGTTTAAAGCTAGAAATCTGGTGTTTATGACTTTTTTTTTTAAATCGTGCTCGCTAATTTATAACCAGATTTGCAGGAATGATCAGTATGTCTTGTACAAGCTTGTCTATCAAATGATTGTATCAAAAGTACATTATTTTATTACGCAATTTATTGTGTGTGTTTAATTACAATCTCTTGTTCCTGGAACTACTAGTAGTTCAAGTTTACAAATTTATTACTGTTTTACTTGAAACAAAATTGTAAATTGTAAAGGAGAGCTGAATTGGAAATATTTGATATTATTATATGATAATAATGTATCCTAAACAATATGCATTAGAATATAAAATATATAAACACGCATATTTTTTAAGAAAGAGGCAGGAAGAAATGATTAACATCTATGCAATGTATATATTATGATAGGATTGATTTTACGATGATTATGTTGAAATAGAAATATAATGTTATTTTTAAAATATAATAGGGAAGATTTAATTGTTACGATTTTTAAAAATATGTTTAGATTATAAGGTAACAAACAATATGATTGCAGTTGTACTCGTTTTATGTTCTTGCTAGAGTTAAGGTTAAATTACGCTGGCAAATAGTATAATCAAAGTATTATGAATTAGGAGAAAAAGCTTGCACTATTTATAACACATAATTACTATATAAACACACACGAGTAATTCAAATCGAATCAAACGAACCGCTCTCTTGTGTTTTCGATTTTTATTTCCCAAAGTTACAATGAAAAATGCTCATGTTTATAGTCTATTTTCAGTGCGCAAGGATTGATTTTCTTTACTTAAGGATAACAATCCAGAATTTATGCATTTTTAAGTATCTCTATCAGATGCGTGAAACATTCAACATATGATCTTTAAAAAAAAAAAATGTATTCGTAACCGTTACGAAACAAACCAAAATGATCCTTGAACAGTATTTTTTTTCTTTTTCTGAAGCTCGCATACGCAGATATTACTGAATGTTCTAAAGGGATTTTGATGATATTTCAATTTATTTGCTCAACCGCAGTCAGATCAACCGAAGTCAGACCAACCTTACCACATTATCTAGAAAATAGTTTAAGAGAAATCGTTATAAAATCTCGGGTACTATTATTATAATAACCTCATTTCCTCCTACTCTTTACAAATCAGTATTACGCATCAAATATAGGGATATGGTGTGGTTTTAAAAATGTATAAAAGTACTAAAATTTAATTTATAGACTACTGTACCCAATGAAACCAATATCACATTGAGTTTGACGATTCTTATCCTGTTAATCAAGTACACAAAATCCATGTTTCGACTGCTGACTCATTTGTGATGCTCGTACATGTATCATGACGATTGAACAGCCAGGTAAATAACTTAATTGGAAAGCATTGGAAACTACTCATTAAAAAAAATCATGCTTATGAATTAGAAGATGTGGTTTGAGTATATTTCACAAAAATAGAATGTTAACAATTTAAGAACATATATTATGTTTGGGGTACGTAGAAACCCTTTTTCGATTTGTTTAAACATTTGACAAACAGTAAATTGACAGAAAATGACGGTTTCAATAAAATTGCTGGCAAACATATGAGTGTAGGTTACTGGGATATAAGTACTCTTGGGGAATGAAACGAAAAATACTAGTATATATATTTGTTTAGGGGCCAGCTGAAGGACGCCTCCGGGTGCGGGAATTTCTCGCTGCATTGAAGACCTGTTGGTGACCTTCTGCTGTTGTCTTCTCTATGGTCTGGTTGTTGTCTCTTTGACACATTCCCCATTTCCATTCTCAATTTTAATTTCATACTGACGTAAATCATCATACATCCTTTACCAAGCTATCATTTAACATGTTAAACTTATTTGAATTCGGATTTCACCACAACTGCTTACTTAACGAGGATTTCCTTGTTGTAAAATACTAGAGGGCATTTAAGTCATCATTGAATCAAAATTTGTTATATGTTTACTTTAACAATATTATAAATAGCTAGTAGTAATTTGAAGGGTTTCCTGTTTGAGATTAATATTAAATTTACTTTGCATAATGACAATTCTTGTGCATTTATTCGCACAGAAAAAGAACATGGACTGCTTAAATAATGAGGATATAAGTGTATGTGTTAAATAAAATAAAATAAAGAATATGTTTTAAATTATGCTTCAGTTATTTTTAGAAGCAGCATCTGTTTCAAATGGATATTTAATGAAATACTCCACTTTTTTTTTTAAAATAAATCTGTATAAAATATGTGTTTCTGTCAAATTTATTGCGTGGATTTGAACCTCTTAACTGGTAAGACCAAAATAATTTAACAGAAAACACGAAACATTTTATTTTTGAAATCAGTACAAATGGTTTAACCGTCTACTTTTAAACAATGACTGTCAGGGTTAAATCTGTGGAAATACCGAAGAAAAATTAAAAAAATAACTTTTTTTTTTTTTTTTTTTTTTAACGTAATAATATCTTTATTGCATATTTGCTGTAACAATTTACTAAGTTTACAGCTTGTAACTTAGTATCCCTCATGTTAGTTTACCTAATAGTTTAGGGAAGCACTATTTGGTAAGATATAACTAATTCATAATATTAGTATCTATAGTACAATTGATTTCACAATTATATATTAAAATAAATATTGTGAATACACATACAGATCTTTGTTAAATAATTTCCTTCCCTATTTTTATACATTACTTTTCCGGAATCTTTTCCGTTATCGATTTTATCAAATGATCCGTATTCCATTGAAAGAAATTGGGCATAGTTAGTGTTGTTTCAACAAGCATGTGCGTTATCGCAATTATTGATTGTGTCTAAATATTCTTATATAAACAGGATTTAACTTATTTTATAAAATTTGGTAAGTATGCAATTTTTGTTTAAGTTTCTACTGATCTATTGTATGTCGTCGTGTATATGTATTACACAAGTAAGTCATTCATTTTAGCGTGCACAATTCACAATTTGTCTACACTAGAATAAATTGTTAAATAATCGTGATTACACATGTTTATCTTTTTTTTTTTCCCTATAATGTTTATGAATAAAACTACAATATGTACCATGTCGTTACTTATGCATGGTTGAACATTTTTACAAACATGCCAACATGCATGATTGAACTTGTGAATAAACATGAAAAAAATAACAAAAAAAAACCAGAAAAGCATTACAAATGAAAACAAAACTAATAACTCTGAGAATGCTATCATAGTAAACAATTCATAAAATTACTTCGACAAACCGCAAAATTATTTAATGACGCATACACGTTTTTAAGAGCAGCTATTATCTACTTCAAGAAGTAGCAATATTTGCCAAATTTTTATTGAAATTTGGTCTCACAAAACAATGGTTGCATATAAATATTCATAAACATTAGGAAACACAAAACAATTTATTTGAAAATAGTCAATTCCTAGATCCTGCACACACTATTGAATGATAATTCAATTTTATTTATATGACGTCTTATAACCCTATGATCATGAGTAATACTTTGAAAATATTGAATCACAATTAAATTTCCATATTCACATTTTTGAATGTCGTTTACCTGAATCATTTGCGTTGATATCTAAAATATTCCATCATTGTAGGAAAACATAAACAGCCAGTTTAGTTCAATTTTGTCAAAATAATCTAAGAATCATCGCGGATAATTTTTGAATTTCCAAGTGAACAACTTGACCTCATTGATTCCATATTCATATGTGACATTCAATTAAACTCAAGCTAGAAATTTAAAAGAAAAATAATGTTAACAATGAAAGTGAAACAAAGGTGAACCATTTCGTTGACCGATTGAATCCACTAAAAACAGATAAAAAAGATGATTCACTATTTTTCTTAACCTAAATTATTAAATCAAACAGACCTAGAATTAGGAACGCGATGGTTATAGGATATCGACATCAGTGGTCATTCAATTCAGGCCACGAATGTAATTTTTCTATAAAGTGTACTGTAGAACGTTAAATTAAACATTGCATACAATGACAGATAGAAAATTTAATTTTTAATTTACACCATTATGATATATTACAGGTTACATTTATTTCTTCGGACCGGGCTAGTTTTTCTCACCAAAAAATCTTAAAGGTATGCAAACGCCATCTAAAGTGTTATTCATTTTAAACTTAGAAACTCAACATATACACCTTAGACTCTTACCAAGAAAAACCCCTGTATAACCATAGGTCTGTTCTATATTCGTTTGGAATTTTAATCAAATATGAAGATCTTAGTATTTCTCCGCTGTATTGGATACATGTATTACATAATTTTATATGAAAGTGACCTTACAAACAACGTTATAAAGAGGAGTCTTCCACGTGCTCCACAAGACATTTTTTTTTTAAATTATATATACTTTATTGAAAACTTTCACATTTGTTAGTTTCATATAGAAGGTACCGGTACCTTATCCCGGCCTCGTTAAACATTAGATTGTATATTTAGAAAATTTGTTAGTAATTGTTAGTATTCAAAATTATAAAATATACAATATATCTGTTTTAATCGTTAACATCAATGTTATAAGCCGGGCTTCAAAGTAATTGTGAAACTACCTATTTCAGAGGTTAGTACTAAACAATTCTAAGACCTGTTCCAAACCGTTAAATACTCTTTCATTTTGCAATAGTATTAAATAAATTGACATGTCTTCGTGTTATACACGTATTTCCAATTCCAAACTTAACATCAAATTAAACGAGTTGGTTCTGCTTTGTTTTATACGATAAGATGGTCAACGTACAAATGTTTATACAAATAACTGTTCAAAAGAAGGAATACATCTTTCTTTGTAAAATATCACTCTGATTAAGAATAACACAACTCTAATGCTTGGTTTCTTGATTGTCAAGAATTCTTTTTCAACCAGCAATCGATACTCCCATGGTAAACAGTTGTGCTACTGTCCTTGCCGACTCGTAACTTTATTTGAATGAGGCTGATTCAATATAGGAGCTTCTTAGGTAGAATGAAAAGAAGTTAGCATTAACATTTTTTTTAGAGCATAGCTGAACCTAGATGAACCGCAACTTCATGTTCCGCTATACAGATGATGCCTTTCCACTAAATAATTCCAAGATTGGTGATAATCTTTATCGCATCTATCCCAACGAACTTGAAATAAAGGACATATCAGATACAATTAAATATGCCTCATAACTTGATTTACATGTAGAAATTGACAATAAGGTTCGTTTGAGAACAAAAACAAAAGAGATTATGTCAGCTTCCAAATTATGAACTTTTCATTTCTAGCAACATTTCAGTAGCAGCTGAATATGAAGTATATAACTCACAGTTGCTTCCTTATTCCAGGGCAGTTATTTCCTATTGTGTTTCTTTCTTGATAGAGGGTTGTTGCTTGCAATGGAGCTAGTAAAACAAGAGTTTCAAGTAGTAGAGTTTAAATCATCCTTTTTAAAATTTTACGGGCACCATCACGAGTTGGTTGACCGTTATTGAATATTTGTTTTATAGATGACGACGTTGTTCCAACGTAGTAACCACAAACCGGTCCTTTTTTCTCCCAAATGTGACCTACCGAATTTGACTTGCCACTGGTATTGTGTTTATGTACACATGACCAACACGGCGAATGCCGAATTTTTAGATGGATCTGTTTGTTCTTCTGGAGTACTGGAGGTATTTTGACAATTTTACCTATTAATCGATATAGGAAAATGTGGTATGAGTGCCAATTAGACAACTCTCCATCCAAGTCACAATTTATTAAAAGAAACCATTATAGGTCAAGGTACGGTCTTCAGCATGGAGCCTAGGCGTGTTGTTCGCGCATCGTTGTCAATATAATGGAATGTGATGCGACTACATGTCATACAAGTGAGAGGTTTGGCGGTATAAAACCAGGTTCAATCTACCATTTTTTTTTACATGAAAATGCCTGTAACAAGTCAGAAATATGACAGTTGTAGTCCATTTGTTTGATGTGTTTTATCTTTTGATTTTGCAATTTGATTAGAGACTATATCTTCAGTATTTTAGTATTTTTGTGATTTTACTTTTTGCTATTTTTCATTTCTCTTTAAATTATTTAGAGGTTAATAATGCTCAAGTTACACAAAAATCGAAATCTCCTGGATTTTAAATATTGGATATTTAGAAGGGAACATGTACATTGCTAAAATTTAATAAAAAATTGTGGTCACATTCACTAATATCAAGCAATCAGAATTTTATAAATAAAACTGTTCCATACATGCATGCCCCCCCCCCCCCCCTCATATTAATACAAACCTTTTAACTAAAAAATTATTTTGAATGGTTCATTTTAGATAGATCTCCTGGTGTTATTTTAAGAAGATATTGAGTAGAATTGACAAACATGCGGAAAAGTGTTTTATTGGTTTTGTTTTTTGTTCTTTTACTTTGTAAGTATATGTGTAAATTTGTTGTAAATGATGAATAAAAAGAATGAAAATACACAATTCTTCAAAAATCTAATCGAACAAATGTGCAAGTTAAGCTATAAATTTGATGAATAAAATGCAGTGTCATGGAGGCACAACTTTTTGAGATATAACTTTTATTGGAATTCAAAATCTAAATTTTCAAATGTTGCTTAATTGTTGTCAGTCAATTAAAAGTTCAGATTTTTATCTAATATTCAAATACATGCATTCATTGATTCAATAATTTCCGGAATTAACATTATTATCACCATTTTGCATCAAATTGCCATAAATGTGTATTTCACCGATGACACAGGCATTCAAATTTCAACTCGCCATCATCAGAAAGAAATGAAAACATGCAGTAAACGAATGTGTGCTAAGAGAAGGAAGAAGCATTGTGGTTGCAATGGCTGTTGCTGGGCCATAGGCTGTAAAAGAGGACGATGTAAAGGGAGGAAATGCATGTGTTCTCGATGTCCAAGTAATGATTAATAATTATTAGAAGACGTAATTGAAATCTAATACTAGTAACACGTTTGTAAATGTCTAATTACATGTTTTATGATCTTTTATATGACCATATGGAAGTAATATTTACACACAATCTCTGACAAATTTTATCGAATCCTTTGCGAACTACAGGTCCCCATTAATACCAGTGTTTATTTAAATGTTCTTGCTTCGAAAGAGAAAAGTTGTTTCGTCAAGTAGTCTGAAGCCATCAGTCGGATACACACACGGTAGATGCTGGGCATGAACTTCCTACGGAATCATGTGGAAGATCATCGAAAAAATTATCTGCTAGACATTTGTGATACTTTCATAACCATTTGGCCGTGTTGATATTTCTTTTACGGTGAATATAACTAACACGGCAGATGAAATTTAAGTAGTTGTCGACACAAAATCATTTGGAAGCGGTTCAATTGCAATATGTAGTTCATGTATGTTTTTTGATACGATTTAGTCAATAGTTGGAGAGTAAAATTATCTAAAGTTTAATGTTAAAACCTCTTTTGGAATTTCAATCGGCATGGACACAACTCTGGTAGGGTTAGAATCAAAATCCAATTTTCTGCAGTGTTCTTTATTTGAAAATATGTAAGCTTTTTGCATACGAGCTATATAAACTTCTTTTTTTAAGAATGTAATTCACAGCCTAAAAGGAGGAAAGTATCTATTGAACATTGTTTTCTAGGAAAATATTGAATCAATTCGATTCATATGCTTTTTATTGGAAAAAAATCACGGTGTTCAAAATGTAACTCAAACAACAACGAAATCAGGCATAGGCTACGAATAACAAGGATGAACAATCACAAAGTACGTCGCAGAAAAAAAATGTACTTAACGTCACTGCATTCAATGCCTTTTATTATGATTTGACTTGATTATGAAGAGAACATTTTCCAATGATCCCTGAGAACCAATTATTAACCAACTATCATAGTTATGACTTGGTATATACATTTTGGATTAAAAGTGGTAGGTTGTGCCAGGTTTGCAGGGAACCAACCTTCAAAACGATATTCGAACATCCCCCTGTAAAAACCCTAAAAACTTTGCCAGTATGGGTAAAACATCAAAGCAAATGGTATTTATTGTCCTTTACAGTTTTACTCCAGAAACAGACAAAACGAGCGTCGGGCGCAAATACAAAATTTCAATCAGGGTATCTTTGATGAGTTTAATAATTATAGAAATGAAACATATTGCACTCTTTACGTTTTAGTGCAATTATAAATACAAACGTTCCACTACAGAAAAAACGTAATGGAAAATGTACAGATGTATTATAATCACCGTTACAATAAGAAGGATAACTAATTTAAAAAAAATAACATAAAATTAATAACATTTTTTCTTGTAGAAGTGACTACCACTACAACTACTACTACAATGATGTCATCTACAACATCAGATCCTGACGTCGAAACAACTACGATGTATGATCGATGATTTGTCCTTATTGGGAACTATGTTGTAAATAAAATTGTTTTTGCTATATAAAAGATTTTATTTAAACATCATTCATCTCCGTCGTGTAGTCTGCTTAGTACCGAACGTGACCTATTCCCGATTATGACTGCTTTTGCGAGTGTGACTTCACATTGCAATCAGAGGTGTCTCGGAATTCATACATTCGTATGATGCATAGTTTTATTGTGATGTACAGTGTGTGGAAGGTGTCCGTTGTTATTCTGTGCCGGTTTACATGTTATAATTTACTATAAGGTATATCAATTATTCGTGTATTTCTTTCATTAGTGTTGTTTCGTTTATTTTTACAGTATTTCTGTCACGTAATGTTGTCTTAGCGGTATTCACAACATTGCTATATAAGCAGAAAGTTTTGCTAGCCATAACACTAGGATCACCTTCCCATAATTTCTTAACGTGTTCTGTTCAGAAGTACGGCAGTTGTTTTCAAACAGTCCGTTTCTATGAATGTTGGCGTTCATTATCACTGGACTAGTATATATTTGTTTAGGGGCCAGCTGAAGGACGCCTCCGGGTGCGGGAATTTCTCGCTACATTGAAGACCTGTTGGTGACCCTCTGCTGTTGTTTTTTATTTGGTCGGGTTGTTGTCTCTTTGACACATTCCCCATTTCCATTCTCAATTTTATGTTTGTTTTGTAGCAGTTGTGTTTCTGTTATTCCATTGTTTTCCTATTATAATTGATGTTTCCCTTGGTTTTGGTTTCTGACCGATAATTGTTCTCGCTTATTCGATGTATTACTTTTGAACAGCGGTAGACAACTGTTGCCTTTATTCTTCGATAATAAAAACCGGTCAAAATAACTTAAGCCTCTAAAGAGCATGTGTCGCTCACCTCGGTCTTAGTGCATAATCAACTCCTCAATGTCATTTCTGAAATTTATATATAAAAAAACCAAAACACAAGGGAGCTTATTTTATAGATATAAATGAAACCAGTAACAAAAGTTTTATGAAAACTGCTTAGAGTATCTATAAGTTATTGTCTAAATAAAATGCATCGCTGACCGCAGCCTGATACGACAGCAGAGGTTGAACCTTAAACAGATGGGGCAAATTTTGATACAATAGTTAAGCTTGATATTATCATAATTTTTAATGTGATCAAATTTTTGACATAAAATAGGTTTCTGATACAAAATAAATGTGGTCAAAGATTTTAATGTTATGCCTTAAAAAAATGGAGACCCCCCTCCCCTTGGAGCAATTACCCGAACACTCAATACCATCCTTACCTTTGTTGTATGGAACCTTGTAGTACAATTTCAGAGAGGAAGACGAATCATACCATTATATGATCCCAAATTTTTTTTTTTGCAGTCCTATAAAAAGTATAATTGATGCATGAAATAATGCAACCGTTTTAATTTTGCTTTAGTTACAGAAATATTAATCAAAAACTGCATTTTTCACCTACATTCTATATATTTTAGCCCGTCTGCCATGTTGGTTGGCGGGCAGGGTCATTAGACACATTTTAAAAATCGATACCTAATGCTTATTGTGGCTAAATTAGTTTAATTTGTCTCAGTTGTTTCAACAAAATTAAGAACAATTACCCAATTATAAAAATGCTATAAATGCTTTAAATTCAAAGATATAAGCCAAAAAAACTGCATTTTACTCCTTTGTTCCATTTTTAGCTATGTTGGCCATGTTGGTTGGCAGGCAGGGTCATTGGACACATTTATTTAAAATTGATACCCTAATAATAATTGTGACCAAGTTTGGTTAAATTTGTCAAAGTAGTTTCAGAGGAGAAGATTTATGTAAGATTACAAAAAATTGTTAAAAATTGACTATAAAGGATAATCCTTAGGGGTCAATTGACCATTTTATTCATGTTGACTTATTTGTATATCTTACTTTGCTGAACATTATTGCTGTTTACAGTTTATCTCTATAAAATATTCAAGATAATTACCAAAAACTGCAAAATTTCCTTAAAATTACCAATTCAGGGGCAGCAATCAAATAACGGGTTCTCCTATTTGTCTGAAAATTTCAGGGCAGACAGATCTTGACCTAATGAACAATTTTACCCTAATGCTTATTGTGGCTAAATTGGTTAAAGGAGTAAGTTCGGTAAGGTCCATATTTGGCCCCAATTATAAAGTTCATAGTTACAAGCCAATAAAGGTTTTAAGTTGCCTTAAATACATGTGAGAAAGTTAAACAGAACTGTTTTTTGTCAAAGTTTAAGTCTAAGACGTTGATTTTTACATCCCAAAAAGGCCAAGATAAGGGATTTTGGTGAAATTAGACAAAATGAGCTGTATTTCAACCAAATTAAGGACCAGGAAACATAGAGCGCAGGCGTCGACAAACTTAATATTCAAATAGGACATGTGAAATGTCTTCACAAACATTATTTTAAAAGATCTTTGTTGTCGACGTATGCGCTCTTATGTTTTCTGTCCAATAATCTATTGAAATAACCTATTTTCATTGATTTTTTCGTGAAAAATCAATACGAGTGCAACTTATGACGTCATAATGTGACGTAGAAACGTAAAGTTTTCAACAAAATAGCTTATTTCCTATCTAGTCACTATATTAGCTTTAATTTATTGTGATATTGGTCAATACATCCGAATTTGAAATTTACGCCAAAAAAAGGGGGCCATTTTAGGACCTTACTGAACATACTCCTTTGTCTCAGTTGTTTCAGCAGAACTCAGAACAATTACCCATTGTTAAATTTTCTCTATATGCTTTAGTGTCAGAGATATAAGCCAAAATCTACATTTTATCCCTATGTTCTATTTTTAGCCCTGGCAGCCATCTTGGTTGGTTGGCCGGGTAATCAGACATATTTTTTAAACTAGATACCCAAATGAAGATTGTGGCTAAGTTTCATTAAATTTGGCGCAGTTGTTTCAGAGAAGAAGATTTTTGTAAAAGTTGAAGACCGACTACAAGCTCATTGGGCCAGGTGGGCTAACAAAAGGGTTGGCTGATCTCTGGCCCAATGGAATACTTATGGTAAGGTATTGCAAAAGAATGCATTACCTATGACCAAGTGATATAAAAATTAACAAACTTGCATAAATTCTTTATATAATGTATAAATATGAAAAAAATTAACAAATATTGTTCAATCTAGCAATAGATTCCAGCAATTCGTCACGGTCTTCCTTAATTAACAAATCTTTTGGCTCTGAATAGGAAATGAAACTTGTCCCTTTTTTAACAGAATCTGTATCTGTAATTTCCATCCAATGCTTTTTACTGCAAACTAGTAAAGTAAATACTACCTGCAAAAAAGTAATGATAAAATAGAAATAAGGTAAATATTACTTTAAAAAAAATTAATAATAAAATAGTAATAATTTAGATATTACCTGCAAAAAAGTTATCATAAAAAAGTTAAATATTACCTGTAAAAAAGTATTTATAAAACAGTAGTAAAAATCTGAAAAATCAATCCATCATAGAATCATAATATACAAAACAATTTTTAAAATCACATATAATCATGTAACAAGTTACATGCAAATTTGTTTATTTATTTATTACTATAATATGCATGGTGTACTAATTTTCATGCATTAGGTGGGTATATCATGTATATCATTCAATACTCCAAATGTAGTTGACCTACTGAATACAATATCTGAGATACAGACTTGACAATAAAAGATTATCCTTTATCTCTGATCTATGAAATGAGATCAAAGTCAAATGAACCCTGTCTGTCTTACATGTAGACTCTGCAAGGATCCCATATACCAAATATTTTTCTATTATTTATATGATGATAAGTTAGAAATTCACATGAAAAACCAGTGTGTTGCTCGCCTAAATCTATATACATCTTCAACTATGGACACTTTCCAACATTGCAGACAAGAACAACTGAAATTTTTTATGTTGAACTTGTAATACTGATATTTGTTTTAATAAAAATGATAATTCAAGGGCAATGACTCATGTAAGTGAACAGTCTATAATTTCAGCTCTTTAGACTTACTTGTAGAAACTGTCTTGCTGACCAAGTTTGCTTTTTAAGTTTCTATCTATCTTTTACAGTTTAAAATATTAAAGTCAAAATAGTAAAATAATTAGTAACTAGATGTGTCAAAGCGACACGAATGGCCCCGTCTCAAAAAGTTGAACAATCTGCAATTTCAATAACACATGTGGAAACAAACATGATGGTAGTCTCACATATCAAAAATCAGCTCAAAAATCTGGAGATGTATATAAAAAAGTCTGTATTACTGTGATTTTCAACAATTTTCAAAGTTGTAAACCCTTGATTTTGGCAAAAATTAGTGGAGCTAAACGAATCCTATACTTCATCTGTAACTCATCATGAGTAACTCACATACCAAAAATCAGCCCAATATCTGAAAGAGTTTAGAAAAAAAGTCTGTATAACTGTGATTTTCAACAATTCATCAAAGTCCAATCCCGTAATTTCATCAAAAATTAGGGGAGCGGAACGAAACTTAAACTTGATCTGTAACTCATCATGGTTAACTCACACAGCAAACATCAGCCCCATATCTGAAAGAGTTTAGAAAAAAAAATTGTATAACTGTGATTTTCATCAGTTTATCAAAGTCCAAAGCCTGTGATTTCGGCAAAAATTAGCAGAGCGGAACAAAACTTAAAACTTGATCTGTAACTATCATGGTTAACTCACATACCAAAAATCAGCCCAATATCTGAAGGCATTTAGTAAAAAACTTCATATAATGTTTTTTTGCGGAATGAGGAAATTATGGAATTTCGGACAAGGGTAAAACTATATGGCGCAAAAAAACTTTGTTGGGGGGCCATAAAAATTGTCATTATGGGCACTAACTAGTTCCTATGAAGGATTATTATACAAATATAGCTTTTGTATGAGGTCGATACAAGGATATATTGACCTGAAAGAAGTATATTGACTGAGGACGAAGTCCGAGGTCGATATACTTCTTTGGGTCGATATATATCCTGTATTGACCTCATACAAAGGCTATATTTGTTATATTATTAATTTATGACCATATTTGTATAAAAATCGTCATTTAGGTTTGTTGGAATTTTATAGATATTACATTGTCTCCTTGACAATAACAACATATTAGTTGTTATTTCATTTACTTTTTTTTTGGGACATCTTATGTATTTGAAGATTTTTTTCGTCAAATAATCGATCACAGATATCATGTGTTCCAAACGTTAAACAATATCCTGAAATTCATTACATGACGTCACAAAGTATATTGGTTTTTAGATATTCTAAAAATAACCGTGCAATATGCTTTTTTCAGGTCAATATGCGTTTTGCTATCCGCCGTTTTCTCTCTACCTTCGAAAATATAGTTTAACATGTGACTATCCCTAAACGAATCAAATTTGTTAAAATATACGAATTAATAATATTAAGTGTTAACCAACATTTTCAGCAATTTTATACTTTCTATCTATCACTTATACTTTACTAGATAATAAAAAAAACAAAAAAAAAACAAGTGAAACTGCGAGCTACTGCTCACTGATGATATCCCCGCCGCAAGTGGATAATTTCAATAGTGTAAAAATATGCAAGTGTTTGGTAAACAGGAAGTTGTTGAGTGATGAATCTGAAAACACATCAATGGGTAAAGCTGACTGATATAAACTCTGAAACTAAATTTCAAAAATCCTTGTATTGTAGTTCCTGAGAAAAATGTGACGAAAATTTTCAACTTGGCTATCAAACGTAAAATCATACAAGTGTTTGGTAAACAGGAAGTTGTCTAGTGATGAATCTGAAAACGTATCACACGGTATAGGTGACTTATATAAACCTTGAAACCAAATTTAAGAAATCAGTGTATTGTAGTTCCTGAGAAAAATGTGACGAAAAATATTCATGGGACAGTCAGACTGACGTACTGATGGATTAACTGACTGACGGACAGACAGACACAGGTAAAACAGTATACCCATTACCCACCCTTTTTTAAAGCAAGGGGTATAATAATAGTAAAAAACTTCACTAAGAAGTTGTCTGAGAGTTTTGATTTTATAAGACAAAAGGTATATTTCATATTTCTCAATACATGGCTTCACCTCTTTTAGATTTTGTCTGTCTACAATTTTTATCTAGATAATGGACACCACTTGCATTTTAACCCTATGTTCTATTTTAACCATGTTGGTTGTCTGGTTCTTTATCTAACATATTATAATAAACAACATATATATATATCCTAATAATGATTGTGGTCAAATCTGGTTAAATTTGGCTCATTAGTTTTAGAGAAAAATATTGTAAAAGTTAACTCAGGGACTAAACATAACTGTTTTCCTCCGGGGGCCACCTGGGCCCCTAAAATATTTTTTTCAGGGCCCAGTTGAAATTTTAGGAGCCCAACCAATTCTTATACTAATAAAATAAAACTTAAGTGTACACTCTATATACTAATAAAGCCATATCGTGTAATCCTACTTGTAGGTTTTGAGTCTTGAAAAAGTCGTGTGTGGTACTTTTATAGTATTTGAATTATTGCCACCAGAAATATATCCTAAGATTTGACAATACGTATTTTAGGTTATTTCCTACTAAAATTGTCTCCCTTCATTAAGTTCAATTTCAACTTCCTGCTGACCTTTAGACAATATGGCTGTTTCTTTGATCATTAAATGCTCTTTCAAATCAAAGCCATCCTCTAATAGTGTTAATCAAAATATATTATTAAATAAGTTTTTATTAAAGATTGGATATCAAACTAGATATCGGGATATCTTATAATTTACTAGATTTTGTGTTTCGATTTTTCATTAAATATTTTGTAAATAGCGATTCAGGGACAAGTTGCCGTCTAATACAAGCTTCTAATAACTCCCAGGTTAACAGGAAGGCATCCCTATTGCGATACTTATTGAACAGTTTGGAAGAAAACACTAAACAATAATGAAATAATCGTAGATGATTTAACAGGAGTTAAGATAATGTGTTGAGAGAAATCGAAGGAGGTATATATGCCATATCGTGACTTCGTATTGATAACATAGTTGTCTGACTTGGTTTGGGTTATTAAAATGAACCTACTGGTTTTTAGAAATCCTCTCTATTTTACTATCATGCTTTAATAAGACTAGCAGGTTTCCTTTAGTGAACAGTTTCCGTTGATATCGCGGGGAAAGGGTAGAAATGGGTTTCACTCCAAAATATTTTACAGTCGCCAGCTGGGCGATCAGGATGATTAAATATATTCGCCCAGCTGAAAATCTGGTCGCCTTGGGCGACTGGGCGAGTGTTAAGTTTAGTCCCTGTTAACTGATGACCTTATGAAAAAAGTTCACACTGACCCTTTTGACAATATACAGTTTTTAAAAGAATCACTGAACCATGGACATATGACAGACTGAAACTTCTAGGTTTTCTACCTCCAAAGCCTTTCTATAAATTGTTTACTCCATACATCTATGTCAGCCAGCTGGTTATCCTGATGTGGTACAAATATTGAACTAAACCTGTGATCTATGATAAACATCAACAGATAAGGTCAAGCATTACTTGAAATTTCATTTTAAAACTACAATTGAGGACATATGCATCCCTTCATAGATTTACAGATACAGAAATCATATACATGAGTATTGTTTTCATTTTCACCTAATTTGCATGAAGAAGAACATTCTATCCATTTATCTAAAATTATTACTCTTTTACAACATTTACCTTTGTTCCAAATAAAATCATGCCAGGGCGGTAGAAAAAATCTTTCTGTGTTAAAATCCCTGTAAACTTATCAAAATGGATTAATAACTCTCCCCCATGCTGACCAAGAACATTACTGCTGATCCAATTACAGATTGGTGGCATTACTAGAACAGGTCCTTCACTAACGAGACTGTCAGAAGAATCTGAAGCTAACTTAGACAGTGATTTTATTTCTTGTTGTTTAATGTTTATGGATGTTAAGTTGTCATGGTTGTCTGCCTACAATTATAAAACAGATTTCAGTTATTGTTATCATAAAGATGATTTCAAAAATGGTCTTTTATTTCCCACAAATATACTGTTTGAAACTCTGGAATGAACCTATTACACAGGGCCAAACATAAGCCCTAGCCCTGATCATAATTATCTTAAATCATACAAAATTTCCCAAAAATTTGCATTTGGAAAATAAACAAGGTGTTCTTTGAGCAAATATCAATTCACAAATGTACAAAAGAAGGTTAAAATAAATACCAAGTGAATAAAATCAATCAAGCAATTACAAATTCATCCTTTTTCATTTTCAATGTTGACTTTCTTTTCCTTTCAACATCTGAACACATGTTTAACTCATCTCAAGATAAGGAGTTAAATTAAATTTCACCTGATTGGTAAGAATTCAATGAGGTCAAATGATTCACTTGCAAGTGTACATATCATCAGTGATTATTTTCTTAGCTTATTTTTACAAAATTAAACTAAATAGACTTTAAGGGAATGATTGCTTCACTACTCCACATTCATTAATGATTACTACGATTACAACATGACAGTAAACAATAATAAAATCATATTATATTTTTTTTTCATATCTAGTAGCTAATACCCCTTTAGAAAAACCTAATTACCTCAACAATAGAAACAAGTGCACTTATATCATCAAATTCCTCTTGATCTGTTCCCACTGAAGTTATTGCAACATCTGCTTCTGATATCACTTCATGATCTCTCAGAATTATTCTGTCTGCTTTCCAAAGTTTGCCATCACTGAAAATATGAATAATCAAACTACAAAAAATTATAATTCCACATGAATGGATACATGGTAGAAAAAAACATACTCCTATTTCTTAAACAATGAATGTTTTCCCACATGCATGATATTTGAAATGGTCTTATAGTCTTAGTACATAGTCTATGTAAAATGTTTTGGCAGTCATATGATTAATTGATAGATTATTGTTACTTGCTTTATGTACAGTCATGACAGTGGCAAATGGCAATCATTGGACTATTAAAGAAGTACAAATAACATCATGGCTAAATAAAAAGAGATACAAAGTTCACAGTATTACAAACTTTTAAATATTCAGTGACACTATATATATACATGTATATGTAAATGAATAATAGTCTATAATTTCTTCATTCTTTTTTTCTGAGCCCATGTAAGAAGTCTGCCTTGTAAGCAATGACCAATCTAAGAAATCTTCCTCTTTGGTTAAAACTTCAAAGGAACATGTACATGTAACAACTAGACCTATACGTGACAACAGTTGTTCTCTAAAATTATCCTTTTTTTGTTCATGTTGTTAGGCATGTTAGGGTAAATTTCTTATATCAAACAGTTTTAAAATGTGATTCATAATGGAACAAATAAATTATGTACCTTGTTTGTTGGAAGAAAACTATATATATATATATATATATATATATATATATATATATGTATCAAAAATGTAAGACGAGAAGTTATTAACAAAGGTCAAATTGATTGGTTGGCTGCATGTTTTTTTTTATTTTTTGCTATCACAGTTCCATTCTAAGGCAAACATGTCGCCCTGGACAAACACAATATTCCTACTCTTGAGTAGTTAATCTATTAATAAATCCTGAATGCTGTAAGTGTACAAAATCAATGTTAAAAGTTGTTGGAGAGGGAGTATATATACAAAGTTCCAAATGGATGGATGAAAACTCTTATTATAATCTGAGACTGATACACATACCATGTCTGAAATTTATAAGTCTTTAGTTGGAATAAAAAAAAAATCCGTAGAACTGAATCTTTATTCTAAGATTTCTGACTACTTGTCTAGTTTTTTTAATGAATAATTATGATTAAGATGTGACTCCTTGAAATCTTTTTTGATAGATGACAATGGATGAATCAGTCTACACTTAATTATACATACCTTGCAAAAAGACCACTTAACTGAATAAATATCTTAAACAAGTCCTTAAAACCAGATTTGGGCAATGTCTTTAATGATGATCTCATTTTTTGTATTATCCTCATTATATGATTTAAAAAGTACACTACTTGATCAAGACTGAAAAGAGAAAAAAATAAGCAATCAATATTTCACACATATATTTACCAAAATTTGTTAATTGTATACATGTATGATAAAGTAAAAGTGGAATATAAAACAATATCATAATCATCATGATCATTATGCAGTTGAGTTCTGTTTATATGTATTTCTCTATTTCTTGGCCAGTTTTATAATTTGATGAATCTTGAGTGGAGAAACATCATATCCCACTCAATGCAGTTGTAGAATCTTTTTGTATTTTCCTCCATTTCTACCATGTCTACAGTGACATTGAAATTATCATGAATTTTGTAATGTGGGTGAAAACTTGTAATAAATAGATGTAAGATCAATATTACTATTTCTTATTTGATGTCAAAAAATTTCAATTAGCCCAAACATTATAAATTAGTCTTCATCTTTATGGACAAGTTGTTTCAAAAATGATAAATAATCAGGAATTTTCCAAATTTCAAGTTTCGAGACCTGATACCATTTTAACACAATAAATTTAATCCTATATACTTAAAGAAATGACTATATACAGATATATATATATATATACCTTTGACCTTGTTTTTGGAGAAGACTAATTCTATCTAGTTCTGTAATGATTTCTTCATAACTTCTAGAATCACAATGTTTATTTGAATAATGATAATACTCAGAAGCATAAGTCATCACATCAGATAGACTGGTGGAAAATGACATACTATCTTGTTGTTTCTCTACACACCTCAATTGTTCTTCATTCAAAGGACCAAACATTCCTGTATTCTGGTATACTTTATCTAAAAGTACTGAAATTGGTTTAGGTGCATTTTCAAAATATATTCTCAATGATTCAAGATGGCAAGTATTCCAATCTGAAGTTGAGCATGGTATCAAAAAATCAGCTTGGTCAGGTGAGGTTGTAATAAAGGGAGTATCAATATCATGTCTAACAGTTCTTCTTTTCCTTTTAACTCTACTACCAGTTTTAGCTTTCCTTCTTGTTCGTTTCTGTGGAGGTATGTTGCCTTCATCACTATAGGTATCTTGACTACTGGATGTTTTTTCACTGTATTCCATATTCTTTTATTTTAGCTAAGACTTAAAGTCCATCCATAAGACAGTTTTAACTTAAAACCCTGTAAATTAACAATAAATTACTTTAAAATGTATACATTGTAGATATGTATTTCTAAAATGTGGTGAAGGATTGAACAAGGAGTAAAATTTAGATTGTTTAAAACTTTTCAGTCATAAAGTTGGATGTATAACCATGATAACATGTATAATCATGATAATAATATTATATATATATATATTCTAATAGGTTTAAATTCGAAGACTTGTTATTCTATCTGTTACTTTGAGTTAAATTTAAATAAAGTAAAAAATTAGATATCGTTCAGCATGTTCTAACATTGTCTAACTAAACATTTTAATGATTTTATATAAGTTACTAGAACACAACCCGAAATTGCTGTCTCCGACTGAATAAAAGTACCTACGCCTTGTTTTCATTGTCTCTGACTGAATAAAAGTACCTACGCCTTGTTTTCAGTCCGTCTTCGACTGAATAAAAGTACCTACGCCTTGTTTTCAGTCCGTCTCGGACTGAATAAAAGTACCTATGCCTTGTTTTCAGTCTGGATTTTTTAAGTATTCTTTTATTCTCCTTAGTATTATCAATCACTTGTTAAAATCATGCTGATTACACACTGTATGACCATGATGACTGTTTTGTTCACTTTTTGTTCATTTTTTGTACATTAATGTTCATAAATCAGGCCGTTAGTTTTCTCATTTATATTTTTTTCAATTGTCCTATTTCAGCCTTTTATAGCTTACTACATGTATGTGGTATAAGCTTTGCTCATTGTTGAAAGCCAACTGGGGACCTATAGTTGTTAATGGCTGTGTCATTTGGTCTCTCATAGAGAGTTGTCTTATTGGCAATCATACCACACCTTCTTTTTTTTCATTTCATACCTAAGAAAATTGAACTTCACCATATATCATACATGTACCTGGTACATGAAACATTGAGAAATCAATTGGTCCAATCAAGCTTTGTGTTTAGACACTTGCAGTGTTTATCGTTAATTGATTCCTTGAATTGACCACGGGGGGGGTCTCAACATGGGATTTCCCCAAAAAATTAGTTTTAAACTTAACATGCTAAACAACAAGATTATATATTTGCATACATACATATATGCATGCTTTTATTATAAGTCATGTAAAGCAGTTTTTTGCCAGAAAATGCAGAAAAGGACACAAGCTTAAATTTACTCATGAAAGATTAAGCCCCAAATTTGCCTGTTTGCATAAGAATTTGCACCTTGTGCATGTTGTGGAACCAATCAAAGAACTTGATGTGTTTTTCAAATTTTCAGAAATGGAACAACCAATAGAAATATCTTTCTCTGAAGATGGTCTTAAATAAATTCAAATAGTAACAATGGCCGAGTTATTTATTATGGACTTATAAAAAGTAAATGCTTATTCCTTATTCATGTTATTCATAGTTAAAATTGTACAGAAAAAAACAACAGGATTTTTTATGCCCCACCTACGATAGTAGAGGGGCATTATGTTTTCTGGTCTGTGGGTCCGTTCGTCCGTCCGTCCGTTCGTCCGTCCGTCTGTTCGTCCGTCTGTCCCGCTTCAGGTTAAAGTTTTTGGTCAAGGTAGTTTTTGATGAAGTTGAAGTCCAATCGACTTCAAACTTGGTACACATGTTCCCTATGATATGATCTTTCTAATTTTAAAGCCAAATTAGAGTTTTTACCCCAATTTCACGGTCCACTGAACATGGAAAATGATAGTGCGAGTGGGGCATTCGTGTACTGAGGACACATTCTTGTTTTCTTTAAATTTACAATGATTTAAACATCTAAAAAAACATATCCACTGTCACTCTTTCATTGTATATATGTTATTGTAGTTTGTCTTTAATTGAACGAAATGGTAAACATTATACAGTAATGACGGGGGATAGGACCTTTACTGGGACTCCGGGATCGGGTGTTTTTAAGCTCAGAATTTCGGGATTGACCCTTTCGGGATCTGGGAATTCTTTTTACGAATTTTAGAATGTCAGGATTTAAATTTATTTAAATTCAGGACCTCAGAATATCGTGTTTTTAAGCCCAGGATTTCAGGATCAGGACTAGTCCAAATAATTATGACGTCTGGCAAGGCTATTTTATTCTTTTTCTGGGATGCCTTCCTATGAAGAAAAAGAAATTTCTTGCATCAGTCTGAGCTATACTATACATCATTGAACATTGTTGGTAGTTTTATTTCACAGGGGGTAGGAGGGGTCCTGATCTAGTCCAAATAAAGGTGTCCCAGAAAAAAAATTAAAATAGCCTTGCCAGAAGTCATAATTATTTGGACTAGATCAGGACCCCTCCTACCCCCTGTGAAATAAACAAAAAATTAAAATAGACTAGATCAGGACCCCTCCTACCCCCTGTGAAATAAACTCTGAAGGTGTCCCAGAAAAAAATTAAAATAGACTAGATCAGGACCCCTCCTACCCCCTGTGAAATAAACTACTAACAATGTTCAATGATGTATAGCTCAGACTGATGAAAGAAATTTCTTGGTGTTGTTTTAGAGTTCAGTTATACATAATACAAACATAAACAATGATAATTAAACATGTTAAAGGAGATGGTCATTGCTAAAATTATATAAAAATGTACCTCAATCAACAGACTCTGATAATCAAAGTGCATCATTTTATTATATATGAAATTTTTATTTTTTTCCCTGAAACTCTCTCTTCTCTTTTTCAGTTTTTTTTATTTATAACACAAAATTATCTAATCAGTTTGTAATTTATAGGTCTTGTGCCAATATGGGCCTCCTCTGTAAACTTTAGTTTTGGGGTTGTAACTAGCTCAGCAATAAAGACATGTCTTACATTATGACATTTATACACATATAACACATTAGTCGAAATAATTATGATGTCTGGCAAGGCTATTTTAATTTTTTTATGGGAGCCTTCTTACACCAGACGTTTATATAATTATTTGGACTAATAATACATATACATGATATATAATTAGAAATCCACATATTCTTTTGGATAAAAGGGGGGGGGGGGGGTAAAAGTTAAAAAAAAAATATATATAATAACTTCTGAGATTGCATATTTATATTAAAAATGAACAAAATATCTGAAAATCGGGGCCGAGTAAGCAAAGGTACGAGTTGACATCGATCGTTTCCTATGACATGTTTTCCATTCATTTTCTAATCGTTTACCTATTTTTAACGAATCTGTTGCCTTTTGTCAGTTTTGGGTAGTAGAAGATTAAACCATTATAACTGGATGATCATCAAGGTCGGTAGTTGAAAGTTACAATGAAGATGAGAAGTTAAAAAATTTAGAAAGTGGCGGTTTTTTTGTTCGAATATTTCTGGACTGTATAAATAGCTAAGGAAAAGATCCGAGGACATCCGAACAAACAGTCGGTGCGTTTTGATATGTACACGGGGTCGCCTATAGTCACATAAGGTGAGTAGACGGTATAAGAATAAGAATAAGAATAAGCATATTTTATTTCCAATTAAAGGGCCCTATAAAGAGCTTTCATGACATTACATACAAGTACATAAGATTAGACATAAATTGGAGACATATAATATAAGAAAACAACATTGTTTAATACTATTAAAAATGCTATAAAAGGCCAGGACAGAACCAGATAATACAATTTACATCTTTAAAATATACCATTTAAAATCATATACCACTCAAAATATGTATATTTGTGGCTAATTTGCATTTATTATTTTTGAACTACTCTTATCTCTTGATTTTTAGATAAATACTTTCATAAACAATAAAACATTTATACACATTTAAATTTTCTTGAATGTGTAACAATGTGTAAATAGCCATAAAAACTTTAAAAAATGAAGCATATGTTTTTTATAACAAAATGGATAGTTTTCATTATTAAACTTGTGTACATATACTTTTTTCTGAAGAAAATTCTTTAATTTTTCAACATTCAAAAGAAGTTTACTTTTTATTAATTGCTTGCTCCCATGCAGGAAGCAATTCGCCGACATATTTTTCGTATGCAAAGTGACATTAAACAGATATATCATGTTAAGGAGGGGTATTTGCGAAACATACCAGTCGAGGGAATGTTAAATTTCCTAAGCTGTAAGGCGAGGGAAATTCATTCTCAAGACTGGTATGTTTCGCAAATACGCATCAAGAACATGCTATATATGAGACAATATCTGAAAAAGTCTAGTTTTTGGCAATAAGAAAAAAACAAAAAAAAATTCTTTAGACCCGGTATTTTAATAACACAAATCAAAGAACACACATTGGGGATCTAGGAACTGTTGTCTGTAATTTCAAATAATTGTTTAATATGGAAACAATGGCAATTTAAAAAATGGTACAAAAAAAATCCAGTTCTTTCCTGTTACCAAAGTGAATCAATTTAAAAAAGTTTCTAATGGGAATAAGGAATAAGTTTAAGACACTATTTGTGGTTTACTTGTATATCCTGCAATACTTTATCAAATGCCAATTATTGATTTTAGCATTTGCAATACAAAAGGTTTAGAAATATACTTAAATATAGTCAGATATGTCGGTAACATGAAAGAATCTTGAGTAACAGGACAACGGTAACAGGACAGAGTTGGTAACAGAAAGGATTTTTCTGCTTTATTTTAAAGTTTAAGAAAAATAAATCATTTTAGATTGGTCACAATTGGAAGATAACAGCAAACAATGTCATTTATCCTTTGAAACTGTATTTGCAAGATGAAAAATCTGCCTAGGTAATGAAAAATTCTAAAATAAATTCCTTTCTGTTACTATCTACTATACTAGAATTGCACAATGTTCTCTGCTGTTATCAAAAGCAAAAAACCTATTTTTTTATTCAATATACTGTATATTATTTTGAAATTTATTTGATATGGTGGTGATAACTTATATTAAATGAAATGGTTGGCATATAGTAGATTAACTGTTCGATTCTACAGTGAAATTGTCTTGAACATCCTTCCTGTTACTGATGATGGTTATGCTGTTACTTTTGATCAGGTAACATGACAGAACTTAACAGAAAGGAATTACGCGATAGTTTTTGTCCTTTTTATCACATTAAATGTAAGTGTATTTCCTGTGACATATAACTTTTAAAAAGATGATATAAAAACACACTTAATGTTGTGGTGCACACTTAAAAATATTCTCAGAAAGTGTAAAAAAAGGCTATAACAGGATAGAACACCAATAAGTATTTTTCTATAAATTCTTATCTTGGATGGGCTTGAATTTTCAAACCTGACCACCTTTCCAACTATTTCTTTGTACTAATACATTCAGGGAATGGTTCTCTTCACAATATATAATGGGAAAATAACTCTTGGTCTTGTAAACGTTTCCACAGGTAAAAAAAACCAGTGGTAACAGGAGGGAAATCACCCCTGGGGACAAATTTTTTTTCTCTTAAAATTTGCAAAATTTTATTACATGCTATAGTTATAATATAAAAAGACAAATTAGGGGCAAGTTTATTAAATAATATATCATATATGTGAGAATCGGACGCCTGTTTAATTAATTTGGATATTATTTGAATGATTTAGTTTTAAAAAAAACACAGGGGACAACATGATTTTAGGGGGGGTTGAACATTTAAATTACAATATTTTATTGGAAGAAATATAAGAATGAGTGTTTAATTGACAGGAGTTGGTGCATTATATAATTTAGTTTATACTGAAACTTAAAATTTTCAAAAAAGATGATTGAATAAAAAAAATAATTGCTGGTGAAGTGAGGGACATGGAAATTAGACTTTTTCAGATATTGTCTCATATCTGTTTAATAACACCGAATGTTAACTTTCAAAAATGCATTGATGATCGTAACGTTACAAGCGTCCAGTCGGATAGAGTATTTTTTGGCAAATACCACGAAAGAGAGGGTAAAAAAGGCATATCCTTTTTGCATATACCCCGGCGGCGTTAAAAAATAAAGAAATAATTCATGGAAGCCATAGATTTGTTGGAAATTTACACATGGCCTGGGCCGTGATATTCGACATTTTGTTGTTTACAAAGCGAAAGAAGCACGTCATATTAGAATGAACGATATTCGTTTGATAACAGTAAATTTGTGAAAAATACACTGGCCATCGACCAATCAAAACCCAGGATTCGTACATGAGGTGTAATTATAGCGGAAAACAAGATACCTATATTCAGGTGCACATTTTGTGCCATATCTACATTAGCGTGACCCTCTCGTAAAAATCCGGTGATCGCAATACGCATGGATCTGTCACTGAAATAAACTATTATCTGATTGTTCATGTTAAACACGTTCTCAATATCGATGCTCTTTTGTTGATTGTTTACAACGGGTGATACTGAATCGTTAAACTTCGGCTTCAAAACACAAACTTTAATTACCTGCCATATTTTCACAACAACACTGACCGATTGAAAAAGAAATTGACGATTATACGAAATTTATGCGAAAAAAAATGATAAAATCGTGCACAGAAGACTAAGTTTATGATATATGTATGCATTGGTTCAAGAATTGGATTACTAGTAACAATATTTTTCACCGGTCACTCGTTTCATGTGACTTTAATGGCATTTTAATTGGGAACTGGAGACAGATGCTCCATTTTTCATGTTGTTTAAAATCAAATGTTATTCAGCTATGTTCTTCTCTCGGTCGGCCGTTGCTCCATTGCTGCATCCGATAGTCTGTGTGGTGTGTATAAAAACCCAATCATGTCCAGTCGGAATAAGTCTGTGCTTCAGATGCCGGGTAAACAGAGAATGATTAGCTGGCTATGCACACTAACGAATCATTGCAACACCTCTTTGTTGGTTCGTAGAGGCAAACTTCTACCCTAATCTCCTAAGTATCAACAGTTTTCAGTAGCAGCCAAATTTGCCTTATTTTGAAAACCTACCTATTACATTAACTGTTACTTTGTTGTAGTCCTGAAAACTTCACAAACATATTTGCCAGTGGAAGGACTAACCTTTCAACCAATAAATTAACATTTTTTTTTAATAAAATTTGCAGACACTTTCGATTCCATATAATTGCGAAATTATCATAATGTGATTTCTAACATTTTGCAAAATTCGTAAAATATGAAATGAATTATACAACTTGAAAAGAAGTACGATAAATGTTGTATCCTCTGGTGATATATTAAAGATTATTATTCTTTTTTATTCTGAGCATTATAGTCTGGTTTAAGCTTTGCTGTCCACCAAAAAAATCGCGATTATTTTTCATTGGTGGAAATATTTGTTCCAAAAAGCTATTTTCTTAAACAGTAAAGAGAATCAAATTACAACAGGATGCACGTACCTCGGACCATTCCGAAACTGTCTGGATAAGTGCACGAAGCCTATATTTTGCCACATTTTAAAATAAATTAAAAGATATATTGGCCTGCAGTACCTCGTTATTAACTACTTTTACTTAAACAACTATGAGACAAGTGAAAGATTAAACTATAGTTATGAAATCAGTTTGAATTCGAACCCACAATTTTTTCTCTGAAAATATCGGGCCGTACCAAATATTGTATATAACAGTTGTTTTCTATTTGTTGCGTTGTTTGTTCAAGCGTTTGATTTTTTCAGTTTTTATGGACTTCCTCTTCAGTTTACACTGGACTAGTGTTTACCTCCTTATTGTTTATGGACTTCCTCTTCAGTTTACACTGGACTGGTGTTTACCTCCTTATTGTTTATGGACTTCCTCTTCAGTTTACACTGGACTAGTGTTTACCTCCTTATTGTTTATGGACTTCCTCTTCAATTTACACTGGACTAGTGTTTACCTCCTTATTGTTTATGGAATTCCTCTTCAATTTACACTGGACTAGTGTTTACCTCCTTATTGTTTATGGACTTCCTCGTCAGTTTACACTGGACTAGTGTTTACCTCCTTATTGTTTATGGACTTCCTCTTCAGTTTACACTGGACTAGTCTTTACCTCCTTATTGTTTATGGACTTCCTCTTCAGTTTACACTGGACTAGTGTTTACCTCCTTATTGTTTATGGACTTCCTCTTCAATTTACACTGGACTAGTGTTTACATCCTTATTGTTTATGGACTTCCTCTTCAATTTACACTGGACTAGTGTTTACCTCCTTATTGTTTATGGACTTCCTCTTCAGTTTACACCGGACTAGTGTTTACCTCCTTATTGTTAATGGACATCCTCTTCAGTTTACACTGGACTAGTGTTTACCTCCTTATTGTTTATGGACATCCTCATCAGTTTACACTGGACTAGTGTTTACCTCCTTATTGTTTATGGACTTTCTCTTCAGTTTACACTGGACTAGTGTTTACCTCCTTATTGTTTATGGACTTCCTCTTCAATTTACACTGGACTAGTGTTTACCTCCTTATTGTTTATGGACTTCCTCTTCAGTTTACACTGGACTAGTGTTTACCTCCTTATTGTTTATGGACTTCCTCTTCAGTTTACACTGGACTAGTGTTTACCTCCTTATTGTTTATGGACTTCCTCTTCAGTTTACACTGGACTAGTGTTTACCTCCTTATTGTTTATGGACTTCCTCTTCAGTTTACACTGGACTAGTGTTTACCTCCTTATTGTTTATGGACTTCCTCTTCAATTTACACTGGACTAGTGTTTACCTCCTTATTGTTTATGGACATCCTCTTCAGTTTACACTGGACTAGTGTTTACCTCCTTATTGTTTATGGACTTCCTCTTCAATTTACACTGGACTAGTGTTTACCTCCTTATTGTTTATGGACTTCCTCTTCAATTTACACTGGACTAGTGTTTACCTCCTTATTGATTATGGACTTCCTCTTCAGTTTACACTGGACTAGTGTTTACCTCCTTATTGTTTATGGACTTCCTCTTCAGTTTACACTGGACTAGTGTTTACCTCCTTATTGTTTATGGACATCCTCTTCAGTTTTCACTGGACTAGTGTTTACCTCCTTATTGTTTTGCATTGAAGTACCGCATATCTAATTTTGTTTGTATCTTACTGGGCCTTGTAAGACTTTAATATATTAATGAAAAATCGCTTTTTGCAGCCGGTTTGATTCCGTTTTGTCAAAATATGCAATGCAACACAATATCGCTGATGAATTATTTATATGCAAGTGAATAATTAAACCTCATTTTGTTATTTTTGTATGTTAAAGAAGTATAATGGACCCAAAATTATCTTGCGTATATAACAGAGAAAGCGAAAAATCATTAAATTCATAAGTTTCTATTTAAACATGTTAAAGGTCATATGACAAATTTACTTTTAACATTGATGATATGGAAATTGTATACTATTAACAAAGGCAACAGCAGTATACCGCTGTTCGGAAGTCATGAATCGAGATTGAGAGAAAACAAATCCGGGTTACAAACTAAACCTAGGGAACACATCAACTATAAGAGGAAGAAAACAACGAAACAACAGAAACACTAATATATATATATATACTATTCTGAAGAACCTATGTTGATACAATGGTATACAGAAATACATAGACATACATAATAATAATATAAGACATGGTGAGGTAACAGCAAACAGAGTAGAAAAGAATGCATAGGTTTAAAGGCTTACTTTTTATCAGAGAGAATTCATTTTCTATTAATGATTTAATGAGCTTACACAGCTTTTTAAGTTTTGATTGTTTTGAAAAATTCATATTTTGTTTTTAAAAAAATTCATAACTGCTTTAAACTTTAGAGTATTAATGTTGGTACATAATTTTTCATCTATTCATTCTTTCCTTTCTTCTGAAAAGTATGTACATTCTAAAATAATCACTGAAGTTCAACAAAAAACAAACGACAATGCAATACTCACATAAACAAACTATAAGATAACAACTGCCATTTTCCTAACTTGTTACAGGACATTGTAAGCAAAAAATGTGGGTTAAACCTGGTTTTACGGCTAGCCAAACCTCGCGATTTTATGTCAATTTAAAACTGAAATACTTGTAGCTCAATTTATTTTGAATTAATCATATATTCTACCATAAAAAATATAATACTCAAGATAATTTTAATGCATCCAAAGTGCTTTTCTGAATTTACGCTAGTCATCCTGAACGATTCAAGCCAGATCTTTGAAAGCAAGGATGTACATCGAAAGACCCAAAGGGACCTAACTCTATTATTCAAAACTCTTCTGTAAATGATGATGTTTGAACTTTATTTTCAGAAAAATTACTGAATTTTGACTCAATATGTATTTGATGTTTCCTTGGTTCCGTTGTTTTTCTCTTATAGTTAATGTGTTTCCCTCGGTTTTAATTTGTGACCCGGATTTGTTTTCGCTTGATCGATTTGTGACAATTGAACAGCGGTATACAAATAAAGGCAACATTATTATACCGGTGTTCAAAAGTCGTAAATCGATTGAGCGGGAAACAAATAACATATAAGAGAAAGAAGTATAAGTGGAATTTAAAGGAACAACAGAAACACCGAAGTGCTACACAAAAAAAGTCAACATACATAGAAACGAACTTTTTGATAACAACTGCCATATTCCTACTAGTACAGAACATTTACCACTGTTGCCCTTATTTATCATTTGTCATCAATCGTTTCAGGTTAAACCATGCAAAAGATTTTTTTAAATGAGCAGTATTTAATATTTCATGAGAAAACAATAAAATGAAAGTACCCGTTAGTTAATATTTCATTTCTACAGAAAGATGTGCGTCCTACTCTTTTTACTTTATAAGATTTGAGATATATAAATATAAGTGAGGTTTCGCTAGCTATAAAACCAGGTTTAATCCACCATTTTCTACATAAGAAAATGCCTGTACCAATTCAAGTCACGAATATGACAGTTCTTATCCATTTGTTTGACGTGTATAAGCATTTGATTTCGCCATTTGATAAGGGACTTTCCTCTTTAAATTTTCCTCGGAGTGTATTTTTTTGTGATTTTCCTTTTTACAATGGAACCTCCATGATAAAACCAATGAAAATATCACTTACACATTGTTTATAATTTTTTTACTTGTCAGAATGCGTGCAAACAATTTGTTCGTATATTCTTCAAACACACATTTTTCAACAATTACAATAATTTAAGAATGAGAAAATATTACAAAAAAGAATTCATTGATATCTTATTCTCCCATGATTACTAGTAATAAAAAAAAATGCATATTAAGTATATATATTTTTTTGATTGCATTGGCCCTTTCAAACTAAAGTTGAAAGCATTTAGATCTGGAAAGAACAGAAAGAAAAAACGTATCAAATAACTAAGTACAATGATGAAAACATAACTTTAGGACGTGTACAAATTTTCATATCAGTTTATTGATCTGTGCACTTGAATATTTACAGCTACATAAAAATACTAAAATATCAAAATATGAAATAAAGTAATTTATAAATCGTATATTAGTGCACAACAGTATCCAAAGTATTATGCTTTAAACGAATCATGGGATGTATTCAGGCTTTTCCCACTTCAGCTGTTTAAATCGTTTTGGTTCCTTGACTTGCACATTACATTCTGGTACAGGTTTAAACACTTCTTTCAGTGGTTCCTTTTCTCTAGCCGATCCGTTGCATAGCCGACATAATACACAAAACAGGATTATTACACTTGTTACAGAAAGTAGTCCGATTATAATTCCTATTGAGGCACTGGAGACAAATATAGTGCCTTCAAATTTCTGCAACGAAATATTATCAATTATATAATTTACCAAATCAATGAACTTGTGATTGTAGTTAGAAATGAATGGTTACGAATGCAGGTTTGATGTCAATGATACGTCTATGGAAAATTGAGCTTTGAGATATTATGCGACTGTCATACAAGTGAGAGGTTTAGCTAGCAATAAAACCAGGTTTTATCTACCATTTTCTTCATAAAAAATGCCTGTACCAATTAAGTTAGGAATATAACAGTTGTTGTCCATTCGTTTGATGTGTTTGAGCTTTTGAGTTTGCCATTTGATTAGGGACTTTCTGTTTTGAATTTTTTTCGGAGTTCAGTCAGTTGTGATTCTATTTGTTGGACAAGAAATTCAATTACAAATAATCCACATGTACCATTAATTTTTCCAAAAAAATCGGGGTTTAATGCTCTTAAACTCCGTCATCGATTAAGCCTTAGTGTGCCAACTTATAAGCCTGGTATATTTGATGAAAATAGTACAGCCGCTGTGTTAATACCACTGCTTGGTGAACTTTTCGTCCTGAATATATGACCAACTATGTAGTGGGCTCATTTATGCTGACATGAAGAATAATTGATATATGGAAATAAGAAAAAAGGAAGTGAAAGATTTGTTATTGTTTACCATTATTTTTTATTGTTTTGTACATAAATCAGTTAGTTTTCGTTTTTGAATTAATTTACATTTGTTATTTCGGTACCCTGTATTGCTTGGTATGATTTGAGTTATGATCAGTGTTGAAGATCATTCGGTAACCTATTGTTGCTAACTTTGATGGCATTTGGTCTCTGGTTGAGAGTTGTCTCATTGAAAATCCTACTACATCTTTATATTTTATAAACATCTCTTTTTTAAACAAAATTGTTATTTTTCTTATATATTTTTTAAAATGTAAAGTCTAAATATTAACTTACACTTTCAGGTGCCGACGTTGAGATCGAAGCTGCAATTAATTATATTTTTGTAATATGACGTTTTAAAATTGTGTTTTTCTACTATTTTTTTTTCTCTGTGTGTGTGCATGCTCATTGTTAACCAATAATTTTTGTGATTTATTGATATATTGTTGTCATTATCATTATTATTAATATAATAGCGAAATGGCGATGTATAAATAATGTTAACACATGGCAAGAGTTAAATCTCTTTGTTCTAACTGTGTTATAATCTGGATAATGCACAGCAAAGATGTGCATTAACTACCTCAGATATACTGCACAGTTCAAATCTATTTTTATCTTAAGGGGCGGTTCCTGGATTTTAAAAGGGGCGTTATTCTATCAAATTAAAAAAAATATCACCGAGTGTAGCGAGACTAAAGACAAAATTGACGATTTTAAGCTAAAACACGATACTTTGTCCAATCCAAGGGTTAAAGACCTGTTCGCCCCCACCCCCGAATCCGCTATCTGCCTTGAAATTACGACAAAGTTGAACTTCGTACAAACATCGTAGTTTCAAAATAGGAAAACGAAAGGTTTCTCATTCCTTTTTTTTTTTATTTATCTAAGCTGGGACATAAACTATTTTATTATATTTTGTGTACAACGTAAATCTAAATCAGTGTTTTAAAGTTAGAAAGATAGTTAAAACAATTTTTGGTAATTTCTGCCAAAAAAGAAATGTATCTTAGAATATCCGAATAAAAGAAATCTGATTTGGATTAGTTTCAGACTCAATGGAATTATAACGACTTTTTTGATAGCTATTCCTATAAAAGGACTATTTTTGGATCGAATTTAATGAGGATCATATTTAAGTTAGTTTCAAAACGGGGATTAGCTGGTTAGCTGGAGATCAATCAGACTTTATTTAGATGGACATGTCTTAAAAAGTAATGGGGGGGGGGGTAAATGTTTTAAAAGAGAAATGTATTTTCTGTTTATTTAACATTTAAAATTTAGGTAATATAACATCTTCCTCGGTTCTTTTTTTCTCTAAGCATATCATTGAGGGAAAGAAATTCAAAAGCAATTAATCTAATTTAAACTCAATAACCCTTGCAGTTATTTTTCTTTTCATACACCAATTTGAAAGTACACAATTTGTCAAAGTCTTAATCGTCACCAATTAAATAAAAATTGGGAATAATTTTAACGGAAACGATAAAAATAAATACAACATTAAATCGCAATTTAAGAATGAGCCTAAATATCAAAAAAAATATTAATTTTAAACTTACCAAAGTCGTATTTCCCCTACAAGAAACTTTCCTAGGATCAGTGGATTGCGGAACGTCCACATTTCTAAAACGTTCACGTAAATTGATTGCGTCATGTGTTAAAACAGTTATTGGCCAATCAAATCGGTATATGTAATTTAATCTGCACAGCACGAGATGACCCAATAACCCGAACTCCTACGTCGTTCGGGTTATTGGGTCATCTCGTGCTGTGCAGATTAAATGGCATATACCGACTTGCTTGGTCAATAACTATAACTTAATTCCATATCTATCCCACTGCTAAAAGAAGTTTCCTCCCCCGAGAGTATGACCAGCACAACAGCCAATACTTCTGTGTTGACATAAGTTTTAATGGATAACGTCATAATTATCGAAACAAATATTTATAAAAAAATCAATTTTTCAAAATACTAAAGATTTTCTTCCACAGGATTTGATTATTTTATCTGTAATTGGCTAAACCTTTCGAAACTCGAACTTTCATTGAGCATTTAACTTGTTTGCCTCGATCGTCATTGATGTGATTTATAAGACAAAAATGCGACTACCGAACACAATTTAATTGTGATTTCTATGCTGAGTTTATTTACGACCGCAGGTATTATATGCCCAGTAGTCAGCACTTCTGTGTTGACATGAATGGTCATTGATATGGTTATAATTATAAATTAACTGTTTTATCAAACTTTAAATATTTCGAAATACTGAAAATTTCTCCCTCATGATCTTTCAGAATTTTGAATCCTCAATGCTCTTCAACTTCTTACTTTTTTAGCCTTTTTAACTTTCTTAGTAGATCCATCACAAGTCTTTCGAAGACGAAACGCGAGTCTGGCGTACAAACTTTACATCATGGTATCTATGACTAGTTTATTGTACATAATATGTTTTATTGAAATTTATAGTTTAACATACCTGTAATGGTAGCATTAACCACAAGAAAAGCAAGAACACTGTGTAGCCTAGACATCATGCAGAAAGTATCAACATAGAAGAAGAAGGAAAATACATGTTATTCAAGTCGAAAGTAATACCGTTTAAAGAACTTTGGTATTATTGAACATTGTAATTGTTATTAAAATGTATAGAAATTGAGTTCAATTGACTGTAGACTATACCAAAGTATTATTTATTCGTTAATTGATTATTTATGGCGAACACAAACTTTTGCGCTAATGAACAAATACTCAAGTTCACATTATCGAATTCATTTTTTTTTATTATGTGTTAAACATGGTACAATATAAGATCGATATAGAAAATAGGTTTTTTTTCAGCGACGGATCATTTGAAATTTTAAAACGATTATTCTTTTGAAATAAAACTATTTTGATTCAATAGTTTGAAAAATGATTTCCGTGATTATATATTCTCGTAATATTTGCAGATGCTACGACAGTTAGAGTTCTTTTGTTTTACATTATGATCTAAAATAATGAAGGGACACCATTATTGATAATATTGTTAAAATGGTATGTTATATTCGGTAGCCCTTGTTTCATGTAACTTAAATACTATAATAGCGATATACTAATCAATGAATGTTCAGATCCTTATAACTAATTATGCCGACAATATTAGGATCAAAATGAAAAAAGCTACAAAGCGACGAACTCGCAACAAACACTATAAAAAAACCAACTAAACAATGAGCAGCACAAACCCTATATTATTTTTAACTAAAAAAAATTGTGGTTAATTACCACTGTAGATAAACATTTATTAAAAAGTAAAGTATTATACTTATCCAGAGTTTTGAATTGAGATCCACAAATTCTGTAAATGGCCTAATCTCTGTTAGTTTATCCATATATATATTTTGAATTCAAAAAATATAATTCAAATGCACATTTCTCTATCTATGTGTATGCATATTTCATCTATTAATATGTAAATGCTTATATATGCATTAATAAACTGCAGTCAAATCTCTAAGGTGCTTATCATATTCTTGCAATTTTAAAAAATATATAATTATATACATAAATATCTATTATTGGTTGCTGTGTGTACATGGGAGAAAATACCCTTATATCTAATCAGTTGGGGCTGCATTTCATTTTTATGGTGCTCAAAACACCATATCTGTTTAAAGGGGAATAATCCTTACAGAAATTGATTGTCTCCCATATTACTTTCTCTTCCATGTGCATGCAATAACTGTTCACTGTTCTATTGTGATGCATTTCATTTTATCATTTCATTGTTATAACACAAATCATTGTAATCATTGTATGAAATTTAAAACCCACAAGGGTCCATAATTGAATTAATAAAGTATTCTTATTCCATGTATTTTTATTATTATATAAAGCAATCTCGGAAGGGTATACATTAATAGTTCGTTTCACAGGCACTTGTTTCTATCCATTGGAAGATCCACTATCAACGTATATTTACGAGAAGGTACCCAACTACTTTTTTCACCTCCCCGCTTAAAACTCTTATTTCTCTGTCAATTCAGTCTCAAAAGTTTTGTTCCATACACTATTCGATTCATGAAAAGTTTATCTTTCAGATGATATGCATTGTATTTACCCTTAGAGTACCCCTTATCCCCAGTACACAAGATTTGTCAATGAATTTCGTTTACAAAACCTCGTCATTGTCACTCTTATCGAAACAGTACGGATAAGGGCATACGATACAGTTTTAATCTCATATTTAAATTTTACTGACAAATGCATAGAGGCAATTTTTTGCCTGATAAAATCAAATATGTAACAAAAATATACCTTCATGTGCTACTCTTTGTGCAAAATTGGGTAGAAATTTTATATATTTGTCCAAAATTCGGATTTGTTGACGTATTTTTCCTTTTGAAAGAATTGCATAACTTTTTTGTTTAAAACACATGTTTTTTGTTAAATTATCTGTAATTTCTATTTTATATCAATGAGGGCCCTCATGGGGTTTTTGATTATGTGATTACTTGGCCGTTTTTTTAATGATTATTTGATTATTAAGCCAAATATTTCATGATTATTTGATTACCTAGGACTGTATTTTTAGTTTATGATTATTTGATTACTAAAGATAAGCAAATATTTAATGATTATGTGATTATATTGGCAAAAAAAATGGTGATTATGTGATTACTAGGACCCCCCATGAGGGGCCTCATCAATGTCCTTTGAATTTGTGCAATTTGTTTTTCAAATACCTCATATTTATCAAATGTCCACGAATGTAGTAAAAAAACCGTCATTTTTTGCTGCATATTTATCAAATTTAAAAAAATTGCACTATTTACGTTTTTATGAAAACTGGCACACATAATCTTCTTACGTAATAAAACCAAATGGCATTTTAAAACAGAGGGGTCCATGAACTCGTTTTCAAGTCAAATAAGTTTGAATGATAAAAATCTGTCGAAAACGGAATCTTTTGGCGATAAGTCTTAATTCGGCGTCGCAAAAACAACATTCTAATGCACAATTAGTTTGTAACGATTATTTTCATTGGAAGTTCACAAATATTTTGAGGGGTTAGATTCCACGTTCTAACTGTCCGTAACTAAAAAAGCCACCATTTAGAATTCCGATTTTTTTGGGGTATGTGATTTCTCAAAAAAATAAACAAGATAGTCACATTTTGAGCCCCTTAACCCTCTTGCTGCCGAAGGGACACATATGTCCAAACCGGCAGTGCCGGAGGGACACATATGTCCATGGATAAATTTATGCAAGCTTCTTATCAATGCTGTATCTCTTTCAATTAAAATACGGAAGAATAAACAGGGTTATGTTTTTCTCCAATTGGTCCCAAATGTAGTGGTCATTTTGTCGTGACGTCATATATCGAATGACGTTGTTGTTTGGCATGTTACGTCACAGACGTTGAGCTGTCGTATTTTCCGGCATATGAAATGCAACCTTGAAAAACGGTCGGCAGCAAGAGGGTTAATCTTCTTTTTGTATATATTGAAACCATTCTGAACAGTTGGAAAGCAAGTCCTTGGAAACGTCCGTTGTCGTCAAGCTTTATCAGCAACAATAGCAGGGGGAATTAATTAGGTGGCGCTACAGTCGTCCGTAACGTCAAAAAGTCCGCCAAATCAATCGGCTAAAAGATTGACGTTAAAGTATTTTTTGCAACTTGTCATGCTTTTATTACAATTAAATTTTAAAATTTGTAGGTTTTGTGACCAATATAATTTCTTTACGACATACAAACATTACAAAAAATAGCTTGTTATTGCTATTCCTTTATCCTGTCAGTTCTAACAAAAAATAGCCATCTTTTTTGTTCGCCAAAAACATCGATTTTTCCTAATTTGACGTTTGCGTATCCAAATACAGAAAAGAACGGTTATAATCTTAAATGAAACCGGGAAACCTATTTCAAATTTATACACTGTTTTGAAGCCATCATTTTTTACTTTTATACATCAATTTTAGTGACCACCAGCCATGTCAATTTTCATCTGGTTTTAGCTACGTTTCTACTTCAAAACAGTAAAGTTTAGCTTCTTTTCATTGTACCTGTTTCAAAGTGCTCTAAAATACTGATTTTATTAAAGACATGAATGAAATTTTGATTAAAAGTTGTGGATTTTCACAATTCCATACGATACTTGTATTTTAAAGTAACTAAAACCCCTTTTGATCCCCTACACAAATTGACGGTGACATTGTTTTCTTTTTTCAACATACGTCATGTAACGTTTATAACAAAATATGTGTCAGGGTCATGTGCATAGTAAAAATTTACACATTAGAAAAGTGAAACAACAAACAAAGATCTTCTTTATTGCGTTTAAAGCTAAACGTCTTGGAAAATTCTGACAGATCTGACAAATTATTGATAGCCTACTGTATGGATGGACAAAAGCACAAAAATAGCAATAGAAAATGCATTGCAAAGAAAATTCTTTAGGAAAAAAACATATGAAAAAAGAAAATGAAGGTCAGTTAATAAAATTTTGCTTATATTATTATCTCTTTACTTAGTAAGCTATATTTTCATTCTCAATTTTATAGTAATAAAAGCAAAAACTAGCTTATCAAGCCAAGTCAGCCAAACAAGAAGTTTATTCATAGAAATGTGTTCTTACAAAATTGAATTTATTCAAGTCAAATTTAAGCATCTTTGATCATTATTGAAATAAAATGCACAAAATTTGTCCCACCAGTTTCATTTCATTTCCTATTACTAGTATTCAGGTAAAGTATATATACAATACTTTGTTTATAAATATGTAATTATTTAAAGAAGCTGATACAGCAACCTGTTCAAGAGAAGAAGCCCCATTTTTTCCAAAAAGTTTACTTTCATAATCTATAAAATACTCTGAGAAATAAGACTAAGGGCTACTGTGCAAGCTAATCTAATAGTTTAATTTTACAATAATAATGATTCTGAAATTCAAAATTGTGTCACTTTCACTTATAATTTAAAGCATATTTTTTTACAGAATTTCTGTCAATATTTTTGGTATAAAACTTATAAATCCCTTTTTTGTATTTTACTGTTCAACTAAGAAACATAGGCTTGAGTTTAAAGACTCTCTTAATTTGAAGAAATTTGTTGTGACTCTTGGTCACACTTTATAGAATATAAAATATATATGATCAGTACTATTTATTTAATAATTATATCAATTTTCAGAAAGATTATTGAAATTGTATAAACTATGTTTTATTGCATTAAATATAATCAGAAGTGTTTTAAAAAATTCTGCTAGGAATGATCCCACATATAAAAATTACATGTAGTATATTTCATCCGCCAGATCTAATTTCTTTCAATATAGCTAGGTTTTTAATTTTACATGTAGATGTCATTATCCACATTTCTGAATTGTTTTTTTTTTTTTTACTGCAGCATTGCAGTAATATTTTGTCTTTTAATATTTACATTTAGTCCTTCTCTGAAAAATAGGGGGAAGTATCTCTTCTTTATATTATCATAACATAGTTATAAATCGAGTTTCGTTTATTTTCTTTCTAATTTTTGTAAAGTAAACTCCTTTTTTAATTTTTATGCATTTTGCTGGGTTTTTATTTTTGACTGGTGATATTAAGGGGAGATAACCACTTGCACAAATCGGCATAAAAACCACCGCTTCGGTTTGAAATCAATTTGACGTTTGCGTATCCAACATTCTATTGCCGAGATATTCATATCGAGTGTTTGTCTTAATGAGATGCTTTATTAAATTTAAATTCAGCCCATCATTTTTAGTTTCCTCGTAAATATTTAGATTTTTCGTTCAGGAGACTTGACAATTTTCACCCAAACTCCAAGTTTGCAGATAAAATAAAGAATAAAGGACTTTGATTTGATGTGTGAGCTTTGACGAGAATAAACTATGGATACTCAAGATTAGTTAGGTCAATAAGTTTTTATTACGACAATAGTATTCAATGAGTTAAAATGAGGTTTGTCTCATCCGTTTTTTTAATGAATTTTCACGGTCACGTGACTCTATTGTTGCTGATAAACTTGGGGTCAAACCGTGACCTGCTTTCCAACTGTGAAGAGTACGAAAAGAAAACAAAATACGTTAAGTATTCATGTTTAAAACTTCCATACAGAGTATACATATGACGTCACATTGTTTAGACGCTAAAGACGATGCAACAGTTTCGCGGACTTTTTCATTTATGCCATTTTTAAGCCAAAATATTTATTAAATGACATTTATTTTAATATGTGGCATTAA
The DNA here is from genome assembly GCF_963676685.1 of Mytilus edulis. Classification (NCBI taxonomy): domain Eukaryota; kingdom Metazoa; phylum Mollusca; class Bivalvia; order Mytilida; family Mytilidae; genus Mytilus; species Mytilus edulis. Next base: position 95,412,767 of record NC_092345.1, on the reverse strand, counting down.
AATGGAGATAACTGTATTGTATTTTAACCTTGGCATTCGTAAAACATGGAATATTATATCAACTGAAATATATATCCTCCTGATGCAGGCACTGTTGGAACGATGAACTGCGGAGACAGAGAGAGTATACAATAAGAAAACGAAAATCATCTCTGTTGTTGTAAAGACCCTCAGTGTCAATTTCAAATGGTTTATAAACAAATAATCATTACAAAGTACACATGCGTTATACTGGTCTCCAGAATATTATTGTTTATCCAGTTATTTAGAATTCAAAAAAATATAAAACATTACCTATTCAGTTTATCAAATTCATTACGCAGTACATGATCAACTTATATTTTCACAAAGGAGAATGATTCTCATCAGTAACTTTTATCTTTCCAGTATTTTAGTTCGTCTAACTTTTTTTTTTCATTGTACTGTTTATCATAAAACAAAAACTTTGTAATAACTAATTCTATAAATTCTGTACTGATTGGTTTCAGTACTGTTTTCATACTGATTTTATAGAAAACAAGTGCAGATAAACACATTCATTCTCATATTTAAAGTAAAATAAAACCAGTGTGGTCTCGATTTCAGTATGTATGACTTTGTTGTGGGAATAACCTTCACTAGAAAGTCTAGATAATCTAAAAAAAAAACATTTGTATTCTCATATTGAAGGGAACTAAAAGATAAATATTGTTACGCTTTTAAGAATTAACAGAGGTATGAATATTATGGATAAGGAAATTAGGTTGTCTTTCTTCGTACAGTTAATCGGAGATAGAGTTTGGATTTCATTACAATGCTTAATAAAGTAGAAAGCCCGAAACTGAGATATGCTTAAAGAATTAACTTATTTGTAATAACTGAAACACAAAGTGTTCACTAGGGTTTTGAAATTTTGTCACCTTGACTTCTCCCATCCTTCATAAAACCCATGCTGAACAAGCCTCTATTTGGCTGTGCAGGATGTATAAATACGGTTGTCAGATTGACGCCAATGTCTCGTGTAGGCTCTGCAACGCTGAAAATTTATTGGTATCTAACATATCCACTAGCTGCAGTCTGTATTTCAACTCTATGCATCATGGTCGACTCACGTTTCTGGTTCAAAGATGAGACGAACATGACGAAAGATAACAAAAACAGTCAAAAATAAACTTACAACGCCATGGTTAAAAAAGACAAACATACAAACAAAAGTACAAAAACATAAGAAAACTTAAAGACTGAGCAACACGAACCTCACTAAAACAATTGTTCAATTAATTTGTGTGTGTTCATCTATTGTACTGAAAATGCGTTAAGAGTTCAATTAGTCAATTTGAATTGGTGATTTCTCACATAAAATAAAAGATATTGTCACAAGACAGGATTGGACCATCTTGTAGGGTTTTGATTTTCACCATTCACTGATACGAATGAGCAATAACATGTTAAAAGTTAAAATGATACTAAAGTAAAACTGTAAATTTTCTTCAAAATATATTCTGGTACAACCAGTTGAATATACAAGATTTTACTAAAAAATAGTTTCATTTACAACAATTAGTTTGACAAAAGTGATCGATGATGTACTTCATTGACTTGAATGTTTTATTGAATTTGCTTCTCTTTAAACCATTTTAATTATAACATTTGTTTATTGATTGTGTAACTATTTCATATTTGCTATGAAACTGAAAGGACAATATTCCGTCAATTCGATTTTTCTCATAAACATTCGCATTTATTTGTAATTGACACATTTGAACAACATTGTAATTAAATATTTATAAAATGCATGATTACCTAAGTGAAATATTCCCAAAGCAAATAAACTGTATTTATTGAAAATATACATGGAGTTATTTTTTCTTCTCGTGAGTTTTTAATTGTAAATACTATTTTTATCCATGTTTCCAGTAATAGCTGCGCTTATACCTCATGATATGCCCTTTCACACATAAAATGTTCACCTTTTTTTTAAATGTGAAACAAGTAATTTTTTGCAGAATACCGTATGAGAGATAACAATAGCTTCAGGAAAGTATACTCGAGATAAATTACATATTGTTTTGGCGATTAAAGTCCAATTTGCAATAGACTACTTTAATGACTGTCATTAAGATTTGTTGAAAGATTTCATAAATGCACTAAGATTATGATACTCTTCCGAAATGATGCATCACATATAAATAACCAATCAACCAATTTAAGCAACAACTGTTATAATACATGTATAATACACCCTGACCTATAATGGCTTACTTTTATAAATTGTGACTTGGATGAAAAGTTTTCTCATAAGCACTCGTACTACATCTTTCTATAGCTATATACAAATGCTCATCTCAGTATTGTCTGTTGAGGTATAAATGGTATACTTTTGTCAACCGCTGGAAAAGAATCGGTTAATGCAACTAAAGGACTAAACAAATAAGTGAAAACTTGTCTACTTTCTATGATGTTAAAATTCCATAACGCTGGATTGACTATCGCGACATCAAGATCGAAAGGCAGTTACCTTGTCAAAGTTTAACGGTATTCCTTAAGTACTAAATACTTAAGTGTTAAATAATGTAAGCAACATATTGAACCCAGAAGCAATTTCAAAAAAGGGGAAGTCCAAAACAATCAAATGCTGTAAACCAACGGAACAAGTTAACAACAACTGTCATAAAATTATCATGACTAAGTACAGGCCGAAAACAAAACTGGCGTGTTAAACCTTGTTTTATAGCTAGCTTAACCTTTTCAATCTTTTTAACTTTGTGATAAATATATATAAAGACCTTTGTACATCATTTGTTTTTGATAATATCTTACGAACATTTGAAAATGTGTGAAGTATAACGGAAGTGGCAACTAAAAAACTACCAGAATTAGTCCGCAAATCTATATCAAAGTTCAATTATACCAATGATTATATCATACAAGCCACGTGATATTGTATATAGGACTTACAACACACTCAAGCTATAAAAACCTAGCCAACAATGTCAGAATGTTGTTATCCAATGATTATGCACTGTCAACAACATTTGTTTCATTGATCCATCAATGTACCGTTTATCATTTCATTGAAATTAAATCGTTCGTATAGTTTATGAAAGTAATTTGCAGTGAAGAAGTTAAATATGTGCAACATTAATTCAATGTAAACATTTGAAATTAGTGCCATACATGGTTCATTGAAATTAATTTATTTCTATATTTTAATCGATTTTTGCAGCCTTCTTCTGACTGGTCGCTAGAAGAGTCACCAAAAAACGAATTGGTGTTTTATATCTTATAGTATTGTTGATCCCAATGATAAGAAAAAAGACATCAAAACATCTACTGTTGTAGACCCCATACTGACCATACTGAGGACTAATATTTTAGATGTGTTAGATGTCCGCTTGGAGTTGAGATGTTTTGTTTAATAGACACGAGCATGGCAAGAAAGGTCATCACTACAAGAATTATGGGGTCCATGGCTAACTCGCATCTTTACAAAATTACTTTTCCTATCCGAAATAACATTTTTGTCCGCTAGAATTCCAAACTGTATGTCCTATCTCATTAATCTTAAATTGGCTTTACTTGTTCTCAAATTAAATATGCATTACGTCAATGGTTGAAGTGGGTATACACAATGTAACCATCAAGGTTTCGTTATGCTGATAATAAAACAAGAGGACGTTTGTAAGTATAGGAGATACATGATTGTACTTATAAAACATGCATCTACATCTGAGGAGGTCGTTTTTATTATTGTTTTTTTTGTTTTTTAGCGGCTTATTTATGTAGTAATTGCGCCTTAAATGCATAAACCTAAAGATTATGTGTTTACGATTATTCCTTAAATGTGTTTGTTGTATTATATACTGGCGAGTAATTATACGAAACTATGACGAACAGTATTGACTGTGTTACAATGAAGTATATATTGTTTAGGGGCCAGCTGAAGGACGCCTCCGGGTGCGGGAATTTCTCGCTGCATTGGAGACCTGACGGTGACCTTCTACTGTTGTCTGTTCTATGATCGGGTTGTTGTCTCTTACATACATTCCCCATTTCCATTCTCAATTTGATAGGTATATTGAAAAGTCAATAAAAATTAATAAAAAACACACAGTAAAAATGTGAAAAGGAAAATGAAACAGAATAAAAAGACAAACGACAGCTCTAAATGAAATTTAAATCGTTAACTGATAGGTATCATAAAATTGTTGCAGAATCGTTTCATATGATTGTTCACCTTTGTGTCTTCTGTAATAAACTAATGAAAATAAAGCATAATATAAAGAAACATAGAATTACATATGTGTTACTTAAATGCTACAAATGCAAGGACGTCTACCACGATTCGTGTAGCAGATAAAAAAAAAGAACACATTAGTTATGATTAGGATTTTGTAGGGTTTTTTCCATAACGGTCGCTTATATTGTTCTGAATAACATTCCAAAGACGTACTGGGATTTCCCTGACAAGAAAAAAAACCACTTTTTCATTGAACGAGAACTCACTCCAACATACACACTTAGTCGCCTATTTAAATATATTAGGATGTCTCTCAAATTGATAGTAATACGATCTTTGTACATAATAGAAAACCTGCCGTATGTGGCTTGTTCAGGCAAAATGTTTACTGCTATTTAACATACATTCATGTTTCATTGACAGACAAATTCCCTCACCCATACCCAAATCGACCTTCTATGTAGAGTATATATAAGTAAACCATTAAAAAAGATGCGAAAGAAACAAAAACGACATTCACACTCATATTTGGGAAATGAACTGACAACGTCAACAGACAAACAACAGTACATGAAACCTTTGTCACCTGTGAACAATGGTGAAAGAGATATTCTTTTTCAAAACGCTTGTACCAAGTCAGGACTATGATAGTTCTGGTACATTCGTTTGATGTGTTTTATCTTTTGATTTTGCCATTTGCCTAGAGACTTTCCGTTTTAAATTTTTCTTCAGAATTCAGTGTTTTTGTGATTTTTTTTCCATAACGGTTTACAAACTCGAAATAGCATCTGTAGATTTGAAAAAAAATGATTCAATTTCACTAAATGATTTAATTGGTTAAAAGCTTCATTGGTAGAAGCAACACTACAGCAACGAAAGCATGATAGGAAATACTATGAACAACAAGTTATCAAACAAAACTGGAAATCAACATTAGTTGCCTTAGTCCATGCCTGCATGTATAAAACTTAGTTCTCAAGTTTTCATGTTTACATTATACGAAAATCTTCAGTCATACTATCAAGTGTTTGCTATTTATTTTATAAGGTAAGTTACCGTATAATGCACAATATGCCTAATTTTAGGTTGAATATGAAAAACAATCAACTTAGAAGAAATAATGATAGTAACATAAAATAAAAAAATAATTCGCACTTAAATTATGAAATAAAGCGGTAAGGAGAAATACAGGTTTTCTAACACTTGATGTTGATGTCCATTTTTGTTTTATACCTTGTTAATGGAATATCGTATCAAATATGAGATATATACTCCTTATTCATGCGCTGCTGGAATACTGGTACAAAGAAATATAAAGTTCATATTTAGACGCTGAAATCATCCCCTTCGTAAAGTTTTGTTTTCAACTGATACCCATTGTCAATTTTTAGATGTAAGTCAAGATAGGATACAGACTTAACTGTATTTGCTGTATCCTTTATTTCAAGTTTGATAGAAAGATGCTTTTAACATATTCATCATGTTTTGAATAATTTGGTGAGAGAACATCATCTATATAGCGGAAAGTGAAGTCAAAGCATACTGCTAAATTCTTTTCTTTTCTGTTTTCGGCTTGAAAAGAATAGAAGCACAGTTGATTCCAGTGAAAATGACGATTTTTTGTTGAAAACAAGTTCTCAAAACGTAACAAGTATGTTGTCAACCAAGAAATCAATCATCTTGATAATGTTAGTTTCAAAGAATGTTTTGTTTGAAACAGAATTGATTTTTAGAAGATACGATTTATCTACCCGTAAGACAAGATACTTGTATCTACAATGGCATTTCGAAATGTTTCCTATTGATTGATTTAGACGGATGATATTATGGGACATTTCGCAGAGAAGTTTTGTTTGATAACACGAAGGTCACCAGTAATAGTGTGGCCACTCGGTGTATATGTGAGCGGGAAACACAGTTGTTTAAATACCGACCTCGTGTCAAATTTAGTCAGTTTTGACAGAAGGAGACTATTCTAAATTAGGACCTAGGACTGATATACAATATAATATTACTGGCAGAAGAGAAGACTATTTTGGTTAGATGAAAACATAAAATTATGCCGGTTAATAAGTCAATAATCATGACTATTATAGAAATAAATATTAAGAGAAGTTATGTTGAAATAGTGAAAATAAAATTATTGAATAAATTATTTTACACAACAGCCATACCTAAAATAGGAATAACTATAGAAAATTAACAGAAACAAGTAAATTCTCCAAAATATACTTCATAATTATCCCCACAACAACCAAACAAGCAACAAAATGTTAAACTGTTAATGTCTGTGTCATTTTGGTCTCTTGTGGACAGTTGTCTCATTGGCAATCATACCACATCTTCTTTTTTATAACGCTTGTTCATCATCAAAGAAAGGAAAAGTTATAACAAATTGGTAAAGGAAACGTTTTCCCTTTAAAGTTTGTTTTATGCACCTCCGATTTTCCTAAGAATGAAGCGAAGAATACAACGCCAATGAATACTTAGTGCGGGATATTCTCGCTGCGTTGGAGACCCGTTAGTGGCCTTCAGCTGTTATCTACTCTTTGGTCATGATTTTGTCACTTGGAAACATTCCCCATTTCCATTCTCGATTTCATTAGATCTAGTAGTTCGTTTTAACGTACTTTTGATTCGATACGTCGAAATCTCATTTTCGGATAATTTGTTTTAATGTAAAGTCTTGTTTAGATTAGTTAATCAATATATACAGAGCTAGAGAAAATAGTGAAAATGTAAAATGTGCAACGATCTGCATAAAATTTGTATTAAATTATGAGTCTGGTACCTTTTATAACTATCAGCATGTCGAAATGTACTATTGTATTGTTTATTTGTGTATTTCTCTGTCATGAATGGGTTTTTTTTGTACTGTAGTCCTGTTATGTAATGTCATATTGCCGTTTTAGTGTTATGTTCAACATTGTCATAAAAGGGCGAGTTTTGGCTAGCCTCAAAACCAGATTCAATCCACCATTTTTTTTTTATTAAAATGTCCTGTACCAAGTTCGGAAAATAGCAGTTGTTATCTTATTGTTCGTTTGTGTGTGTGTTGCATTGTGGTTTGGTTTTTTGTTGCTCTTCAGTGTGTCTGTTGTTTCGTTGTTTTCCTCGGTTTTAGTTTATAGCCCGGAATTTTTTTTTTTTTTTCAATCGAATTATGACTTTCGAACAAATGTATACTACTGTTGCCATTTTTATGGCTTCGTTTCTAAACTGAGAACAAATAACCTGATTGCATAACTATTTCTGGTATTTACTAATTTACGTTTGCTAGGTTCGTATGCCAAGGTACATCACGATGTTTGGCTTTTGCTTTTAACGAAACTTTAAATGAGAAGAGGCAAAAGAAATATAGTTGAAGATTCTTTAAAATAAATTAAATTGATATTAAAATTAGATGATCAAAGATCAACGTGAAATTAAAGACTATGCATGGAGTCCTTGGTAGCAGTCCCATGTCCACATTTCAGCTTTGACCTTATCCTGATTTGAGAACTCACACAGTTCTCAATCTCTGAATTTGATAGTTATATTGGTCAACAAAGTGATGTCCTTCAGCAATAAATCCCAGATACGAACAAATGACACAATAAATGAACCAAAGAATGAATTTTATGTGAGAGATTTTATTTCCAAACAAGTTTTACATTTAGTGATGATGAAAATAGATACATTGTCGTAAAAACCACAGAAAATACAGACATTTCAAAGTATTAAGTTGATATGTTTATGCAAGAGAAACGATCATTGATTTTAACCTCTATTAATAATCTCTTTATATTAGATTGTTTTCTTTATATTTTTTTTACCTATTATGACGTAACAACCAGAATATACAAGATTAAAATCATGTAATCGAGCGTAACATATAATGCTTAGTCCTACGCAAAACTCAAGTGGCATAAAGTTACATTGCACGTCAATAAATTCATAGCAATTATTAAATATTCATATGTTTTTTCATAACTTTTATCATCACATTCTATATAAAAACTATATTACTCATCACAATATGTTTCAATACACATTAGTGAATGCATATATTTTTTTTCCAATATGGAATGACTTGTTTAGCTCTTTTTAATTGATTAATTTTAGTTGGTCGACGTGCAATAAAACTTATTGCTTTTGGGTTGTATCATTTAGAAATAGTTATAAGATTATATAAAGCATGAAATTCTAATGAAATTCATATCAAAGAATTAATTTGTCATTTATTGACATATAAAACTCAATTTACTGCACTCATTTGTTTTAAGACAAGAGTAATCCTGGTGAAAGCGTATATAGACAATAATAATTACGTTTTAAATGGTAATTACTTTCTGTAGTGACATCGCTATACAAAGTAAGGTTTAGAGTCTAAAACAAAAATATGTATACAACATTAATTGTTTTAGATTTTTTTGGATAATGAAGAAAATCTGATAAAAAAACAAAATTATTATTCAAACATTTATGCTTAAAATATTATAAAATTAGCTTTAAACTTTTAGTTTAAATACAGGAATTTTTCACATAAGTAATTTAGAATATTCATTGTCTCTTCACAATTATTTAAAGTGTTCATTCAAGAACGATATAAAAATATTTCAGATACAAACAACCCTGATTTAATTCATTGTTGTGTCTTACACTGTAGGTGATCATGTGTGTATTATACTATGTACATGTAGAAAAATTGTTAAAAATAATTGCAAAAACAAAATAATTGTAAAACAACATTTGTTCCTTTAAAAATAAAAATCTATCATGTATATTCCTGATCCAATGTAATAAGAAAACTATTTCTCCCTATTGTATATGACTCCGATATGTAGAACGTGAGTATCTGTAGTCCAAGTGAACTTTATCCTGTGAAAATAAAAAAATAAAATTTTTATTTATCAGATATTATAATGGTAAAAACTTTTTTTTCAAAAGAAAAATAACAAATGCATTTTTACATTAAAATAAGTAGACGTAGCATGATTGCCAACAAGAAAGCTTTTCCAGAGATCTAGAAAAAGGAAAGAGATGTGAACAATTTGTAAAACAGGTCATCCTTCGATAGTTGACACCAGTATCAACAAAAATCTGAGTGTTAAAAAAAAATCAAAAGCCTGATAAATACTATAAGATAAACGATAACAAATATAGCAGACAACAGCCATCGTCTACCGCTGGATTACAGGATAAGCTATTATGAAATCATAGTGTTTTTTTATGACAATTAGAGCGACAAATATCCACAAATATCCACAAACAAGACGAACACTTCCAAAACTTTAACTTAAACTGCGGTTTAAACCAACAACCGATACTCTTCAACGTTTAATGTTTATAACGTCAAAGATTTTCGGTCCCTGGAGTACCTGATTTATGAGGCAAACACGTGTTATGCACACGTAAATCATGTTAATATCTTTTTAATATCGCTTTACAAATCAATTGAATGCAGTGACACTTGCTATAAAGTTGTCAACACGACCAATTAAAGTCAATTAAAATATCAAATGTACTCCTTTTATCATGATGAGACTATAAAATAATTATCAGAATAATATGCCAATACAAAAAAGTTTATATTTGCAAATATAAATCTATGATAACCATTCACTTTTCCCAGAAACAAATAATGAATTTCACCGAAAAATTAAGTATATAAACAAATTAAAGGATGTGATATGATTGCTAATAAGATAACAAAAATCTATATGACACCAAATTTCGAAGATGTTAGCAACTAATAGATCCCCGGTGGCGTTCAACAATGATCAAATCGACGTTTTCAAATGTACACACTCTTATCAATTGAATCTGTTTGAGATAAAAGTATCATATACTTGTTAGACACAACTATAAATGATAAAAGGTATCAGTGCATACAATTAGGGGTTTATCAAAATGTGCAAAAAGGAGTTAAAAGACTAAAGACTATAAACATATGTGACATTACTAAGTGATATTAGCTGTTAGTAAGGAACGATCATGGTAGTATTCTGTCTACTAGTGCTGACGTGTGGAGAGGGATTAAAAGTAGATTTGCATCTCACAACAATTTCAACATATGCTCTTTTTTAAAAGTGTTTTTTAATATTTATCTTAGTTATTGCAGTTTAAACGAAAACATTTTCATCCATATATTTTCCCAATGAAAGCAGCCTTTATCAGTTGACATGTACATTATGATGGAAATCTACTCTTTTCAAATATCTACCTTAATTATCCGTAGAGGTCTTATTGACCTATGTTAGAAGAAAATGAATAAGTAAAACGTTTGTCGTATATAGATCGTATTCTCTCTGATCTATGACCGATTCCTCCATTGTTTTTTTTCACTTTTAGTAAAACAAAATTAGACCAATGCCGTGCATTTACATCATTTACAACATCAAAATTTGTTTGGTCAATACTTTGTTTCGTTTCTTATGGTTTTGATTGATTATTGATAAGAGTAGTAAATGGTTGTTTGTCTTTATAGTGATTAAGATTATAATATAACATTGACTGATGTACCCCTTTTTTTGGACGTTTTTACTTATTATGTCTGTTTCTTTTGTTCACACATCATTGTCAATATAATGGAATTTTATAAAACTGTATTACAAAAGAAGCTTTAGCTAGCTATAAAACCAGGTTTAATCCACCATTGTCTACATAAGGAAATGCCTGTATCAAGTCAGGAATATGACAGTTGTTGTCCATTCGATTGATGTGTTTCAATTTTTGATTTTGCCATTTGATCAGGGTTTCCTCAAAGTTCAGTAATTTTGTGATTTTATTTTTTGAGACGAGCTTTGATACATTACTAAGTCACTTGCCATATGATTTATGACCTAAAATTGACCTTTCAATGTGAAGTTTAGTTTTTAGGTTTATGACTAATGGACTACATCTCCTTTCATTCGCAGAATGTTCCAATACTATGAGGAAGCCGTCCAACAATGTGAATTTTTCATTTTAGCATTGTGATGAATTATAATCATGTATGATGAAAATTAAGCCGGTATGACGTCCATTGATCCATTGATTTGATATCATATTTTACAAAATAGAATGAGTAGTGTAAAATGCTATTAAAGTACCCTCTCCGTATGATAAATGAATTATTTGGATTCATGGAGACATAAGTAGATTGAGATGATGTTAAGATAAGAATCATTGTTATTGCATCTATATGTATTTTATATGTACTTGTATTGATTGTATCAGATCGGGATGAATTTCGACAATTATCTCTCGGTTGGACTTATTTCATGGATTAAGCTTTTAGTTGATTAAAAATCTAAGGTATAAATAAAATGACGTCAAACAAACATGACCGGAGAGGAAAATCTAAATGTACTTTTTTACTATTACTGTGATTAAACTGTGGTAGTATGCGGTAATCAATATTTTTATCATTTAATTTGATACACACATGACAGATTTTTAGTCCATTTCAATAACAAAACTAATTAACAGCATCCTGGTGCATCTGTACTTTCCTCAGTATGTTTCGCTTTCATTAGATTAAAAATTATGCAGAATTTGCACTGTTTTAATGATTGGTAAAAATGCGTATTGCAAAACATTTACTTATCATTTATTATATCAACTTGTCAATTAAGATAAAATTTGTACTACTAAAAATATATAAAAGTATATTTTTAATTAAACCTTGCAAAGATACTAATTTAAATGCAAAAGCATATTGAGAATTGAGAGCGTAGAGATCAGTTTTTGGTCACATCTAACAGAAAATTGATGAAAGTAGCATAAACTGCATTTAGATTAAGTAACGACCATATTTATATACCTCGTCTCCAGCAAGGGTATGGAATGTAACTGCTTCCGTTTCGTCGCAGACACAATCGCAAATGTCGGTTTCTCTTGTCAACAGTTCCGGTGTTCTCTTCGTTGTCTGTTTCGTCTTCAATCGATTCCTTCTCTAGCACGTATTTGTTGATTTTGCCTTCCTTTTCCAACTGAAATTAGAAATGACATGAATAAATTCTTTAAGGAGTACAATAGTAATGCATGTATTTCGCCTTCTAGAGTATTATTTAAAAAAATAACACGAAAGGAATGACAGAAATACTGCAAGGTAAAATAATGATGGAATTTTAGAACTGAAAATTAAGCTGGTTTGGCCTAATTGCGATTTCTAAGTGGGCGGAATAGCATTATGTTGTTCGATTTCTAAAATGTCTGCATTATCTCCGTAAAAAAGACTTTAAATAAACAACAATCAATCTAACGTTAACATAAACATTCAGATATTGACAAAATCTTGGTTTCAGTCTAATGGAAATATTCTAATGCAAAAGTTAATGTTGAAATAACATGATAGCTGAATTTAAATATCACCAAGGTGCTTTATGATAACTTTTATATTGTGTCTCTTTTATACACTCTAGCTTGCCAATTCACATCAGCGCTACAGTAACTGTAATTTTAATTGCAAAATTTATAGCAAAACGGATCCTTCGAAATTGTAAGAAATTTGGATTACGGTGAGTATTTTAAATCAATTAAACGTGTAATATGAAAGAGATATACATTTGCGTACCAGGTATTCTGCTACATTTTCAGAAGTGGATAACTCTTGATTTGACTTAAAATGAATTTTATGAGTAAAACGTTTTCAAAAAAATCTATTGACGATCTATTTATTCAAAATAGCTTTTTATTTAAAAAGAAAAATTATGCAACCAATTTGTTGAAATTTATAATACCATTTTATCAATTATATTGCAACAATTTCATTAAAACGTTTAAAATAATACAGAAGGTCGAAAAAGGAAACAATTTCAATGAAAAAGAACGCCGTTGTAACGGGTTTATGCAGGTTTTTGTTTTCCATTCTGTAATTTTTTGCGTATTTCTAATTCCAAAAGGTTGATCATTCATGTACCAATCAACCTTTACAGTTATTATCGTTAATTCGTTCAAAGTTCAAAGTAAAATATTCAGTATTTTATTTACTTTAAGATGCAAATGATACATTTTTGTTTAAACTTAACAGAATTATTGAGAGGAAAAAGGTCGAACTTTATATAATCAGCACTGTGATACTGTATTTCAGCGCAGCGGGAATATTTACAGATTTTTCCCACATAAAGTAATTTACACAAACTATGAAAGCGATTTTATTTTAAACAATCAGGTAACTGATATCATTTTTCACGAAATGATCTTAATGTTATCAGAAATGTATTTCCTAAATATAATCATTAATATAAATGTTAGAGATCACACTGTTCATAACTGTATTTGAATGTTGTTTATTGTGTGTGTTTTATGATGGAGGTAACTAGTATAAAAAAAAAACAATGTCTGCATAATATGTTGGTGACCCTATTTAGTGAAGGGGCAAAATTAACGTTAATTCCATACTTCGATCCAACACAAAATAAATAAATAAAAACCAGTATCATATTTAAAGTTTAATTAGAAAAATTATTCCTCAACAATAATATTTCCAGCAAGGGAAAAGCATTGGCTATTAAAAAGGTGATTTTACGTAGACACAATTCGTTTCTATTGCTGATTTTATAATTCTGTTTTATCAAAATAATTTTGTTTGTAATCTATGTCATTTAACATAAACCAAACCCTTTTTTTTTAATACTAGTAGATAATTTTCAAATACGTATGTAAATGTGCTTTTGTTGCAAAAACCCATGTCACCTTTAAAGAGACGTTTCTCCTAAAGGTCTTATACGCCCTTTCGTTTTGTGCCTTTCTGATTTGACTGATTTTAGTTGGAAGAACTCTTATATGTATATACGACGACAAATAAATTAAAAAAAAACATTTTAAATCTCCATTAAAGAAAAAACTAAAACAAATTATGGAACAGATAAATCATGTCTAGTTTATGTAAAAATTATTGAACGGCGCCAACTCATGTTTTCTTCACCTCTGGGGACAATGTCATATCCGTTTACATGAATCAAACAAATTTAATCATGTTTAGAATATCGTGACCAGAAAAGCTAAGATAGTTTGTCAATCGATTTTGTCATATCTAATGTCTTAAGAATGTCAAATGTGTTTTTTCAAGACAAGCAATAGACTTGCGAATTGACGTCTAAAACGACATATTAATCATCTCTCTTATATCTCTAATTGAATTCCAAATCTATTGTTTAAGTAAAAGTTTAATATAAATAAGTTAAAGAGGAAGGCGATGACAAACATCTTAAAAGTGGGATGTATAATAAGTCATGCCTCATATATGGTTTAACATCCGATAACGGGTATTTTACTGGTTTCTAATCAAATATTTATTTACAGGATTTTTACCAACGTTTTAACGTTTACAACAGACGTATAATTTTTTTTTTTTTAAATAGCAATATACATATACATATAATTTTGGTACATGAAAAGTAAAATCACAACATTACTGAACTCCAAGGAGAATTCAAAAAGGAAAGCCCCTAATCAAATGGCATTATCAAAAACTCAAACATATCAAACGAACGGATAACAACTGTTATATTCCTGACTTGGTACAGGCATTTTTTTTATGTAGAAAGTCGTGGATTCAACCTGGTTTTATAACTAGGTAAACCTCTCACTTGTATGACAGTTGCATCAAATTCGTTTAAATTGACAACGATGCATGAACAAAACCGACACAATAGTTAGAAATATAAAAATTAGGGGCACAACAGTCATCATTGTGTTATCATCTTAATCATTTTGAAAACAAACAAATGTAACAAAGAAGCACAAAAAGGCATGCATCAAATTTAACAACCTGATTTTGCTTTTTTATTATACGATTATATTTATCTACGTAAAATCCAATCATAAAGGATTGAAAGATTTTAAGAACTGGGACAGAATCCTTACCCTGAAAGACACATGGTTAAATTAACTTTAACTCTGACGTAGAATCACGCGTTTGACGTCGCACAGGTAACACATTTCCAATTCTGATTTTTATTTATGCATTAATTTTAACGAGTAAGGAATGAAAGAAATATTTACCATTGGGACTTATACAAACAATTAATCAAAATGTAAGGCGTTATTATATTGCTATATGAAATGTACCCCTAGAACTAACTATTTGGTAGCTTTTGTTCTTCATACTTGTATAGTATAAATATCATGACTAATGTTTTAGAAAATTAACAACTAAGTGAGTTACATTAACAGGTACGATAGCCACCTCATGGGTTACGTGAAATCTGACGTTCATTTCATTTAAATATATTCGAACTTCTATGTTCGTCGAATAATTTAATATCTTATGTCTGGAAAAGTATAGAAATTAAGAACTAGTTTTTGGTCAATCTTCTTCGTAGGAATGTCTATGTGGTATATGTCCGTTTAAATTTCTATAGACTTGTCCATTAACGTACCTGTGACTTTAATTAAGTGTAAAAACAAAGCACCGCAAATTTCTGCATTGAGCATGATTAAATGAAATATTGTAATTAATATTTTATCAATTTTCTTCTTTTGTTTTGAAAACATGTTAAGAATAAACGAGTCATCTTTACTATCCTCTGGGATTATATTAATGAGTTTTTATTCTTAGTCAATTATATTACTCGGTAAAGTTCAATCTATAACGTTATCAAGGGACAACGAAGAAAAATACGAAAGTATGTAATTAATATCACTATTTAATCAAACACAAACTAAAACATTAAGACATTTCCATACTGTCATCTCCTCCAATCAATATTAAATTAATTGTCATGTGACACTCAAATAGCAGAAGTTGGTGTTCGAACGGTATCAGAAGTAACAAATTTATATTTTGATCATCGGTAATAGTCTTTGAAAGAATTATCTGATCTCTTATATACTTTTCCATAGAGGATCACATAAGAGTTCATTCCATTACACTGCCAACATTTTCATGTAGCCATAATTTTGTAAAGTACATGCAAATAAAATGCGTATATATATCATACTTTTTTCTCGCAGGAACTTGATTTATCAAATTAAAAATGTTGGGTTTCTTAAAAGTTATTCTATTGTACTTGATATACCAAAAACATTATGCAGATCGTTTGTGGGCACTAGACACAGCTGTCCTTTCATTTTGGTACTTTTTCTGTTTTAGTGATATATTATATCGTCTTCTTTTATTTCCATTTAAAGATGCACCTCACATCAATGATATTTTTTTATTCATATATTGACGTCAATCCCCAAAATTTCCTTTTAACCATGTACAACATAAAGGATACATGTACTGCTGCCTCGGACCATTTATGATAGTGTTGTGCATAGAAACTCTATTGAAACTATTGACAGTGTTTTCTCAATTGTAGATATCCGTTTCTATGAGTCAAGAGTTTGAATGTCCCTTTGGTATCTCTCGTCTCTCTTCTACATACTACTTCTAACAAAATTTGTGAAAACTTAACGTATAGATTAATGCAAGATATTAGAGTGTCGGAGGTCTTACTAGGGTCGATTACCAGTTGGTTCTTACCGTTAACTTAAAAATTGGTAATTGCTAGTTCTCCGCGGAACTTGTGAGTTGGAGCAGATAAGTACTAGTCGATTCAAGTGAGACTAATTTGTTCGGAAAGGATAACGAGTCTTCATCAGGACTGCATAGTAGCTTGTTAATTAGCACGTTCTTATGATATATATGAAAAATAAACTGAACATACTTTTAAAAAGCAATCAAATCTGTAAGTGGACATTATCAGATGTGTCACCACATCTTTATAGTAAGTCTATAAAATTGTTTACATATATGTTAAATAAATATCTATTGCACAAGGGAAAACCATACCGTTGAATTAATTGCATTTGCACTAGTTCATCCAGGGAACTGGAATAGCTCACCGTTATGCTGATTGATTATGATTTGTATTATACTGTTGTCACTGTACTGAGCTAACTAAACTATTTTTGATCAGCAACTGTTATAGCAGTAGAGGCTAATAATGAGTTTACGGGTTTTTGACAAGAGATATAATCCCATTTTCAAATAAACCTCGTATACTATGCAGAATGTATAAATATGCAGTCCCGTCTGACTGATTTGGAGTAAATTATAAATGCGTGGGAAACCAGACTCGTCTGAATGAAAAAGCCCTTGCGAATGCACTGTTTGTTTGTGTTAGATGTCTTATTACACAACCAATCGTTTTGAGGCTATTTACGTTAAAAGAGGGAGGAATGATACCAGAGGGACATTCAAACTCATAATCGAAAAATATATTGACAACGCCATCGGCATCTTAAAATTCAGTTTGTCAATTCTTCCAGATTTCGGCAACTCAGAGACTTAGCCAATTTAAGGGTATAAGCCAAACATCTGTATTTTTACGAGATTTTAATCAACTCACTTTTTGTAAAGATACGTATACCAATTCTTTGAAGAAGTCAAGATCTCTTGTATCCATGTATTTCGGCCTTTTTTCTTCTAAATGCTAAAAAAAAAAAAAGGAAAGCACGTTATTCCAATATATATTCTAATATATTTATGGTTTTAGATTTTTATTCTAAGATAACTATGACTAAGATAAACTAATCAAACAGCACCACTCAATAAAAATATACATCTATAAATTATCATATGGTCTAAAAAGGTAAACAAACACATCACGAAAAAGAAACGTGGAGAGACATCTCTTGAGGCGAAAAGAACCGACTTTATTCTGGAGTCCTATGATAATAATACATTCAACATAATCTTACTTATTAAAGAAACTTTACGCTGTTCATAATGCCTTTACTTTTGCCCCCCCCCCCCCCCCCCCCAAAAAAAATGAAATCGCTCTTTAATATTAAGTATGATTGAGGTACTCTTTTACTCCACTAGCCTTGGTTAATCAATATGTAACGATGTTGCAAGTACAATTACATCTGTTTACTCATCACGAACCCGGCAAATGAAAATTACGACAAATCGACCATGTATATGCAAATAAACACAAATTTCTAATGCAATTATTTTGAATAAATGGTTCTGATTGGATGATAGTAAGCGTAAAATTTTCTATCTCCTTGTCTGTAACTATGGAAGCCGACATTTTGAATTGCTGAATGTATTGACATGTAATTTCTACAATAATGAGCGAAAAAACTCACATGTTGCACTTAAAAATCTTCTTTTTATCAAATTTATTACATTCTGAAGCGGCACAGAAGCCAGAAAACGCCCAGTGTTTATGTTTGACGCCGGAAGCATACCTATGACGTCTCCTAGTGTATGGACCATAAAAGATAACATCTTTTCGCGGAATTTACTTTAATGAAGATTTTACACTGAAATAATGATTGAAATTTAATTATGAATTTGTTTTGCATTAGAATAGAGATAACTGTATTGTATTTGAAGCTTCGCAGACGTCCATTAGTAGTTTTACTGTCCAAATACCTGTTTGCTAAATTTGCGACAGTAAAACTACCGATGGACGTCCTTAAAGCTTCAAATACAATACAGTTATCCCTTAAATATAAAAAAAGAAGATGTGATATGATTGCCAATAAAACAACTCTACACAAGAAATCAAATGACACGTACGAACATATTGCTGTGTTTTTTTTTAATCTCTAAGAGAAAACCTCCAAATTAAAGATCAACACCAACAATCGAAATTATATGTCTTTCAATTTGAGCAATCCGATGTCTTAAAAATTAAAAAACGCAAAATTCATTCTCGTAGGTTTATACATGTTGGAGCTTTTCTTTAATAAGGACAAAACAGGTTTACACACAAGTCACAGATTATGTAGGAGGACAAAGGCCTGTGACTAACCAAATCAGAAGGTTTCTGTGTCCTGTGAAACAGATTCGACAATGAAAGCCTGTGATTAACCAAATCAGAAGGTTCCTGTGTCCTGTGAAGTAGATATAAAGACTAAAGCCTGAGATAAATCAAATTAGAAGATTCCTGTGTCCTGCAAACAGAAACTAAGATGAAAGCCTGTAAATAACCAAATCAGAAGGTTCCTCTGTGTCTTGTGACACAGATACAAAGACTAAGGCCTGAGACTTACCATATCAGTAGCTCTCTCGGGGTCAGATACGAAGACAAAAGCCTGTGACTTAACATAATAGTAGCTTCCTCTGTGTCAGATAGGAAGATTGAAGCCTGTGACTTACCATGTCAGTAGCTTTCTGTGTGTCAGACACGAAGTAAAAAGTCTGTGACTTACCATATCAGTAGCTTTCTGTGTGTCAGACACGACGACAAAAGCCTGTGAATTACCATATCAGTAGCTTTCTGTGTGTCAGATACAAAGACAAAAGCATGTGACTTACCATATCAATATCTTTCTGTGTGTCAGATAGGAAGATGAAAGCCTGTCACTTACCACATAAGTAGCTTACTGAGTATCAGAAAGGAGGACAAAAGCATGATACTTACCATGTCAGTATCTTCCTGTGTGTCAGACACGAAGACAAAAGCCTGTGACTTACCATATCAGTAGCTTACTGTGTGTCAGATAGGAAGATGAATGCCTGTGACTTACCATATCAGTCGCTGTCTGTGTGTCAGATACGAAGACAAATGCATGAGCCTTACCATATCAGTAGCTTTCTGCGTGTCAAATATGAGGATGAAAGCATGTGCCTTACCATATCATATAAGTAGCTTTCTGTGTGTCAAATACCAAGACAAAAGCCTGTGACTTACCATATCATTAGCTTTATGTGTGCCAGATATGAAGATGGAAGCATGTGCCTTACCATATCAGCAGCTTTCTGTGTGTAAGAAAGTATGACGAAAGCATGAGACATACCATATCAATAGAGTCCTGCTTGTTAGATAAGAAAATGAAAGCCTGTGACTTACCATATCAGTAGCTTCCTGTGTGTCGATGGGTATTGAACAAACTGTTGATATAAGTGTTACAAAGGCCAACAAACAGTATGTAACAGTCATCATGTTGATCTCCATTCTACAATAAAGGAAATATGATATTGTTACTTTTATACCGCCTTCCTTTTGTTTACACTATATCAGTTTGTAAATAAACACATGCTGAATTTGGGATTTAAGAGGGAAATTTCTGCTTCATTAATTAGGTAAACTTGTGAAGTAAATTCTCGACCAATGATTGATAGAGAACAAATGTATGAATTTCAAATGTTTTTAAATGAACATCTGTTAACGTCTGGATTCATGTAACCCTCAAACTTCAGCCTTTTGTTAGAAATTAAACAGGAAAACCATTAGGATTTGAATATTTAATTCACATGTCTTAGTCGAACTAGTCGTTACCGACCCTTCATATTTCAACGCTTCAAAATTTCTCTAGTTCCTTTATTATAATAAAAACCTGTTCATTTCCGAAAGTGCAAAATAGAAGGACCATCAAGTAGACAATTTCTATGAAATTCCTGGTACAATTAAAATTTAACACGTGCTATAAACGCAAATCACAAAATTAGCATGATGATGACAAATCTGGAGATCAACAATCATGTAATGTACGTTAATTAAAGTTCTCGGTGAAGATTAAAGTGGTCTTTACGCCTTCAGGTTACAAAATCAAACTCTACAAATGAACACTTCACAGTCTTTTTTTCCTTTTACAATTTATCCTTTGAAGTTTTAGTATAGATTAGCAATATGAATTCCCAAGATAAAGGAGTGTGCATTTTAATAAAACAAAACAAAAGAAGTAACTTAAGGGTGTTTTCGTTGGTTTGTATTTTGTAGTTCATATGTTTTCATCTACACATGAAATGCAGACAGATTTACTACTAATGAGATAAACCTGTAGCAGTATAAAACTGAAGCTGTATTCAAAATAAATATCGGGTTTGGCAGACTCGCATTGTATTATGTTCAATGCCATAACAGGGTCTTCAGAAGTATCCAACTATTGGTTACAAATATCTACATTTTGTCGATCTTTTAAGTAAGTCGACATTGCGACCTTAAGTTCTTTTCTAATTATATACCCCGTGAACCTTAATGCGTCAGTAAAAGGAAAGGTCTTCTGGAATTGTCAAACTGATCCTTCTATTTCGTAAGTCTACATATTTATAGATTTGACTCCTCATTTATTTGTTCCGTCCCTAATGTGCCATCAAAATCGGTTATTTGACGTTAATCAAACAAAACAACTGTTCAAAGACAATTTTATCAAAAATACTTTAACAAATATAAATAAAATACTTATTTGTCAGCAGAAAGATTAAGTAGTTATAATAATCAAAAGTAATTCAGATTGCGTCTATTCTGAATTGCGTTTATTAATAAGAAATGACCTCTTTTATTGCATGTCTAGCCGAAGTTAGTTGGTATGGTTGGTGCTGATAGATTTTGTTGAAGAACAAATCAAATTATATCCCTTAAGTGTAAGACAATACTATTAAGCACTGATTAACTAGTAGAAGATTAAAAAATGTTTCGATCACTTTGAAAAATAGAGAAAAAAACCTGAATAATTAAGGAGTTCTCGAGAAGATTCAGGTGTTAGACTTTATTTCAGTGAAGTTTTAGAATGAGAAAAAACATTACAAACAACTCAAATTAACAATATATAGGGATCAAAAATGGAGTACAGACATTTATGACTATGTAGACTTCTTCAAACCATTTAGCTCTACTTAGTTGATACAACTATAAAGATGTATCCTTTATGATGTAAAGGTAGACTTATAATGTACACAATTATATGTTTCGAGATTGACACAATTATTAAGTTCAACTCTTGGTCTGATAGTTGAAAAGGATATGTCATGTGTTTCCCCCTTTTTAACAAGATTTTTCAATATTTTTGTTTCATGTGGTAGTCATTGCTTCCAGTTGTGCTTTTAAATCTCATAATAATGATTTCGCATTGAATATTTATGAAAGATAAACAATTCAATACTAGATAAACAAAGAGCAGTCAATTTTACTCTTGAATGTTTCTGTCATGATTGTAATATTCTCAATAATTACGTATGTAGAATATTGGTATGTCTGTTTCAGTATTTGTCATTATTGTATAGCAATATAATATTTCCCACAGAAAGTAACCAACAGTTAGCGTGCAATAAATAGAGAATAATACATGGCAAAATCCGTATCATATGTCGTATCATCCCGAGACATCAATATCAGCCCAAGGACCTTTAGGCCCGAGGGATGATATTGGTCGAGGGTGATCCGGCATGTGATACGGATTTTGCCATGTATTATACGCTTTATCATATATTTCAACAGAAGAGTATTATATAATATGAACTGTTTTCTGATCCATAGCACTGGGTTACCTTCAGTTCTACTTTTGTTTGTTTAAAAGGCCTTTACAGAACTGCTCAATTACTTATCCGAAGCACCTGGGTTGCCTTACAATTTGCGTGCTGTTGTTTTAAAAATATTTTGTTTATTATTGTATTTATTTATGTGTTTTGTATTTTTTATAGTTGCATTTAGTGTGCCAAAAAATATGAAAACTTGACGTTCGTGACGTCACATACAATATGAAAACTTGACGTTCGTGACGTCGCATACCAAACAATGACGTCATTCATAAAATTTACCTATTTTGAGGAAAATTTTTCTTAAGCAAAAAAAACAACAACAAAAACTGACGTTATGTTAAAAAAAAAAAAAAAAAAAAAAAAAGAAGGGGTGTGATAAAGAGTATGCGATAAAGGGTAGGGGTGTGATAAAGGGTATGCAATAAAGAGTGCGCATCAAAGTTGCGCGATATGGATTAAACAGCAGGCTATTTATCAAATATGCAAAACTACTGTATTTACTACTAAACATATGATAAATTCCAATATTGCACTAGCGCAATAAATCTTCAAAATTCATAACGTCATCAACGATTTTTTTTAGTTTAAACCAATTTTACTTTCAAATATTATATTGCTATACAATAAAAGGGTTATTGCATGAATATTGGGGAATATTGCCCTCGTAGAACATATATTGCACTCGCAAGCTCGTGCAATATAACATTCTACTCGGGACAATATTCCCCAATATTCATGCAATAACCCTATATCATACACATACAATTCCATACTTGATGAATAGAATTGTCGCAATCCTACATTGCTTCAATAGGTGGACCTAGTCAAATCTTAAATAAATGACTCACATATTTTTTTTTATATATTGCCTCTACCTGTGAGTGGATATTGTGTGAAACTTTTTGACCTGTATAAGCGAGTATGAATTATCTTTGGATTTTTTCTTTTCAAGAATAAAAACGAGTACTACTTATGAACTAGAGACCATATTTCATGCGAGACCTCCCGAATTACAGCCCAAATTCAGAAGGTTCTTCATCTTGAGATTTACGGTGACCCTAAAGGTATCTTCTTAATTCTATGATACATGAAGCCTTCAAAAAACTGCATTATAAGCCAATGATATGATGAGAAGAAAACAATGTTTTCTAAAGAAAGTTCATAAAAGACAAAACTTTATGTAGTATGGAAATGAAGTTACAAAATATGCAAATTCTTGCAAGCATTAAGTTTTCCGTATAATTTTTGTTATAAGATTTTATCGTTTAACATTGAACATTCCATGTTTGGAAGCGTTGGTAAAATCTTTGCTGATAAAATCCGGTGATGTATGAATATAAACGGATCAATTCACTTAACGTGTTGTGTTTATACTGAAATTGCTTTTGCTGTGCTCAATTCTGCAAATTAAATCAACTATTTTGTTTTCCCATAAGCGAACTAAAGTAATTTGATTAACAACTTCTTAAGAAAATTACTCAAATTAACCTTGCAGCTTTTTCAGTTTTCAATGTGTACTTTTCATGGTGAAGTATTTCATAACCAATTTTAATCTAATAACCACGTTGACACAACACATCTGCGATGCACCATTTAAAGCCTGCTTCTGCTTATTGCTTTGGAAATTAAAGTTAACTATCACAGAGGGGATCATCAAAATTCAAGCATGATAAATGATCCAACTGGAAGATTTCATTAACGTGTCAAACTATATTAGGGTGACTAGTATTTTTGAAGTTATTCAACCTGTTACTGTATTTAAAGGTTTGTTGGAATCAACTAAGTTGTAAGTAATGACGATTAAAATGCACTGAACTCGTGAACAAAATATTTTAATTGCTAACTGTTAATACAAACGTATATACCAAATAGTTAAGAAACTTGTCTTTTCAATTACAAGTACTATTATAATGGAAACGACTGTGAAAGGATTAATTGTGAGCATACTTCCGTCAATATATTTCTACTTTTTAAAACTTATATTAATATAAAGTACTGGAGCTTTATTTTGTTGAGGGACTATATCTATAATTAAACAGGAAATCGTTGCAGTATAGACGTGCCAATCTAAAAACTTTATGCAGTATTCGAACATCAATAGAAACAAAGTTTTCGCTTCCAGAGAATATTTTAAAGCAAGTGCAAGTGTTTACACAAACAACGGTATTTGTTTATCCAATCTCACTCGCCTCAGACTGTGGCTGTAGTAACGTTTTAGTTGCAATAAACACAATATTAAGTCATGGATCTCGAGACCTTGAATTACTCCGAACTTTACGCTAATCTTTCATATACGCGAATTGCATACATCCACTTATGAATTTAACAGCTAGTGTCCCTTTAAATGAAATAAATATGAGCACTTTTTCTGCATAAAAGTAAAATCACAAAAGTACCAAACTCCGAGAAAATTTAAAACAGAAAGTCCCTATTTAAATAGCAAATTTAAAAGCTCAATAAAATCAAACGAATTGAAAGCAACTGTAATATTCCTGACTTGGTACAGGTATTTTCTTTTGTAGATAAGGGTGGATTACACCTGATTTTATAGCTAAATTAACCTCTCACTTGTATGACAGTCGTATAAAATTTCATTATATTAACAACAACGTTTGAAAAAAATAAACATACATAATAGGTAAACATTTCAAAATACAGAAGTCAACTTTGTGTTATTATATCTTAATCACTATATATATATATGATGTTTAGACGAGTTGTATATATATATATGTTGTGTACAAGATGTAAGTTTGTACAAATTATAATTTGTACAGGGTTTTTGTACAAGTTATAAGTTTTTTGACACACATCTTCTTGCACCAGGTGATACAGGTTTATCTTCTGAAATGGACTAGTTCAATGTTTTAAACTCAAATTAATATACTTCAACCTAACATTTAGGGCTACTCTCCTTGTCCTCAAAATGTAAGTGAGGATACCTGAATGGTTTAAAATCTAATTTTATTTTTCTCCTGATGCCATATTCATATCCATAAAAAGTCTATTTGTGGTCTTATAATGTTTTTTGTATCAATGCTCAATACTAGATTGTATCATGTAGTTGTGAAAATATGACAGAAATATACGAAACAAAAGGCTGTGTGCGTGCATCATCCATTTGTGTTAAGCAGTTCATAAAACACTGATAACTTGTACAAAAAATCTGTACAAATTATAATTTGTATAACATTACAACTTGTACACAACATATATATATATATATATATATATATATATATATATATATATATATATATATATATAAGCAAACACATATGTCAACAACGAAAAACAAAATGGCTTATAGACAGATCATGACAACAATATAAAAATTAGGAATTTGTAAACAGGAATTTTTTTGAATAAACAAGTATATATATATTTAAAAATATAATAATAAAATAATATAAACGTAGCACAATTGTATCAGTACCGAGCCATGTCAAATTGATATAACCAAAAAAGACAGTAAAAGTAATAATTTATAAAGACAAATAAAGAACACAATAACACATTTATAACTATGATGAAAATCAACGTCAGTAACTTAAAATTATCCTTTAAGACCATAGTGTATTGTTTTTGAAGTTGATACGGAATATATATCAACAAGGTTTTTGTATCTTCCAAGAAAACTTTTTTTAAGAAAAGATGTTCTCTGACATAACCCTGGTTGATCAATTTTCTGCTCAAACACTGGTGACATTTTACAACCTCTGAGTAGCAGCAGCAAGCTCTTGAATATTTACATTTGTAATGAGTTTGGAAATGTAAAGCCCGTATACAAGTGAAGTTGGTTTATTGTTACTAAAAATTGTTTTCATGTTTGTATAGACCAGTGATTGGCCTACTAGTATTTGCATTGCAAGTAAGTCAAACTCAGACAATAGTGAATGTTGTGTAAATGTTAATACTCAACATCGCATAATGCATTCGAATATAAAGAAATTGCAAAAGAAATTCAAATATCCCACCATTAGTTTTAGATTGTAACTTATTTATGGTCAATTAATCCTGAAAACATTCTCACATTGCAACTAGTTGACGAGTTGAAGACTAAATATCATCGATTATATGCCTTGCTGATTGTTTGTATATAATGAATTATCTGCTTCCATTTGGAATGAAACTTTAGTTATCCTGTATAAACGTGTTAAGCATTCTAGTCGGCTTTTGATACAGAATCTTCTGCCGGATATACCTTTTTAAGTAAGCAAGGAGTTGTTTGTATGAAATGTTCACATAATCTGCTAGGTATATAAAACTTGTTTATTGTTTTCAATATAAAGTAACTAATAATGGTATTTAATTCACAGAACTAATTTAGGGAAAGACCATTTTCTCAGTTACCAATTTGACAAAAAAAAACTTTGCCACTTTTGTTGTTCTTAAATAGTAAGATTTTAAATTCAATCATAATATTGAATTCCTGTTTTTATTATAAAGAATAAATATTAATCTGATGGAAAGTATTTACATAAATTATTCGGCATCCAAGTGTTTGATATCTACATAAAGCTCATTTATTCTCTATTACTATATACCCAGTACAGTACATATTATATAATCCCTGACAAATGTTTTCAAACCATGATATCATTTCAGATATAGATTTTAATGAAATAAACATATTATACCACAGCATCATATAAATATTTTAAATCGTATATATGTCGGATAAATTAAACTGTCTAGCATGTAATAGCATCTTTGCATCTTTTATAGATGTTATCAGTTCCTTTTGACTTTTGTTTTTCCTTTATATTTTTAGAAATTTTCACATGATACTTTTTTCATGTTTAGACATAACTCCAATCAGTCTGTCCTATATTTTTCTGTTCTACGATGGTAATACAACAAATATTTTCATTATGAGACAAGAAGAAATCCAATTTACTGAAACTCTATAATAAGTGTAATATACAATTCATTCAAAGAAATAACAGCAGCCCTAACAAAGACACAAATAAACACCTATACCGTGACTGCAAAATTCATGTAATCACTCGTATTGTTGTACACACGAGAGAGAGAAAATTGTAGTGGATGGGACTATCTAATACGATGCTATGGTTTTTCTATAAACGATCAGTATTAACACTCTGTTGTGTCATTTTTACTTTTGTTGCAATTCCTGAGTTTCATCATTATTTTTCTTAGTTCTGACTTTTTATCATTTTCAATTTTACGTTATTGTTTCGATCCAACTTGACATTTCTCAGATTCACCTTGATATTTCTTAGTTTCGACTAAACATGATTCCATTCCAACCTGACATATCTCAGTTCTAACTTGACGGTACTCACTTTCAACTTAACATTTCTCACTTCCAACCTGGCATATATCAGTTCCAACTTGACATATCTCAGTTCCAACTTGACGTATCTCACTTCTGAGTTGACATATCTCAGTTCCAACTTGACATATCTCAATTCCAACATGAAATTTCGCACTCCTAAGTTGACATATCCCAGTTCCAACTTGACATTTCTCACTTCCAACTTGACATGTCTCAGTTACAACTTGATATTTCTCACTTGTAAGTTGGCATTTCCGACTTCTGACACAAAAGGTAGTTACTGTATCAGGATTATTACATCGGGTGTTTTGTCTCTTTTGACATATCCACCATTGGCTTTTACATTCTCAATTCTATTTCAAATTGTAAAATTGTTATAAATATCTTCTTATGTACGCAGACGCAATGACTTGGTTCACCGCTGTGGCATATTAGTTTCACAACTGACCACAGTAATCTTCTCTTGTCGTAACAACAATTTTGATTTTCAAGTTTGTGAAGTAACCGATTGCAACTATTCAGAGTATTGTTAACAAATAACACAACTGGCTTATGTCACTTGTATTGAAGGAACGTTTTACACATCCAGAGTACCATAGTACACTTCAAGTATTTAGTTGATGCGGTTTGTGATGCTAAATCTTTGGTATTCTGATAAGTGTTTTGTTATCATTGGTTTTTTTTTTTTGTCGTTTTAGGGATTGGTTGAATGGTATGTCGATTACTGAGTTTGTCGGTATCGTCTCTCATTTTATTAATAGCAATGATATGATATGTAACAAATATACGTTCGTTTTTCGTCATGTTGATACAAAAAAATGATGACAAACGATTATTCCGGATTTTGTTTATATAATAGGCAAGTTGTGATGCATTTTTCAATTATTTATAGGTCTTTCAATTTAAGAAAAAATCGAAATTATTTTATTTCAGTATACTACTTTTTAACAAAGCCAGAAAGGTGTAGATGTAACTTAATCTAACAAAGTTTGTTTTAAGGGTGAATGTAAATACTTTGATAATTCAGTTTTTACAAATGACTAACAATATGTTCTTCTATTGTTATTTTGAAGCAAACAAATACGACTTTCCCATTTTTTTCTATTTTATTAAAATTATTCAATGTTTTAGACACATTTCATTTCTTTTTCAGAATTTAATCTTTACCAAAAAAAAAAAAAACAGCTCCATGATCTACAAATTTTAATTTATGTTTTAAATGACACGTCATGACTACACTTTCCATCGAATTATTTGCTATATTTCAATTGACTTGTTATGAATTTTAGTGTTTTCTAGTAATTCTATCAGCTCCATTACGTTAGACTCATAAATATTTACATCTTCTTCTGTTGAAAAAAAACCACTATACATACACGGACTTTCTTGTTTTCACATTAGCTTGCATTGTCACAAACAGTCATGGGAACTATTAAATTATTTTTGAAATTCATTTGAATAATTTACTGTCGTTAATATTGTTTACAATTATTGATTATGGTATCTATATGACATTTTTTAAAACCTATAAAAGTAGTAACAAGTACACGCATCAACGAAATAATGGCATATGATATTTCACAATAACGGAACGTCTCGTAATATTATGAACTATTTAACAATATCTGTATTTGTTTTGTTTTTTTTATGAAAGGTTCATGCATTATTATATACACAAATAGAGCTCTATTAATCTACATTTTCAATCACAAATTTAGATAGAATTTACTGTTAATGTTGTGTAATGCAAACCAAATGCGTCAAATCGTTAAGTGAGGATGAAATGCACGAGGCATTAAATTGAAAAAAAAAGCATATATACGTAGTGAGTACAACCAAACTGCTGGTGCATTGATAGCAGACAGAACCAATAGTTGAATTTTAAATTTAACGAGAATTTTAAATTTAACGAATGCATGAATTTGAGAAATAATATAGTATTCTGAGTTCAAAAACGTTAAAATATACAAGCAAACAACATCAAATGACGGTGTCACAAAATGAATCTGCATAATACAAATGACCAAAAACATTCCTTCTACAAAACATAAAGCCTTTCTGCTTAGGTATCGATTAATGAAATTGAAGATTATCAATTGTTCAAAATAAAAAATTCTACTGTTTTCATTTAGAAAGTTTGATACTTTTCATTTGTTTTTTCTCTGTCAAGCGCTGTTGTATGTTGCATTGCATCATAATATTTGAGGTGCTTTTAATTACAATGTGTTCAATATGTCGACAAATACCCGTATATAATAGGCGATAGAAATATATATTATAAAGATCGATTTGCATATGTGTTGGGATTGATCTTCATACTTTTATGCTTATTTATCCCGACGTTTACGATATAAGATGAAGATTATATGATTACTTAATTATATTAAAAGCTTTTACCCAACACTCCATGATATGCTTTTACTTCCTTATGATGAAAGATTGAACCACTGACACCTAATGACAACCCCATCCTAGTTTTTCTTAGATTAATATTACACAATGGAATATTGCATCTTTGGCTGATTGCGATTCTTGGTAATCAATTTACGGGAATACCTAATTACTTTTTGGGTTAGTTTTAGAGTGGTGTGATTTATTGAAATAATTGATTGGCATTATATGGTATAGTTAAAGCGACTTTTCTCTGCAAATGTTAGAATGATTTTAACCTGACAGAGCAGGATATGAATAAGCTAGATAAAATGATATATACGTAGATAAAAAAAAACGCAAGAACTTAAAAAGAAGATACAAAGGGACAATAAAGAAAATAAGTCTGAGTAGAACTAGACAGGTGTCTATACAACAAGCCAAGCTCTTAATCATCCCTTGTCTATAAAATAAGTGAATACATTTACCAGAACCAATCACATAACTGTATTTAAACCTTATTTCCTGAATAGCGAAAAGCAATAAGTGAGTCCGAGGTTCCTGAAACAGTACAGTGCAACTTGAAATTGTTGAAATTGACTATAAATAACCATGTACTACATGCTACGTGTTAGTTTGTTTCTTTTTATAGCGATTACAATTATATTAAAATGTGGACTGTTGAACCCCTTTTGACATATTTACCTTTCATGTTTGTTTGTTTTGTTCGCGCGTTATTTTCAGTACAATGGAATTTGATGCGACTTTCAAACAAGTGAGAGATTTAGCAAGCTATAAAACCAGGTTAAATCCATCATTCTTGACATTAGAAAAAGCCTGAACCAAGTTAGGAATGTGACATTTGTTATACATTCGTTTGCTGTGTTTGAGATTTTGATTTCTGCCATTTGATTAGGAACTTTCTATTTTGAATTTCCCTCGAAAATCAGTATTTTTGTGATTTTACTTTCTTCCTTAAAGCGAATCGTTTCTTTTTTTTAAATTGATTTCGTACTTATACTTATGCATTGATAGACAACCATCTATAAATATCACCATACACTCTTTTACAATATTGATTAATTTAACAACAAGCTTACATCAACACCGTTTATATACATATTTTACATACTAGTATAATGACAATAAAAAATCTACAACCAACATTTGCTCCTCAACAACAAATAACATCTTTAAACATGTGTTTGAACAAAAAAGTCGTCATTTTAAGGTATCTTTTTATCTATCTGTTTACAAAACTTGCTAAATGCTAAGACTTTTCTACCTAAAGAATATATTACTTAATCTGTATTTAGCAAAACTATTAAAACATTTTGATCCCCAGTTCTCTTAAACTTCGACTTTTTTTGCCTTTTTAACTTTTAGTTATTCGAGCGTCTCTGATGAGTCTATTTTAGAGGAAACGCGCGTCTTGCGCAAATACAAAATTTCAATCTTGGTATCTATGATGAGTTTATTTAAAGTGTTCTTTATTGACATTGCATGTTTTTATCATGCTAGCTGTAATAAGAGGACATTTTAATGTTAAAATAGACATGTTCGATATGTCGCATTACAATACTCAATGGTTTGTGCAGAATACAATGACATTATCCTGAAATCCGCTTCAGTTTGATGATAACGACTACAAAAGGATCCAATCATGCATTATACTAACTGTCATGATGTTTACATTAACTCAGTAGATACACAGAAAACGAATCAACTTAAATATTCTATACTATGATACTTCGCTTAACTGCATCGAATTTAAAGCAAACAACTACATATAAATTTCTGGCCTTTTAAAAAATTCATTAAAATTTCATGATGTTTACATTATGAATCATCTGCAAAAATATTTTGATTAAAAACTATTTGCATATACGCGTCCTTTATGATATTGGGAGAGTTTCCCGCCAACACAATAAACCTGAAATAATCCAGATCAATATAAAACTTGTAATCGATAGGTAAGTGTCTAAATGCATTACAACCATCATCGGTTTTTTTATTTTATTTAAAAAGTGGCGTTTAGGTACATTATCCTTTACTTATTCATTTCCTATTTTACTTACTCGTTTTAAATAAATGAGCATCGTTTAAAACTTGCCAAAATATAATCAAGATGCACAAAAAGCTCAAAATTCCAAAGCTTTTCCCAAAAGACAAACTACGGGATATAATTATGCAGAAGCTTCAGAACAAAACAAAATACTGCATTAAAACAACAGCATAACAATGTTATCTAGATATCCATGTGAAGCATAAAGAATCAGCATGTTCAATTGAGATTTAATCATCAATTTCCTAATGTGGAATTAAAACAAATATGTTTTATTGACTCTCCCATGCTTTAGTGTGAACTAGGCCTATAAAGTCTCTGTTGATTATTAAAGACAATCAGGTCGGCAATCAAGCATCAGCATCAGGTGACGCGATCCAGAAAGGATGTAGAAATCGGATGTTTTTACCATAGTTAATCTGTAAATAATTTACAAAGGAAATAAACCAAAGCGTTATATAAGCAGGATAAAAAAGTCTCGATATTGAGAAGACTTTTATTATTTAGAAAAGCAATAGGATTTTATTTTGAATTTGACGGTTACAGAACTGGCAAGGATTTCGGGTTACATTTTTTGTTGTTTTTGAATTGATCAAATGGCTGAAAAAAAGTAAAATCACAAAAATACTGAAATCCGAGAAATATTCAAAATGAAAAGTCCCTTATACAATAGCAAAATCAAAACCTGAAACACATCAAACGAATGGATAAGAACTGTCATTTTCTGACATGGTACAGGCATTTTTCTTATGTAGGAAATGTTGGATTGTTCCTTGTTTTATAGCTAGATAAACCTCTCACTTGTATGACAGTCGCATCAAATTCCATTATATTGACAATGATGCGTGAAAAAGACAAACAGACATCATTTGTCAAAATATCTAAAAAGCAGTCAATATCATGTTATAATCTTAATCACTGAAAAAACATACATAAATGTAACAAAGAAGCACAAAATGGAATATAGACCAAGAATATTAGCAATAATTAAAAACAAGAATACACAAATTTACCATAGTATAATAACACAATGACGGGATGTATAAGTACAGAGCCACGTCATATGAGGTAGATAATAAGTTAATATTTTTTGAGACAGAACTTTCTCATACTTAGCCAAAATGAAGATTTTACTTTGCTCTTTTCAAAAATAGTATAAAAAGTATGGGTCACCGTGCTATTTTTCAAGCTATGAGTCGTTGAAAATTGCCTAAATTTGGTTAGATTGTTCATGGAAAAACACATTTGTGTGCATAAAAAAAAATCTTTGAGATAGAATTTTGAAATAAATTGTGAAAAGATAGGTTTTGTAATATATTATAAGAAAATAAAAAGAAAAAATGGTGTCACCGAACTTGTTTTCTAGCTACAAGTAAAAAGAAAAAATTTCCCTATCAGTCCAGTATAATTTTTTTACTAAAAGAGTTATCTTTCCTTAAATGGCTCATTTGAAAAAAATGATTCTAAAAGCGAAAAAAAATATATTTGTTTAAATATTTAGGAGATAACTGTATTGTATTTTAAGCTCTGACGGCATCAATTGGGGATTTGATGGTCGCAAATTCAGTTTACTGGCGACGAGTTAGCGGAGACAGTAAACGAGTATTTGCGACCATCAAATCCCCAATTGATGCCGTCGGAGCTTAAAATACAATATTGTTATCTCCATTCTAATGAAACTGACAGAAAACAACGTTAAAACATGTATTTAAAAACTAGCATATGCCGTCTGCGCTTGCGCGTACGTTCCATAGCATCAATTGCCAATTGATGCCATGTAGATAAGTGACGTTATCCAATCAAAATGAACGTTACAAACGTTGTTGCATTAGAATTTGTATTATACAATAAATAACCAAGTTTTCTTCACATTATTAAACAGTCTAACCTTTAAATTGCATATCCGTCTCCAAATATGCAGATTTAGTCAAGTAACTAGACCGATTTTTTACTACCATAAGTAAAAAAGAAACATAAAAAGGCATTTAGACAAAAAACACCGATCGTGCAAGGGCTGAACGGCCAGTCAAGGTCGTTAAACACTTCAATATATATACAAAGAACATAGCAAAAATGAAAGACAAGCAGCAAACAAGTTTTCGAAGAAACACCACAAAGCATGTAGACAAAGCACATAAGCGTAAATGGAAGACAAGAATACGAGTATATCATAAACAATAATGACAGGACGTACAAGTATTACAAGTATCCTAATAACATTAAAATACAAACGAATATTTAAAATAGAAGCATAAAAAGGCAAATATCAAACTTAACAACCTAATTTATTGCTTTATTATTTTTGAATTTCATTTATGTATGTTAATTCCAATCATAAACTACTGAAAATCTTTACGCACTAAGATCGAAAGGCCAGATCAACATGGCTCTAACGCAGAATCGCGAATGAAAACCATTAATTAATTGTTTTGTTAAAAAAAAAATAAGCATACAATTCCTCACAACACTTCTGTTATGTGACAAAAAAATCTTTTCAACTATTCACGTGATCATTATTTTACACACGTAACTTCGCAACAACCAATTCATGCTGCAAGAATAAAGTGGCAAAATGCAATTTAAAGATTTTACACTTTCTGTTGCACTGTTACAAATTTTAGTCCTGGTATCTATGGTGAGTTTATTTACACCATTTGAATGACATTCAAATATTTCAAAATTGATCAAATAATTCACCAACAGAATATGTCCTTTTTGGTTTCAATTGTTTTAGACGATGCATATGATGTTGGCTCCTGGAAAGAACAATCGATTTGGGTCTACATATCAGATTATCATCGCACATAACATTGTAGGATATGTTTAAATAATATATGGAAGGTAGGACATAACAAACACAGTCAAGCCTTCTGCAACAAGGTTCAAAAGTTTAATTAGCTCTATATAACATTAACGATAATAAAAAGAAGGTATAACGAAGAAAATCGAAATACAAGAACGTAAGTTATACATGCGAATGCCAATGGTCAGATCTGTTAAAAGGAAAAGATGCCAACGATTAGTTCAGAAAATGTGTTTACCTTTAGAAAGATTGTTTAGCCTGCATCAACTTCCTATAAATATGTGTACCACCGTTGTTTACTTTAATACTGGCAACTAACACAAAATTTGTTACAGCACATGTATATGAATAATCATAGACATTTAACTCATCATAGATACCAGGATTAAATTTTGTATTTACGAAAGACGCCCGTTTCGTCTACAAAAGACTTATCAGTGACGCTCGTATCCAAAAAAGTAAGACCAAATACAGTACGAAGTTGAAGAGCATTGAGAACCAAAATTTCTAAAAGTTTTGTAAACAGTTAATTTATAAATATGACCATATCAATTATAATTCATGTCAGCGCAGAAGTGCTGACGAATGGGCTGGTGATACGCTCGGGGAATTAAAACTCCACCAGCATATGTTTTTTAGGTTTACTGTGTGTGTTAAGGCGGTTTGTGTCTCGCATTGCAATATCATATACATTACTTTCCATTCAGTAATTTGGAAAACAAAATCGAAACTTGAATGTTTTCTTGGCATTGAAGTAGTTACAACAGTAAACACTACTTGCAAGTAAAAAAAACTGTGGGTTTGGTTTGGGTTTAAAATTCATTATCCTTCCAAACATTACCTATTACCTGGTACTTCAATCGTGAATAAACAGACAATCATCTATTTCTTCCCCCGAAAAAGAAAGATAAATATGACAAAAGATTCATATATGTCTGTGCATTTACAGTCTTACTTGGAAATGTTGACTACTTGACGTTAAAGCACCAAACTTTAGTCATCATTCCTTGAGAGAGATATTTGCCTAAGGGTGATCCGGTAGAATCTAATATCATGAACAATCATATAGCACGACTGAGATTAAATTTGACACATTAGGTTCGTTTATTACTTTCATTCCTTTTTAATGAAAATGTTATACAAAACTTATGAAAAACGTGATGCTCTTGATATTAAGCTAGATTTTTCCTTAAGCTTTCTTATTCATTTCAAACGTTGATATCAGGAGGAAGTTATCCCAGGTAAACATCAATTAGATAGTAGGACCTACATTTACAGTCTTTTGGCTGTAAGCGAGTAAGACTGTAATGACTTTAAAGATAATAACTCCTATCTTTAGACTGTTATACAGAAAATTTCAAATATTTTTCGAGTCTATTTACAAGTAAGATAGTTTTACCTGTCTTAAGATTGTTTTACCAAAACAATAGTGACACCTATCTTTATAGTGTCTTTCGGTAAGACAGCAACACATATCTTTAAAGAGTAAAATAACTTTTTCTTTTAACATTGTTTTACCAGTCACACTGAAATTCACTATTAGAGTCTTTTTGGTAGCAAAGTAGGAAAGACCATCTGTGCAGTAATATAGTAAAACTAACATTTGGAGTCTTTTTGTAAGTAAGATAGTATCCCTATTTTAAGATCGTTTTAGCACTAGGTAAAGACAACAGTAGTATACCGCTGTTTTATAACCATTAATCGATTTAACTTAAATAAATCCGGGTGAAAAACTAAAACCGAAGGAACCATATCACCTATAAGAGGAAAACTACGGAACAATAAAAAAACAGTAAGACGATAAAAAGTCTTTTTTTAAATATCGAACATCAAGGATAATTAAAATCGGAAAGACCCTTAGCAAAGGGCAAATTCAAAACTAAAACTCATCAAAAGAATGGAAAACAACTGTAAGACCTCCTTTTAGAATCGTTTTTGGCTGTAAAATAGCAAGACCCACATTCAATGTCGTTTTGGGCAGTAAAATGTATAGTAAGACCAATATTTATAGTTTTTTTTTGGCAGTATGATAGTAAGACCCACATTCGGAATCACATTTTGCTGCAAGATAGTAATTAGTAAAAGATGTGGCACTGAGACAAATAGTAAGACTACCATTCAGGATATTATAAGCAATTGATTTGTGTAAGATAGTAAGAGCAACATAGAATTTCAGAGTAGTTTTTGGCAGAAAAATGGTAAGACTCACATTCAGAGTATTTTTGGTAGTAAGACAGGAAGACCAAGTTTCAGAGCATTTTTTTTGGCAGTGAAAGGGTAAAATTCAGATCAGAGACTTACCTATAGAATTCATTGGTGTTATGATATCACTTACTTATATCTTTATCACTATTTTGTTTGCTGCTTAGAATTATGAAAGATACCATGTTTATCACATATTTGTTACGAATACGTCTGGTTTTGCATATGCAATAACCTCAAAATTTCCCGGGGCAAAAAAGAGCATATTGATATTGGGCCCTGATTCTAAATGACGTGACGTCACTGCGTCCTTAACGACACGTTTGTGATAAAATGTTTAAGATTTTACCTTTTATCTTTCATTAAATTGTTATAATTGACCTTTTTTTTCTTTTCTGCAGAAATTAAATATGTGATAAAAAGATTATAACATGTCTTTTCCATATGGGGGTCTCGGGATGATACCAGGGCCAATATGGAAAAGGGCATGTTATAATCTATACTTATTAACTGGTACGACAGTCGCGCGTTTCGTTAACATCATATTCACCAGTTAGATGGCCATTTCTAATACGAAATTCACGAGTATTGAAAACCAAAAATTCCGAAATTCTGTCCCAACTAAAGGTATATCTTCTTTGTCATTAGTTAGAAAAAAACCTTGATATTTCATATAATTAAGTATTTCATTAACAGTTAACTTACTGAAGTTAAAGCAAAGAGACAAAAAGGATCAGACACATGTACAACTTTTACAAAGTTTTATAATAACAAACCATGGGAAAGAGTATGTGCAGTTGGACATAACGCGCGTCTAAATTACAAAATTCTAATCCTGGTATGTATGATGAGTTTATTTATATATGGAAAATAAACTTGAATTTTGTTATGTTTGTTTCAGGTATCAAACATTTTTGATGGAACTTTTTCAACAACCCGTTTCGATAATATACAATTTGTCGATAACGTACATTGACCTATAAAGGTTTACTTTTCTAAATTGTTATTTGGATGGAGAGTTGTCTCATTGGCACTCATACCACATCTTCCTATATCTATAAACAATTAATACGTTCATCGTTCCCCAAAACTTTCTAGATCTCTTGTAAATAATACATTTTCATGAAATTTTTTCAGTCTCAAAAACTTTTAATTTATTATACTTTAATTTATTTTTAATAAATACGAGGTGTGGCTAGCTATGGTTTTGGGTTTGGTCCATCATTTTCTACATAAGAAGGTGCCCGTTGTGCCCAGTCAGGATTGTGACAGTTGTTGTCCATTTGTTTGATGAGTTTGAGCATTTGATTTGGCCATTTGATTAGGGACTTTCCGTTTAGAATTTTCCATGGAGTTAAGTATTTTGGTGATTTTACTTTTCAAACGGATGTTGTAAAGATAAAGGGTTTTCCCCCAGAATCCCATCCCATTCACTATGGGAAAAAACATATAGAAACGACACTAATTGATGCAATGTGTCTTATAATTAACTACTGGTTTTGAAACTATACGTTAGTCTTGAATATTTTCCTATTTTGAATTGTTTAAACTTTGAATAAAAGCATACGTGAGAGTGTTTAGAATTTGTGTGCGGCTTTTATCTCTTCTTCATCATTATCTTTACTTTTATAAATTCCCAGCGCCAATATGATCAAATGAATCCGATATCAGTATGGAAAATAAAATATCTTCTATGGACATAATGTATAAAACAAAATGCATGTGTAAAAACGAAATCACATTCGCAAACAATCCGACCACTTTTTCAATATATACTATTCGAATTTAACTATCTGGTACGAAAATAGTGTCTTTTTTTACCACATTATCACTCTTCTGTATATTTATTTCATGCAAATTTGGAAACTGCATATTGAATAATTCTAAATCTTGCAATAGTCGTAAATTCCACTGACGGACGGAGCAAGAAACACATAATGCAAAAGAATGCAATTCTATTAATTCCCTATTGAAAAACAGTCGTCAATAGCGAGGAAAAACGATTCTTCCTTTGTTGGAATGATCTTTTTCCAGACAACCTTTATTTTATTGTTTTCAAATGATAATCTAAACAATTAAATATATCTCGAAGGATATTAGAGCAGGTTCCTTTAAGCTATTTAATGCAAGTTTAATTAACCTCCAATTTACATCAACATAGCGTCATAGCCCTAATTAAATATCAATAAGCAACAGCAATCTAATAAAACAAATTAAATTTATTAATTTGAATAAACTACCTTACCTCAGTTTAGCTGTTTGTCAAAATTAATTTTTCACAGATAGAAAATTTAAAGTTTCTTCGTCTCCGGTGCCTGTTTCTGTGGAGTTGTGATAAAATGGAAGATTGCTGTAGTCTCCCGAGTTTTGTATAGGCTTGTTGGGACATTAATTATTCAGGACTTCAAATGAAAATGTATTGTAACATTAACGATTGTTAATATTCAT
Source organism: Mytilus edulis (assembly GCF_963676685.1). NCBI lineage: Eukaryota > Metazoa > Mollusca > Bivalvia > Mytilida > Mytilidae > Mytilus > Mytilus edulis. The sequence goes on along the minus strand of NC_092345.1, from coordinate 95,373,189 downwards.
TAGGCTCGCTATTGGTAAGATAAAATCCATCATCACTTATTATGTTAATTTCACCGATAAAAAGGGTAAATTTCAACATGCAAAGTAATAATTGATATTTCATGAAGGATTAATGTTGTCTCTTTTTTTCGCAAACATTTGTCTTATTAGATAAAATGTTTGTTTAATACGATCAAGGCTTAAGTAACTAAAGAGTTTTCAAGTATAAAAGGTATACTGATAATAGCTACACATATTCATCTCACCCCTTCAGAACCTTGCAAAGAAATGAATCGATATGAAAATAGTTGTTTGGTTAGCCAATGAAAATTTGAAAAACTGAAAGTCATTCATGAAACAAACACTGAGAGTAAAAACATTAATATATTGACGGTAAGTTTTGCAGGCATATAACTCCCTCGAGATGTACATGTCAGCAACAATAAGCTTCTGTGTTTGACAACCCTCAAAACTGTTATAAAAATCAAACAGCAAATTGTAACGGCTACATATTTTTTGTATTAATTATTTATTGCCACTAATGTGCTGAACTGCGAGCAACAATTGTTAAATCAATTTACTCGGCTGTGATAATTACAGAAATTAATAGCTAATGGTTGGTAAATCGATGTCATTTGCTAAAATTAATTTTACTGGCAAATTGTGGTTGTTCTTTTCATTCATTGAATTCGTTTGTAACAACGGTTTGACGCCTTCATTTTAATGCAGAGAAAAAGTAAAAGAATAATCATTCTGTACTAATTCAAAGCACATCAAATCTCACTAGCTCTAGTAGTTTTTTCAATAGTATATTCTGACGATTGAAATATTAGACATTTGGAATAACATTGAACGGACATGCACGATCAATATCATGCAGTAATAAATATTGCTGATACAAAATAAAGATGTATACGTTTTTCCTTTTAAGTGAACAAAACCAAACAACTACAGGAAAACAAAAAGACCAAGTTGAGTCAAGACAAACTTTATGAGTAAGATATTTCACAAAACTCTTTTGAAATTCTTTGCACGATTGTGTTACCTAGAATCAAATAAAGATAAGTTTCGTGAATTGTATCAATAATCATTCATATGGATCAATGATATATTCTTTTATCTGTCGGTATCTTAGTGGAACGTATTGTAAAATAAAAGGTAAATGTTGTTTTCAAAATTAAATATCTTTTAATATACATGTATCCACTGTCCATCATTTTTTTAAAACACCACTATCGTGCACTGGAAATTGTTCAATAAAACTGAGTCAGGAAATGAGGAATGTGCCAAAGAGACAACAATCCGACCAAAGAGTAAACAAAACGAGGGCCACTAATGTGCCACACAATTTCGCACCCGGTGGCGTTCAAATGATATTAATGAATGAATGTGGGTTCGTTGGCCCAAACTCACATTGGCTTTCTACCTCGTTCACACACTGAATCTGTTTATACCCTTTTCTAAGGTTTTGTATTGAATAGGTTTGTAATCTTGCTAAAGTTTGTGTATTGCTATGAAATAAAGAAAATAAGTGTTTAAGTGTTTTGAAATAAAGTGACATTCTAAAATTATGTACATATAACACAGATGATGAGGTATGATTGTCTATGAGACATCTGTTTTCAGGAGACCAAATGACACTAAAATTGAACAAATATAGGTCAAAATACGGCCTTCAACAATGAGTAAATCCAATGCCGCATAGTCAGCTTTGAAAGCCCCAAAAATGACCAACGTAAAACAATCCAAAAGATAATCTAAAACTAACATCATAATTTGTGTATAAAAAAAGAACGAAAAACAAACATATAACACAGCAACAAACGACAACCACTGAATTACAGGCTCCTGACTTTGGACAGGCACAAACATACAGAATGTGGCGGGGTTAAAAATGTTAGCGAGATCATGTGCATGTACATCATACGAGTAAAAATCTACGTAGGTCTTACACAGTTATATCAAGCGGGTCAGGAGCATACAAAACGGAGTCCCGTTTTCGACGCAGTATTTTGATGGACGAATTCGTTTATACCGAATACTAGTATATCAATTTGCTAACCGGCATGGCCTTCCAAGTCACTGGCATTGAAACTGATTGATCTTCTATAGGACCAACAGTATAAACGTGTGTACCAGCGTAAAGATCCGCTTCATACCCTCAACCAGCTGCCAAGGAGATGAAAAGGAATATCGGTAGCGCGGATTGGTCAAACACGGCACTTATATTAATATGACCAGAACTATTCCGAAATGGGCTAAACTACTGACTTTGATTCGTCAAACACGAAGGAATTGACTCAATCTTTAAATGAAAAGACATTTGTTGTGAATATTGAATATTTGTAATGCCAGTAAAATGCTTGTTCAAAATACATGTACTAAAATTATTTAATATTCGTTATGCGTTTCATATTCTTTTGTAGCGTATAGCATCGTGGATACATACAATCAGTTGATTCATCAGTTAGTCACGATCTTTGATTTTTATTTATTTTTTAAATGCCATTATAAAAGGTTTTAAATATGCATGAGATTAAATCGATTTCCAATGATTAATAAAATGTAAACACCACAATGAATATTAACGCCAGTATTTACCGCAGAAATTCGACACATTTATGTCATTTGATTCTCTTTGAAAATGCGAATATTGAATGTGAACTTCAACAATCGTAATGCATTAAATTAAGTAAAGCATAAAAAAGCCTGATATGCAATCAGAATATACATGTATTATAGAAAGTAAATTAAATTTGAAAGGAAATATTACGTGAATTCCGATTCATTGGTTAAACAAAGGGCATATACTCTGAGGTTAACTGTTATTTCACATGCAATGACATAACCATATACGAACTGTTGTTTTGTAATAAGCAGATTTATAATGTCAGGAAATAAACGAAACAGTACACTTTGTATCTTTTTTTTAAATGGTGCACTCGTTGGACAGGGTAGAATGTCTTGCATCTCATTTATTCATATATAGACCTGCACCATATGCATGTGATGCGGTAGTACTAGTTACAAAGGTAATCAACAAAGAATTCTCAACTTAAAAAGGTCTATAGTTTTTCACAACACTTATGGTCTTTACAACACTGTTGACGACATCCTAGAATCAGGCACCTTAACAACTGGAGTGAGCTAGAAACATTCAAAATGCGTGGCATGAATAAACAAAAGATGTCTAATAAAAGAGGAATGTGTTCTCATTCTCAGAAAAGCGCTCCGAACTCATGAAGCTTATAGCGTGTTTTTTTAACATAATAAAAATCCATATCATTTAATATGTCTGTGACACTGCAAAGTAGTAAAACAAGAATGTTTCCATAGTACACAGACGCTACCCCGTACTATCCTTTTCTATATTCAGTAAACTTGCAAATGGGTTCATAACTCTAATATGGCATTTAAAATCGAAAGATCGTGTCATAGGAAACATGTGTACTAAGTTTTCAAGTTGATTGCACTTCGTCTTCATCAAAAACTACATTGACCAAAAACCTTTAACCTGAAGCTGGACAGACGGACGAACAGACGGACGGACAGACGGATGAACGGATGCACAAACCGAACATCATAATGCCCTTAGCATAAAATACAGCTGTATTAGCAGTTTTATTTAATTGAAACTATTGTTTCTGTCACGAAAGACACACAAATACGAACCGATAAATTGATTGCCAGATCTTCATCAAATATAATATTATAAAATATCAGCTGCTCGACACAATATAGACCTTTTGGCTCGTTCACTACGATCACTCACTTAAAAAGGTTCACATTATGAGTTTACGGGGTGGTATCAATAGTTAAAAAAACTCGATTATATTTAAAATTATGCCTTGTATTAGAAATTCATACGGTAATGAGAATTTGCATGCCGATTTTCTGGATGTCAAAAGAAAATATCATTAGCAGATAAAATAACCCAGCGGTATTTTCGAGAAACAAGACATTTCTTGTTTAAACACTTTATCATTTCTGCATACGGAAATAGATTACATATATAAAATTCATCCATTTCCAATTAACATGCAGGAACTTCTTAGGAAGAATATCTTTTTACTCTACTTTCCGCTATATAGATGACGTTCTTTCACTAAACAATTCAAAATTTGGTGACTATGTGGAACGCATCTATCCAATCGAATTGGAGATAACGGATACTACAGATACAGTTAAGTCGGCTTCATATCTTGACTTACATCTAGAAATTGACAATGAGGGTCGGTTGAAAACAAAACTTTACGACAAAAGAGACGATTTCAGCTTTCCAATTGTGAACTTTCCATTTCTAAGTAGCAACATTCCAGCAGCACCTGCATACGGGGTATATATCTCCCAATTGATACGATATTCCCGTGCTTGCATTTCCTATCATGATTTTCTTGATAGAGGGTTACTGCTCACAAGGAAGCTATTAAACCAAGAGTTCCAAATGGTGAAGTTGAAATCATCCCTTCGTAAATTTTATGGACGCCATTACGAGTTGGTTGACCGTTATGGACTAACCGTTTCACAAATGATATCGGATATGTTCCTTACGTCGTAACTACAATCCCCTTCCCTTTCATGAATGTGACCTACCAAATTAGACTATTTGCCGGATTTGTAATCACATAAGCAACACGACGGGTGCCAGATGTGGAGCAGGATCTGCTTACCCTTCCGGAGCACCTGAAATCACCCCTAGTTTTTGGTGGGGTTGGTGTTATTTATTCTTTAGTTTTCTATGTTGTGTCATGTGTACTATTGTTTTTCTGTTTTTTTCTTTTTCATTTGTAGCCATGGCGTTGTCAGTTTGTTTTAGATTTATGAGTTTGACTGTCCCTTTGGTATCTTTCGTCCCTCTTTTAACAAAAATGGAACATTCTTCTAAATCTTATATTCCAGAGGACCATTCTATTTCTACGGGGAATTTAAGATTCCATTACCTGAATGTATTAAAATATTATCTGTTTTCTGTACTATATAGTCAATATTTGAAAAGTCTTCAAAGTTGATTGCAGTATCAAACGATGCATAAACTCAACAAGTAACAATGTTTGTATTAACGTTTTGTCTAATAGTTATTAAGTCTTGATCTAATGATATATTACATCATTTCCTAATTCCCCATACGTCATAAAATTTGAAGTTATATATGTAGTACTATTTCTCTCTCCCAAGAGTTTGAGTGCAGAATAGCAAATGCAAAATTGGTTTTGTCGAGAATCCATATTTTTCGCTAAAACATCGTATACCAAATTGTACGCCTATTGGACTAACATACAATAAAGAAGGAAAACAAATATGTATATACGCGACAATAATAAAAACAGAAAGAACTTATTTTGGTATTAATATTCAAGATGTTTAGATGAAGTCAATGAATTTGATTACAAACTCGAATTTTTGATGAATTAGTTTATTCTCAAAGGTGTAACTAACGTCATTATAGGGAAATACTCTAAAAGAAGATCAAACTGAATTAACGTAGCAGTATACTTTTTTCAGTCAGTCATTAAAAAAAACACCAATGCCTATACTAACAAGTATTCACAACTCATAAATGTATCGTAGTGGTATGTATTGTGTTTGTTTTGTTATGTGTTTGTGTATTTCGTGAATCGTTTTCAAAAGTCAATGAGTGAGGTATGGAACATTTCAATCACACTGTAACAATACAAGGAGAAATTACCATTATGTTTTACACAAAAGGGTTTCAATTATACGCTTCATCAGGATTTTCTCAGTGGATAATAATACTAAAACTATCTATATCAATAACAAAACTGATTTAATATTCACCAGTGGGTTTATAAGATACAGAAGTAACTAGTGTTTAAAATGAACTTTTAAATGTACACTACATTATCTGTATGCAACATTTTCTTAATTCGCAACATATTGTAAACCTAACCTTTTTGAATCTAAGCCGAAAACATGTTCAAAGGTGGAGATGAAATGACACAAGGCTGTAGTGGGAGAAAGTGTCACAAACTTCTCACATTTTTTGTGAAATCATCTTCCGTAAAACCAATTATGTCAATAGGAGCCATGAATCTCTATTTGAGTATAATTTACATTGTTTTATATTTTGATGTTGATGACAAATTTAAATGACTGTAACACATTTGTTCTGATTACCTAATATGGTTAACATTTTCGGATAAATCGCTAAAAATTATGAATTAAGATTTTGAAGTTTTTGTGCCATCCAAATCAAATAAGGTTGGCACCAAGGATCAAAGTTAATCATAGAACCCTTTGAGAAATACATACATATAGCTTTTTCTCAAAACCAGTCTCCCAACATTTAAACAAATCCTTGCACGAAAGAAACTAAGATGTTCCTAGATTATCAAAGCCATGTATTCACATATATATGTGACTTCTTTTTCAAAATGATTAAGTCAAAGACTTTTAAAACACGTTATTTGATTGGGTCTACATATGACAGCTAAACAGGAAAATTGATAAATTTTCTTACGTTCACAAGCTATACAAACATTATTTAAAAGAAAGAACAAACACACACACCAAAAAGATTAAATGGTACAAAAACAATATACATGTAAAGCATTGAATAACAAAATTTAAAGTTTATTGTTTTGGGCTTTCTCCTCTGACTTTGGTTTCTAGTACACGCTTGTCTTCTGTCTCAATTAGATCGAATAGATAAATGACCATAAATTAGTGTTTCCATTAATTTCAATCAAGTATCCCACAGATCAAAGAGGTTCGTTATTTTTATTGACTATAACTAATAGTAAGTATCACGTTTATGCGAGCAAAACTTAAAAAAGTAAAAGATTTGGCACGACATCATTCTTGAATTAACAGTTGAAAATGTATTTTGATAGATTGATAGAAAACGACAACTAAATCAAAAGGTCCATTAAGACATTCCTTAAACCAATTATCCATCTACTGAACAGGTTGTTGTTTTATACTTTCATCAATTGATACCGAGGTAATAAATAATCCAAACTTAAACAAGATGTGTAATATAGATAACATGTTTCTTCATTATATACAAGTGTGGACACGATAAATTTGAATAGTAATGCATATAGTTTGATACACTTGAGTCGTGTTACTTTATCTTTTTCCATATTGTTTTTTTTTTCTTTTTTTTTTGCTGCAGCAAGCACAGTAGTCATTATTTTTTTTCTATACCATTATATGTATATCCGTTTTGTACCATTCAAACCCTTCTGGCGGGTGTGTTTGTTGTTTCATTTGAATTCATGTAATATTACTATATGCTTGCGATATTGAGGAAAATTGATTAATTTTTCTTATTTAGCTGTCCTATGTAGACTTATTCACATAATGTATCTTAAAAGCCTTTGACTTTATCATAACATATGCATGGTAATAGTATGATTCAACGGTACAATTTAAGTAGGACATGGATATAAGGGGATGTGCGTCAATGAGACAGCAGTGCTAGCTCAACGACACATACACCATTTAGATATAATGATGATGGATGGCTGCTTAACCTCTAACATAACGACAAATTAAATGCATATTCATGACGAGAAAATGTTAATGTAATATGAATGTTTACCATGCTTTGTTAAAGACACAGAAGCATAGTGAAAGTTTACAGGGTGACAGATCTTCGGACGACATTTCACCTTACCCGGACATATTATTCGGACTCTGGGGAGACCAAAAGTTGCCATTACTCTATAAATATTTAATATTTCAGTGCAAACTTTCTTCAGGCAGTCTATTTGGGGAAATGTGACTTCATAATTGGAGAAGTAACGAAATTTTTGTAAACAATATACTTTTAAAATATAAAATCACAAAAATACAGAACCCCGGGGAAAATTATTTAAAAAAATTATAGAAAACGGCGTATTAACCCTCAATAGGTAAAATTGTCAAAAATAGAGGTACAGCAGTCAACATTATGTGATCATCTTAATCACTATAACAACAAACAAATGTATCAAAGAAACACAACAAGGCCTACATCGAATTAAACAACATCATGTTGCTGTTTTATTATCCGATGTTATCCATCTATATAAAATCTTAAATCTAAAATATTAAGGATTGCAAGATTTTAAGTATTGGGACCGAATCTCTGACAGACATATGGTTAGATTAAGATTAACTCTGACGTAGAATCGCGCGTTTAAATGTAACGTTAGCGGTGTGACTGTCAAAAGTAAATTCATCTAGACGAAGAAACATAAGGTAGCACTCCACAGTTAGAAAATAAAATTAAAAATGAGCCACAAAATGTTTTATCATCTCCTATTCCTGGATTTCTAATACATTAACCTAACTGTTTGTGTTGTACATGTGCATATGTATGTAATCAGTATCTTCCATAGATTTGATTTTCAAAAGTTAAAAGGGTGAAAATTAATTCCTTTTATGTGTACCCATGGCAACATTCTACATTTATTTACCATAAAGTATTGCAAAAAGGGGGGTGAACATGTCACATATCCCCCAAAATTTGCTTCAAATTAGAATTTCAATGCCTTCGAGTGATACCTTTTTAGAAAATGTTTTCATAAATCTTCCTAAGATCAAATAAAAAATGGGTGTCTTTCGCCTAATTTTTTCGTAAAATCCAATCACAAAGTTCGTGCGATAAAAAGTTTAAAAAAACATTACAATAATTGCCGGACCAATGTATGGTTTGGACATGCAAATACGGACTGTCATACAGAAAACGGCCTATATTACATACATTAAATTACCTTGATGTTCATATAAACCCAATACAAAGGCTATTTTAATACTCAGCTATCCAAAAATGAATTTTATTGCACACTAGCTCTCATATTTGAAAAATCCACAGGGGCCAAAATGCGAAACTACACACCTAACTGTGGAGTGCTACCTTAAACGAGAACACATATTGCTTTATGTTTACATAGTTTTTTCTCCAAATTATACAGGTAAACTATAGTGGAATACCATGAGGAGAATATAAAATGTTTGGAGAATAGAAAGCATTCAGTGGGTCAATTTTAATATTGACCAGTATTATTGGTCTGACTTAATTAACTTCTCTTCAGTATGTTGTCCTCGAATGCAAACATTTCATATGTTACATATTCCTTGAATGCCAACAAAAATATTTCAATAGATGTGTTCATAAGAACAATAGGTGTTTTTATAACTATTGAAATGATTTTATGAGTATTTAAATGTAAAAATTAACATTTTATCAATTATAGTAGATTTTGGGGTTAAAATTATCACGAGTTCTAAAGAAATAAAGAAAACTTTTTATTAAAAATAAATATTTTAGGAATGGAAATGTTTATAAGACATATGTTAATTTTTTTTATAGAAATTCCAGTTTAATACAATTATTTCAAACTAAAAAAAGGATATTAGAAATTTATCTAAATCCATATCATATTCAATATTTTGTTAGTAAATATACTATATTAACTTTTTAATTGAACAATTATTTAAATTTTACACTTGTAATAGACTGTTGAATGAAAATTGCTTGTATAAAATATTCAACAATATTTCGAGACATATGAAGATTTATAGTGCTTTTTGTCAATCTGCTTATATGTTGACTTAAATGGTATATGTATTATTTTATGTGTTCTCTGTCTGCAAACAAATAATATATTATTCAAAATTTTCTTCTTTTTATGCTATGACAGAAATTCCATCAAGTAACATAGAAGGATATTACAGCACATAAAACTATAGAAATATTGAAAAATCATTAAAGTCCAATGACTTAGTGATGCAACAATTTCAAAGTTTTATTTTAAGAGAAGAACATATTGGTTCAAGCAGTTACACCAAAAAAATGAATTTTCAACAACTTTACAAACATGAATGTGATTTAGCTACCTGGAATATACTTTTCTGTTTAATTAGAATGATTGTTTTGAAAAGCATGCACTTTTGTTGTGATAACTTCTTGCACCTATTTCTCGAATGCCAACATAATTTTACAAGTAAATTGTAGGTAGATCACAGGATGTTGGCATTCAAGGAATAAACCGTGTCACAATCAAAATTACACGAAAAACAAACAAATTATATTTTCTATGTTAATCTTAGCCACATCACCTACATTTATAATCCATTGCTTTTCACACCTTAATGTGATAATTTGTTTCTATAAATATGTGGGTTCTCTTTGTCCTACTAATATTGTAGTAGCATTACCAAACATTTATTATGATTATTATTGTCTTAGATATGCGACATGTCATCGTTCGTGATGTGTCCACTTTTATAAGTATCTGAAAAGTAAACTTAAAATTCTGACATGTCGACTAAAGGCACAATCTTCTAATTATTGGACGATATTTCGTACTTTAATGACATTTTGTATGCATTGAGAATGCGTTAATCTGCATATACACATTGAAACAATCATGTATGTAGCGTTTATACTATTAGAAATACAGTCAATAACAAAATAGTGAATATAAGATGTACAAAAGAATCGAACAAATGTAAAAAGCAAAGAAAAGGTTCATTGAATTTCTCATTCCAGATTATAAGTTAATTGAATATCTTCTTTAAGATTTTACCTAGAATCACATTTTGTCTATCTCACGATGATTTTTACCTTTTGTAGCACGCAATATAAACATCAATACTTAGACTGGAGTATAATAATTGCAACTGTACAAAGAACTATTTAATGGTAAAATATTCTAGTGACAAGGAAGTCTGGAAATGTTGCAAAATGTGCATCGAATAGATTACATTTTTTTGTCAAATAATTGAAGATATTCTTTCATTCGTTTTTTAAATTGTTGTAAAAAGAATAAATGTGTTAAAAAAAACCACACTTTACTCGTAATTCAATAAATGTATGAATTTTGTATATATTTGCATGTTACATTTCGAACATAATCGAGAAATGTATTTGAAGGTTAATAAGTTCTTGGATAAAAGGTAAATTCCTGACTACAAGTACTAGATATTTGTTTATGATCGTATTAACAGACAAATCAGTCAGCTATTTGAAAGTGGTCTTATCTTACTACTTCACGTCTGTGTTTTAGAATGACATTATAAAGTTTCCTCTGGAAGTCAGAAGCTAGGCAATAATATCAATATATCTGAAGGTCCTTCATATTATGGTTACTAGTACCTAAACGACACATTAAATCAAAAACTGTCAAAAATCAGACCATCGTTCCAAAGTGTTCTTCAATTGAGATTTTAGATTTTAGAAATAAAAAAAAGGTGGTATGAATGCGAATGAGACAACTCTCTTTCGAAGTCACACTGTGCAAAAGGTAAACAATTTATTATTATACGTCAAAGTAAGGCCCTCAGCACGGAGCCTTGGCACACAGCAGACAGCATGATATAAGGGCCACACAAAGACTAGTGTAATGCAATTCAAACAGGAAAACCAACGATATAATCTTTATGTTTAATTCGTTTCCAGGGAATTAATAAATTTAATCATAATTTAAGAAAACATTGTTATTCTTTGTAAAAAGATCAAATACTTTCAAATTTGTATTAGGTTTGGGATATCAGATATGTTGGCTTCGACCATAAATGAAGAGACATGTATTATCAAAATGCGCATCCGATTCATTAATAGTGATACGTTTATAGTTTTTTTCATATATACAATGTACTGATTATCTCATTTTCAAAATTGTATTTAGTAATTCATGACGTTTAATATTGAAATACAGCTGATAATCGCATATAAACAATGCAAAATCATCTAAACGTCGCTAAGGTAGTGCTGAACTGTATAACATTCAATGATTTACTAGATCATTCCACTACTATCTACGGTGGTAATTAAGATTTATTGTTTACAAAACACGTTCAGTTATTAAAATTTCATACTTTTGGAGTGTTGGGGGTAAATTAGATGTACTACGTGAAATTGAATTATGAATAATTAGTCGGATCATTTTTTACAGTGTGAATAACGTCATAATGAAACCATTGTTTTGAATGAAATAACCATATGTTTTTTTATTGCCTCCTTTGGGAGCAATTTAAAAGGATGGAGCTCAAATGATTTGCTTTTTTACTCCGTATGTGGTACTATGCTCGTACTATATGTATAGGGTATGGTAACATTTTTGAAGAGTTTGTGTGAAATAATATCACGGAGGTGTGAAGTGCAGGCGTATTTATAAAAAAACGTGTTTGTTATTCAATTATTGAATCCCAGTAGAATTCATTCTAGTGTTGTAGTTTTTATACAAAAGGAGGATAGGAAGCCCATTCAAATTAAACATATACAAACCAATCAATCTAAAAAAAAATGCACGTTAACATATAGGTTACCTAAAACTTTGAGTTTTTAGTTGAAGGTTCTTTCTATTATTATCGTTTGTATATAAGACTGTTTAAGTACAAAATCCGTGACATTTGTTGTTCCTGCCATGTATTATACAACATGAATTTAAAAAATAGAAAATTAAAAAGCAGGTTACAGTATTATCGGTTTCCCCCACCAATAACAAATGAGCACCACGACATTGCAAATAGTTCCGAATGTTGCGTAAAACACTAACAATAAATCAATTTATCTGTCATTTAAGAGGCGCACTTGGTGCCGATGTTGATACTTACAATCTGTCAAAATTACAAAACATAAATGCAGCCAAAGAACAATTTAATAGCAATGATAATCAAATTTCGGTTGTAGAAATATTGATATGAATAAAGTGAGATATGGGTATACGTCAATGATACAGCATCTTATAACGACAAAAAAATCAAAATCACTGTCTTCATAGAATATGACAAGTCTAACCAACTCGACAGGATGTCATGCAGAAGTTTAAGAAAGGGTCTCCCAATATATAATTTGCGGATTATATCTGACATGTCGACTAAAGGCACAATCTTCTAATTATTGGACGATATTTCGTACTTTAATGACATTTTGTATGCATTGAGAATGCGTTAATCTGCATATACACATTGAAACAATCATGTATGTAGCGTTTATACTATTAGAAATACAGTCAATAACAAAATAGTGAATATAAGATGTACAAAAGAATCGAACAAATGTAAAAAGCAAAGAAAAGGTTCATTGAATTTCTCATTCCAGATTATAAGTTAATTGAATATCTTCTTTAAGATTTTACCTAGAATCACATTTTGTCTATCTCACGATGATTTTTACCTTTTGTAGCACGCAATATAAACATCAATACTTAGACTGGAGTATAATAATTGCAACTGTACAAAGAACTATTTAATGGTAAAATATTCTAGTGACAAGGAAGTCTGGAAATGTTGCAAAATGTGCATCGAATAGATTACATTTTTTTGTCAAATAATTGAAGATATTCTTTCATTCGTTTTTTAAATTGTTGTAAAAAGAATAAATGTGTTAAAAAAAACCACACTTTACTCGTAATTCAATAAATGTATGAATTTTGTATATATTTGCATGTTACATTTCGAACATAATCGAGAAATGTATTTGAAGGTTAATAAGTTCTTGGATAAAAGGTAAATTCCTGACTACAAGTACTAGATATTTGTTTATGATCGTATTAACAGACAAATCAGTCAGCTATTTGAAAGTGGTCTTATCTTACTACTTCACGTCTGTGTTTTAGAATGACATTATAAAGTTTCCTCTGGAAGTCAGAAGCTAGGCAATAATATCAATATATCTGAAGGTCCTTCATATTATGGTTACTAGTACCTAAACGACACATTAAATCAAAAACTGTCAAAAATCAGACCATCGTTCCAAAGTGTTCTTCAATTGAGATTTTAGATTTTAGAAATAAAAAAAAGGTGGTATGAATGCGAATGAGACAACTCTCTTTCGAAGTCACACTGTGCAAAAGGTAAACAATTTATTATTATACGTCAAAGTAAGGCCCTCAGCACGGAGCCTTGGCACACAGCAGACAGCATGATATAAGGGCCACACAAAGACTAGTGTAATGCAATTCAAACAGGAAAACCAACGATATAATCTTTATGTTTAATTCGTTTCCAGGGAATTAATAAATTTAATCATAATTTAAGAAAACATTGTTATTCTTTGTAAAAAGATCAAATACTTTCAAATTTGTATTAGGTTTGGGATATCAGATATGTTGGCTTCGACCATAAATGAAGAGACATGTATTATCAAAATGCGCTTCCGATTCATTAATAGTGATACGTTTATAGTTTTTTTCATATATACAATGTACTGATTATCTCATTTTCAAAATTGTATTTAGTAATTCATGACGTTTAATATTGAAATACAGCTGATAATCGCATATAAACAATGCAAAATCATCTAAACGTCGCTAAGGTAGTGCTGAACTGTATAACATTCAATGATTTACTAGATCATTCCACTACTATCTACGGTGGTAATTAAGATTTATTGTTTACAAAACACGTTCAGTTATTAAAATTTCATACTTTTGGAGTGTTGGGGGTAAATTAGATGTACTACGTGAAATTGAATTATGAATAATTAGTCGGATCATTTTTTACAGTGTGAATAACGTCATAATGAAACCATTGTTTTGAATGAAATAACCATATGTTTTTTTATTGCCTCCTTTGGGAGCAATTTAAAAGGATGGAGCTCAAATGATTTGCTTTTTTACTCCGTATGTGGTACTATGCTCGTACTATATGTATAGGGTATGGTAACATTTTTGAAGAGTTTGTGTGAAATAATATCACGGAGGTGTGAAGTGCAGGCGTATTTATAAAAAAACGTGTTTGTTATTCAATTATTGAATCCCAGTAGAATTCATTCTAGTGTTGTAGTTTTTATACAAAAGGAGGATAGGAAGCCCATTCAAATTAAACATATACAAACCAATCAATCTAAAAAAAAATGCACGTTAACATATAGGTTACCTAAAACTTTGAGTTTTTAGTTGAAGGTTCTTTCTATTATTATCGTTTGTATATAAGACTGTTTAAGTACAAAATCCGTGACATTTGTTGTTCCTGCCATGTATTATACAACATGAATTTAAAAAATAGAAAATTAAAAAGCAGGTTACAGTATTATCGGTTTCCCCCACCAATAACAAATGAGCACCACGACATTGCAAATAGTTCCGAATGTTGCGTAAAACACTAACAATAAATCAATTTATCTGTCATTTAAGAGGCGCACTTGGTGCCGATGTTGATACTTACAATCTGTCAAAATTACAAAACATAAATGCAGCCAAAGAACAATTTAATAGCAATGATAATCAAATTTCGGTTGTAGAAATATTGATATGAATAAAGTGAGATATGGGTATACGTCAATGATACAGCATCTTATAACGACAAAAAAATCAAAATCACTGTCTTCATAGAATATGACAAGTCTAACCAACTCGACAGGATGTCATGCAGAAGTTTAAGAAAGGGTCTCCCAATATATAATTTGCGGATTATATCTATTTAAGGAAATTATATTTCTGTCATCTTTGACAGTAAATAAAAATCATGTACTGGGAACTAAAACTGATACCTTCAATACTTAATACGGTTTAGATATGATAATTAAATAACTTACAGCTTATTGAATGAATGAATGAATTTTATTTCTCATTAACTACAAATTACATAGTTACAGAAAATATATATGTTTAAACTATTACATTAAATGTTGAAGCACATGTGAACAATACAAACATAAACATTAAACTATTGCGGTGGCTATCTATTCGTTTGATGTGTTTGAGCTTTTGATTTTGCCATTTGATTAGAGACTTTCCGTTTTGAATTTTCCGCGAAGTTAAGTATTTTAGGCTAAAAAAGCACAAGCAAATAAAGCAATGTGTGCTATGTACGACGTTATCAAAAAAGGAAGATTGCACAATCTTTCTATTGAATGTCAAATTGAATTATTTGATAAAATTGTTAAACCTATTTTAATTTATGGGAGTGAAGTCTGGGGTTATGGTAATAATTTGGTTATAGAAAGGGTTCATATGAAATTCTGCAAACTTTTGCTTAAGGTTAAAAATTCTACACATAATTTCATAATATACGGAGAATCGGGCAGATATCCTTTGGAAATTGATATAAAACTCCGTATAATTAACTACTGGACTAAATTATTGTCTGGAAAACAAGAAAAACTTCCTGCAATACTATACAAGTACTCATTGTATAAACATAAAAATGATATTACTTGGTTGAAACATGTTAAATTCATTCTTGATGAATCTGGTTTATGATTTGTGTGGGATACCCAATATTTTGTAAACGATACATGGCTATATACTACTGTCAAACAAAACCTTGTTGATCAATTTAAACAGAAATGGCACACTAACGTGCAAGAATTGCCAAAAGATATAAACTACCGTATGTATAAATAAAACTGTGAATTTGAATATTATTTTAAAAATTTAGATGATAGAAATATTATAAAATTATGTAGATTGAGAACAGGAAATCATAGATTTCCTATTGAGACTGGTAGATGGCAAAATGTTGCAAGAGAAAATAGAAAATGCTTACTTTGTAATTCTGGCGATATCGGGGATGAATTTCATTATATTTTTATGTGTTCTGTATTCAATGATGATCGTAAACAGTTTTTGAGAAAAAGCTATAAAATCAACCAAATTCATTGAAATTTAATGAACTGATGAATAGTAAAAATCTTGCTGATCTTAACAACTTGTGCAAATTTATAAGATTTGTAAATATTCATTTAGGCTCTCCTGGGTAATTCATGTATTTGATATCACTTAGTTGAATATGTATACCGTAATATATGATATGTACCTCCCTCTTGCTTTCGTATAATTTTTGTATGTCTGTACATATACACTATGTAATTATTGTGTGTATCTCTATACTATTGTTATTTGTTTTGTTGAGAAATAAAGATATATAAAGTATACTTGTGATTTAACTTTTTTCTTGTTAGATTGATATGGCATGGTCTTTGCCTGTAATTGTTTGCACTGGTTTAAGAATGCATATCTATATTGCCCAATTTATTTATTTTTTAATTTACATCACTTCAATTAAATCTATGCATTATTTTACTGAATGTGATCCTTTATATTTAGAATATGGTCGAGTTAAAAGTCTTTGCACACGATGTAGCAATATATATGCTACTGACATACATGTGAAACATTAAATACAATTTCAAACCAAATATTATCAATAGAAATCAAGACAATACTCTAGTCTAAAAAAAACAACAAATAGAAAACCGTTTCCAAACATTCCACAGAAACGTTAGGACTAAGCAACACAAACCTCACCCAAAAAATAGACTCTTGGTGGTTATGCAATCCAATAATGACACCTGTCGTGTTGCTTGTGGCAGTTATGCATTCGTTGATTGGAACAGTTAAGATAATTGCCTCAATTCTTATTCAATTATTTGTTTTGTGAGTACAAGTTAAGACAAAACATTTGATAAACATTTCAAATAAATGTGTCAGTTGTAATGTTGACCACAAGATGACCTTTGTGAAGATAAAGACAAATACTAAGATCAAAACAGTACATATGACAGACGGAAAATATACAACCATTAAATGATATGAACCATGTTATATATATATATTTTCAAAATTGATATTAACAATTAAAATAAAGAAAATTTTGGAAATTTCGTTTTGCTTTTTTACTTGAAAAGAGTGATTGATTGATTGTTTGTTTTTCTTTTATCCTCATTTGGCAAATATGTCATGCATATTCAGGACAAGAATAAATAACAAATAAATCCAATGGGTAGTTTCTGCAAAGTTGATCGATCGGAAAGAAGGGAAGAATACCAAAATGTTAGATAGGGACAACATATTGTCTTCCTATGAAAAAGTAAAATCCCAAAAATACTGGACTGCGAGGAAAATTCAAAACGGAAAGTCCAGAATCAAATGCTGAATTATAATAATACATATAGATTTTAAAACATCTTGCATCTTTTTGTGGATATCAATTCAAGAAAATAGAAGGATATCATATTTACTGGAAGAGGGGCGAAAGATAACAGAGGGACAGTCAAGCTCGTAGATCGAAAATAAACTGACAACATCATGGCTAAAAAAAGAAAAAGACAAACAGACAAATAAAAGTACAAAACACACAACATAGAAAACTAAAGACTAAATAACACGAACCCCGTCATCAACTTGTTATGATCTCATGTTCTTCGGAAGGGTACGCAGATCCTGCTCCAAGTGTGGCACCGGTCCTGTTCCTCATGTTAATAGTCTACTTCGGTACGTCATATTCGTGGTGAAAAGGGAAGTGGACTGTAGTAACGACTAAAGGAACATATATCTGATATCATCCGTGAAATGGTTATCCCATAATGGTCAACCAACTCGTGGTGGCGTCCGTAAAATTGACGAAGGCATGATTTCAACTTCACCAATTGGAACTCTTTATTTCATAGCTTCATTGTGAGCAGCAACCAAGAAAATCATGATAATATATCAGGAAATATAAGCCCAGGAATTCCGTATCAATTGAGAGATATATACTCCGTATGCAGGCGCTGTTGTAATGTTGTTAAATAGAAATGAAAAGTTTACAATACAAAATCATGTCTTGTGTCGTAAAGTTTTGTTTTGAGCCTGATAATAATAAAGGAACAAGTCGACAAGAAGAGGCACAATTGGTTCCCATTGGAATGCCGACAGTCTGCTTGAAAAACAGGTCATCAAAACGTAACAAATATGTTGTCAATTAAGTAGTCAATCATCTTGTTTATGTCAGTTTCAGAAAATGTTCCGTTTCAATCAGAGTGATTCTCTGAAAGTGGTGCGCCCTAGTAAAAACAGCAAACAGAAAGTAGAAACAAAAAGCTTTGACTTCAGGGTTACATATCTTTTTATTCTTCATTTTGATATCCACTAAAACACAATTTCACATAATACATACATTCCTTTCTCAATTTTATGATATGAACATGATTTTTTGTTCATGTATCTTTTTTTTAATGAGCAGCTGTTTTGCATGTTAGACTATGGAGCAGTCAATTACAAGACTACAACCTATACACATTAGGGATATCTTTCAAAGGGCCAAGTTTATTATGTGGTGATCACTTTACTTTATTCAATTGCTTGTGTTAATGTTATATTTAGCTTTTATATGCAACAAATACTGTTTGTTTCTCGGTGTTTTAGTAATTATTTTACAAATGACTACCTTTTATACTTATGTAAACCTCCATGCTTGAAAATTTGATCCTTTAGATCTATTTAAGGCTACATAATTATTTTGATGCTTTAAACAAATCCCCCGAGAAATCGGAATAAATGACATTCTCATCTCATTTAAATACTTTTTTTTAAAGCTAAACGAATAATAAAAACCATCTTAGTTAACACAATCAATAATATTATTGTATTTACTGAAACATTAAATTACAAATGCTTTGAAATAGTTATTTCACCATTTATGAGTGTGTTCTGCATTTTTGACATTTATACCTCACTGTTATATTCCTTTGCTATTTGCGGGATGGAAACAATTTTCCTTTGAATGTCACAAAAAAACAATTCTCTTGAAAATACCAAGTCTGAATATCTATACATTTGCCACGAAGCGACTGTAACGGAGTAAAATGATAGAAAAATGTGTAAATTGATTGAATTCCTTCAAATAAAATATCAATGTAGATGTAGACAGTGCCCCCATAACCACTAAGTCTCGTGAGATTTCTCCATTGTCGATATGATGCTTTTCCTGATTAATTTGTTATCGACATCCAAATTAGAGAGACATTGGTTCATGAAAAATAATGAAAGAAATACTTTTGTTTCATAGTGATACTCGCTCTAACAAAAACAAGGATTTAATTATCAAAATGTATGGTTCTGATTCCGTGAGCACTGTGTGGAATATTTGTATAGTGTTATTCTATAATCCTTGTATATTAAAAATATTATTCGAATTAATTACGTCTATATCCATACAGACGTGTACTTTTGTAGTTGTTTTTTTTTTTCTTTTCAACATGTTCATTCTTGCTTTCGATCATATAAAGTATCATATAAATTGGAAGAATGACAAATATTCACGAAGCAGTATTTAGGGGTAATACTGTCGAATAGTTAAGATTTGACGTTCAGCAATTAAAAGGACATTCATTAATTATAATAAGGTTACCATGAATACAGTACGCACTATATGAGCTTTGTTTAAATCCAGTTCTACCTTATATGTGATGCAAATATGATTAGGGTTGTATATTATTGTTTAGGGACACATCTGACAAGCAGTAACAATGTAATTTTGTTCTGGACATCAGCTGGCGAATTGCAAGTTAATCATTCACCTCATTTCGCTTTACAATCCCATTGATGTCAAGGGATGACTAGTGCACATAGTCTGTTAATAATCTTCGTAAAGTTTCAATTACTAGTAGCTATTCTAGGTATATCTAAAAATATACTGTTTTCTCCAGATTATAACTAAAAGGAAGAAAACGTCATCAGTTAACCTTTAAGCCTCGGTCACACCTTACCGGATAGCTCGAACGGACGACTAACGGATCAATTTTTTTCAATCCGTTCATGTCCGTTAGACGTACTTTCTTATCCGTTGGACGTCCGTCCATATCCGCTGCATGTCCGTTAAGCGTACGTTTTATCCGTCAACGTTCGTTCTGTCCGGTGGAAAATTTTGAGCATGTTCAAAACTTTGAACGGACGTCCAACGCATAAAATGTCCGTTAGGCGTCCGTTTTGTACTGTACTCGTCCGTTTCGTCTCCGTTTTGTATCCGTTACGTGTCCGTTATACATCCGTTGGAGGTCTGGAAGATAAATTCACCAACGGACGTTTAACGGATAAAACGGATGTTGAACGGATGAGAAACGGACTTCTACCGGACGTATAACGGATAAAACGGATGGTGAACGGATCTGAAACGGATAAAAGCTAATTGAAAATTTCGCGTCAGAAATGCCAATTATTGGTATGTCAGATTTCTTAAGGTTCATGAATTCTTATTATTCATAATCGATCTTAGAGTATAGGCACGTCTTCACAATCAAGCAGTTCTTATTCAGGCCAGACACAGTTACACAGAAACATTTTGAATATTTATGCGATTTACATGTATTATTATTGTCGCCTTTGATTTTTCCGTATATCTTGTTCATCCGTTTTATCCGGTACGCTTCCGTTAGGTGTCCGTTTTATGCGGTACTCGTCCGTTAGATATACGTTCGACATCCGTTATGTCCGGTACGTATCCGTTTCTCGTACGTTGCATATCCGGTGTGTGTCCGTTATGTGTGTGTCCGCTATGCATCCGTTACACGTCCGTTTTATAAGGTCAGTACTTCAACGGACTCCCAACGGATAACAATTTTGTCAACGGACAACTTTTATTTTCATCCGTTAGGCATCCGTTCGTGCTATCCGGTAAGGTGTGACCGATGCTTTATGAGTAAACTAAATAACACATCCACCAAACAGCTTATCAAAGAATTATTGACCATTGTTTGGTCAACGTCCATGATATTCCTAGTGGATAGTAAGTAAGATAAAGGGTTATATTAAAAAAAAAGAAGTTTCTTCGATTAAATCCATCAGATAAATACATGTAATTAGAAAAAAAATCAAAAGTTACATTTTTAGCACTTGTAATGGATATCTTAACTTATTTGTAGTGTTGCTCTTGATTTTTCTTTCGCTTACCTTTGCTAGCTACCTATAGAAGTTAGCACACATTAGCGATAATCTTGATGGTAGATAACCTGTGCCGGTTATCAGTTTGATGACGTAAAGATAAATAGACAAATAAGTAAGTTATAGTAGTTCCATTCAGGAATAAAAATGAAAAAAAAACATTTACTTACATACAGTACTTATGGAATTACTGCAAACACCGTTAATATTCTCAGCCGAGGCCATCCGTCATTATGTGTGTCGGCCACTAGCTCGGTACACTCTCAAGATGGGGGTTCACAGTGGTGGTCAATCACTGCGCGTTGTTGATAGGTTTCAAGGTACTACTGTTTCTCTTTATCTATATCCAGCAGGACGCTTTCTCTGCTGCTTAGCGTAGTTTCTGAATGACTGCTCTTCTATGCCGGCAAGTAATTCCTTCTGCAGAAAACAGCCTCTACACTGACTGTGCAAGGAATCCACTGCAGCCAACTTCAATAGGAAAGTTCCATGTCTGTCATCCTCTATCACTGCACTCTTCCAACAGTTCATCATACTTGGCCTTTTTGTTTTCATTGGCTGCGCCAAAACTCTCCTCCCAGGGAAACGTCAACTCTATAATCCTTACTTTTCTACTTCCAAAAGACCAGAGAACTATGTCTGCTCATGTTTGGTATAAGGTTAGTTAGTACGATATCAAGAAATTACAGTTTCTTTCCTAGCTCTACTTCTAACTGCCAATCTCTCGCTTGATTTAATATTCATGATGGGGTTCTTGTTGCTCAGTCGGAAGTTTTTATGTTGTGTTTTGTG
This sequence comes from Mytilus edulis, assembly GCF_963676685.1. NCBI lineage: Eukaryota > Metazoa > Mollusca > Bivalvia > Mytilida > Mytilidae > Mytilus > Mytilus edulis. The sequence continues at coordinate 95,350,822 of NC_092345.1, read as the reverse complement.
AACTGTTGTTTGTTTGTTTGTTTTTTCTTCTTTTTAGCTTCGGCGTAACAACTTATTTTTGACTTGTGAGATTGTTAAGTTGCAAATACTTTCTTAGGCTCACAATAATAGTGCACGTATTCATCAGAATTTATCATTGCAATTTATTCACATTGAATTGGATATATGTTTCGCAGAACTAATAAACCTTTTTGTTTAAGGGCCAGATAGGCCCGCCACCGGGTGCGGGATTTTCTAGTTGTTTTGAAGATTCGGTTGTAACCTTTGGCTTTTAACACATTCCCCATTTCCATTCTCAATTTCATATGTCAATGAAACAGTAACCCAAAGACAAAACTTTTTTATACATATATATGTATATAAAGGTCAGCGTACAGTTTCCATCAATAACAAATATATAGACAAATGAATATGCAATATTGTCAAGCTCGGTGAATGTTTTGATAGGCAGTTGTTACCCTCATCTTGATTAACTTGCCACAGTTATTTTAACTCGTATTGATCTTGGAAGTGTATTTGGATCAGTTGCATTTGTACTTTCAATATTGCTTTTCACTAATTGACCAGTTCGGTAACATGTGTATAAACTAGAAAAATTATGAGATACAATTTATAATTGTATTTTCTGTGAATTGTATGGCACTCCGAACTCATCTTATATGTTGCAAAAGTAATTCATAAGTGGAAATTTGAACCCAAGAACAAGTTACGTGTGTATATATTTTACGTTTTAGTTTCTCTGAAACAATTTTCCATTATTAGCTTATTGCCTCGGGTGAGAGAGAGCATACACAAAATATTTTTAAAGTGTCAATTAGGTAATTGCATTTCTTCCACTTATCATCACTAAATAGATTATTAAGATAAACATAGAAACGAAATGACGATTGGGAGTAAAAACGGTTAAGGATATGTGACAGTCATTTAATAACACATCTTGATTGTGAGAATGCAAAACGAAATGTTCATACATTGAATTATTATTTCGTCATGACCATAATAGTTCATGTGATATACAAAAAGTAATTACTGTGCGACATTGAATTGTATCGAATACAAAGTTCTAGTAAATTTACATAGTCCTACATCATGCTAATCTGTTATATGCACGAACTAAGCGCTGCATGCCTAAAATGCTTAAAACGAGCAATTGTTAACTTTTGCGATGCAAACTCCCATACTGAGCAACATTAAACATACAACTTTTATTAGCTTAAACGAATAAGTTTTGTTGCTCACATTGTTTAATTTCAGTAACTGGCGAAAGTATGGTTCAAAATGGCTAAATTTTAAAGATAAATTAAGTAGATTGAATTTTAATGCATAAATTGGATTGATACGTTAAAAAAACGTGTACCAAAAACAAAGAAAAACACATGACCCACATAGCTTGACTTAGAACAGTCACACACTGTGGTGGCACTACAAACATATAAAAGTCTGAAATAGCCTATATTAGTACTCGTTATACTGATTTTTACTCGAACAGTCTGAATTGGATTAAAATTTACTAGATGTTACTCGACTGTAATCTGAACCATACTTAGCAGTCTGAACTCGTACTCGACCAGTACTTAAACATTGTATACGAGTCTGAACCAGGCTATAGCCATTGAGGGGAAAACCATACAAACATAATTTGGTATTTGATTTAAATGGATAACTAATTTCCTGTGACGAAAATGTTTAACTTCTAGGAATAACTATAGATTCGGACATTACATTTTAAAATTTATATATCTGGTATATGTAAAACGGCATCAAGACAATTAAATATTACAAAACGTATGGGTAAATATTTAAACAGGCTAGGTAGGTTAACAGCATACTTATCATTCATACTTTTTAATTTTAGCTATTGTCCAGTAATTTGGCACTACTGTAGCGAAAAAAAATCAAGAAAGAGCTCTTAAATTGTAGGTTCATCTATGGAGATTATGATATTTCATACAAAAAACTGCTAGAAAATCTTTAAAAATAAGAAGAATAAAAACAATTGCAATAGAAATATTTCAAATAATTCCCAAATAAGGGTCCGATCTACCTTCATGATTTGATTGATATAAAATTTAACAAGTGTGATTTAAGACCACAGGGAACAGCAGTACTCCCCGTGAGTCAGAACTACTAGGCATGGCTTAAGATCGTTTCGCTATGATGCTGCACAAATCTGAAATGAGCTGCTGAACCATTGTCGACTGTAAACATTTTTTGATCAGTTAAAATAAATTATACAAACATGGGATCCAAATAACAGCTCATATCAGTGCAGTGCATGCATATATAGTTTATGTCTGAGTTTCTTTTATTTTTTATTTTTTGTTGTGTGACTATTTTATTTGTGCAATCTTATTATTGTGCTATGTGCGGACTATGCTTTTATTTTTATATGTCATCTATTGTATCTTGCTATGCACTATATGTTTTAAAAATTGTGTTGTTTTCATGACTTTTGTATGTGTGTATATATTTTGTTATTAAGTCGATTTGAAAAGCTCACTAGAGCTTGTGTTTATGTAGTTTATCAAAAATCTACTCTAAATAAAATTTGAATCGTGAATTTTACGAACGCCATCACAAGTTATTGACCGTAATGTGATAACCGTTTCATAGATGATATCGGATATGTTCCTTATGTCGTAACTACAATACCCTTCCCTTTTCACGAATGTGATCTACCGAATTAGACTATTTACCGGATTTATAATAACATAAGCAACACGACGGTACCACATGTGAAGCTGGGTCTGCTTACCCTTCCGGAGCACATGGGATAACCTCCAGTTTTTGGTGGGGTTCGTGTTGCTTAGTCTTTAGTTTTATATGTTGTAGCCTCTATACTATTATTTGTCTGTTTGTCTTTTTGTTTTAGCCATGGCGTTGTCAGTTTATTTTCGATCTATGAGTTTGACTATCCCTCTGGTATCTTTCGTCCCACTTTTAGAATCTTGAACCATATTCGACCAGTCTTAACCATTCTTGGTACCTTAGTACATGTTGTTTTACAGGTGAAAAAAAAAACCCTATTATTCTTAAACTCGTGCATTACTTATCTAGTGAATTCAAAGGTGTCTTTACGAATGCCAACATTTAATATGTTACCTACAATGTATTCCTTATACGACAACACAAATATTGCTATAGATATTTATATAAAATTAATATTTGTTTTTTAATTAGTTTTAAACTGTTAGAATTGATTAGTGAACTTAATTTTCTTGTATGACTTGTTTTACATTGTCATTTTGATGCCTATTATAGCTGACTATGCGGTATCGGCTTTGTCATTGTTGAAGGCCGTACGGTTTCCTATAATTGTTAATTTCTGTGTTATTTTGGTCTCTTGTGAACAGTTGTCTCATTGTCATTCATACCACATCTTTTTCTTTATATTGCTAAAACTGCTACATTTTATCACTTTTTGATAAGACAAAATAGTAGATTTTCGGGTAAAACTATTATGAATTTTAAAGACATTAAGAAAATTGAATCATTTTTATTTACTTTACATTAAAAGAAAGATATTTCAGGAATGGAAATATTTTTCATGTTTATTGACATAATGCATATTAGAAATATAAAGATATTTTAGTTGAAAACAGTTATAACAAACTAAAGTATCTACATACTAATTTATTGGTTTCAGAACAAAAGAACGAAATAACGAGTCTAAGAGAGATAAAACATGATACTCTAACCTATTTCCAAATATATTCTTTTCTCTAAATTGTATAGTGGTGTCATTTCCAGAACCCTCTTTCGTGTGACCTATTCCTTTGTTTAACATTTATATAATTCATATGTATTAACATTTTGTTTTGTCATCTCAATGTCCTGTCTTGTATTATTTGAAAAAGTTTCGATTCAAATAATCTCAAGACTGAGAATATCTTTGACCTTAAATATTCGTAGGAAAGTAGAGTACAAGACGATATTCATTTATTTTAGCGTGATATAAGGAATCAAACACTAATTCAAGGAACACATAAACTTTGACTTTAGAAATAAAAGAGAGTTGATGTTTACCAGTGATAAAATGTTACAGTCTTCACAGTGTTGTTGGAATAATTTTAATGAGATTACTTACTGCAGCGAAAGGAAAGTGTAGTAAATGTCTCTGTTTTATATAAGGATTGCAATATAGGATGTTCTAGAATAAAACGAAGGCGCTTATCTACAAATGTAATTAAAGTCTCGACATGTAGACTTATTTATATACGTCGAAGCTAAAAGAATAGTGTTGATCTGTAATCAAATTGTTTTATTCCGTTTTTCTCTCTCCTCAAAATGTATAAATTGAAAGATGAGATTAAAACGAAGTGAATTAGGCGTATAATCAGTTTACTACTAAATATCAACTGAAGAAATACATTTGTTTTCATGATATTGGAGCACATGATTGCATTGTGCTGAACACAAGGGCAACACGAATAACTTGAACATGAATAAAACGCAGTGTATTAGATATATCTATCAGAAATACTACATTAAAACATTAAGAATTCAAGATGCAGTCCTCAACACTATAAGTTTCCTATCATGTGTGGAATTCCAATTCGCTCGGAGTCTGGACATTTTATAATAACTTGAAATCAAAGAGAAACTACTAAGAAATACCTTTATCGATATGATTTCTTAAAAAGACATGTATAAGCCGTAAGATAAACTATGCAAAATAAATACGCAAAGGTCCGATTCATTTTAACCGGATTTTTGTGACAAAAATGTCGGTTATTGATTTGGGGATGTACGGCGGGCGGGCAGCAATCAAATGTTGTCCGTGCATAAACTCATGAACCGTTCAACAAAAGCTTTTAAAATTTTAATATGTTGGTACTGACAACTAAATGAAGGTCAAGTTCAATAATGGCGATTTTGACTTTTACCGTTCAGGCGTTATGGTTCTTGAAAGATTGAAAAATGGAGTTTCCAGTCGTGTCCGTGCATTTACGCATGAACTGTTCTACCTAAGCTTCCCAAATTTTAATATGTTGTTACTGATGACAAAATGGAGGTCAAGTTCAATAATGGCGATTTTGACTTTTACCGTTAAGGAGTTATGGTTCTTGAAAGATTGAAAATGGAGTTTCTAGTCGTGTCCGTGCATTTACGCATGAACTGTTCTACCTAAGCTTCCCAAATTTTAATATGTTGTTACTGATGACAAAATGGAGGTCAAGTTCAATAATGATGATTTTGACTTTTACCGTTCAGGAGTTATGGTTCTTGAAAGATTGAAAAATGGTGTTGCCAGTCGTGTCCGTGCATTTACGCATGAACTGTTTTACCAAAGCTTCCCAAATTTTAATATGTTGTTACTGATGACAAAATAGAGGTCAAGTTCAATAATGACGATTTTGACCTTTACCGTTCAGGAGTTATGGTTCTTGGAAGATTTAAATATGGTGTTTCCAGTCGTGTCCGTGCATTTTCTCATGAACCATTCAACCAAAGCTTTTGAAATTTGTATATGTTGTTACTGATGGCAAATTAGAGGTCAAGTTCAATAATGACGATTTTGACTTTTACCGTTCAGAAGTTATGGTTCTTGAAAGATTGTGAAATGGCGTTTCCATTCACGTTGTTGCATTTACTCATGAACCATTCAATCTAAGCTTTTCAAATTTTAAGATGTTGATACTGATGACAAAATGGAGGTCAAATTTGATATTGACGATTTTCACTTTCACCATTCATCAGTATTGGTTCTTGTGATATTGCCAGGACACAAATAAATATTAATAAATCCGGTTTGCTGTCGTTGTGACAGCCTCTTGTTTTGAATAGACCTGAAAATAAATAAACCTCGTATCAAATAAATTAAAATTTAAGCAATGAGTTACTGAAGGTGATTTTAAAATGGATATTCCAAGACATGAATATATTGTGGTTACTGTGCACGAAGCTGTCTTTGTGGTTAAAGACACAGATATAGTCACTACATGCCAATCGGAACTTGATAAGCATCAATTGTTTAGCGCTATTTAACCTATGACGACGTTTTAAATTTTAATGACAAAAACCACGTGCGCCCTTAGTTTCTAGCGATAATTTATCATATCACTCTACTGTGCTTAGAAAGCAAACTATCAGTGAGAAGGATAAAAAAAAAACAATTTCGTAACATAGCAACAAACATAATTACTTTATCATAAAATAATGAAAAAAGACACTTCCGTATTGCGTATTAATTTTATTTCCATAAACCACTAGATGTGACATATCATTTTTCGTTATAACCCTGAAAGTAATATGCTTCATAATAAATCCTTATTATACTTCTGATAAAATTTATGAAAGTCAACGCTTAAAAATTTGATTCTCTGTTAATGAAAATATCATTCAAATATAAATCTCAGACTTCACTACTGACACAGTAACATAAAACCATCTCATTAAAGTACATTACTTAGGAAATCGAAACGAATATCACCAGCAAAGAATGAAGTAAAAAGTAAAATCACAAAAAAACTGAACTCCGAGGAAAATTAAAAACAAAAAGTCCATTATCAAATGTCAAAATCAAAAGCTTTAGCACATCAAACGAATAATTAACAACTGTCATATTCCGGACTTGGTACAGGTGGATTGAACCTGGTTTTATAGCTAGATAAACCTCTCACTTGTATGACAGTCGCATCAAATTCCACTATATTGACAATGATGCGTGAACAAAACATACATTAAAAGAATTTGAAAGAAACAAACCTGGTTTTGAATATTGCAGTAATTAAAAGATCAAGCACATCAAACGAAAAATTAACAAAAGAGGAACAAATACCATAGGGACAGTCAAACTCATAAATCGAAAATAAACCGACAACGCCATGGCTAAAAATTAAAAAGACAAACAAACAAACAAAAGTACACATGGCACAACAAAGAAAACTAAAGAATAAACAACACGAACCCCACCACAAACTAGGGGTGATCTCAGGTGCTCCTGAGGGGTAAGTAGATCCTGCTCCACATGTGGCACACGTTGAGTTGCTTATGTGAACACAAATCCGGTAAATAGTCTAATTCGGTAGGTCACATTCATCAAAGGGAAGGGAAATGTAGTTACGACGTAAGGAACATATCCGATATCATTTGTGAAACAGTAATTCTACAACGGTCAACCAACTCGTGATGGCGTCCGTAAAATTTACGAATGTATGATTTCAACTTCACCATTTGGAACTCTTGGTTTAATAGCTTCCTTGGGAGCATCAACCCTCTATTAAGAAAATCATGAAAGGAAATGCAAGCACGGGAATATCGTATCAATTGGGAGATATATACCCCGTATGCAGGTGCTGCTGGAATGTTGCTACTTAGAAATGGAAAGTTCACAATTGGAAAACTGAAATCATCTCTTTTGTCGTAAAGTTTTGTATTCAACCGAACCTCATTGTCAATTTCTAGATGTAAGTCAAGATATCAGGCCGACTTAACTGTATCTGTTGTATCCTTTATCTCTAGTTCGATGGGATAGATGCGTTCCACATAGTCACCAAATTTTGAATTATTTAGTGAAAGAACATCATCTATATAGCGGAAAATAGAGTTAAAGGATATCGCTTACTTCTTATTTTTCTTCCTAAGAAGTTCCTGTATGAAGTTAGCCTCACAAAAATAAAGAAACAAGTCGGCAAGTAGAGGGGCACAATTTGTTCCCATTGGAATGCCGACAGTCTGTTGAAAAACACGTCCTCCGAACGTAACAAATATGTTGTCAACCAAGAAATCAAGCATCTTGATAATATCAGTTTCAGAGAATTTTCTGTTTGAATCAGAGTGATCCTTTACAAAGTAGGATTTATCCTTCCCTAAGACAAAGTACTTGTATCTACGTTGGCCATTCTTTTTTGTGAAGCAAAGCAATACCAACTCTTTCAATTTTTCTTTTAGTTTGGAATGTGGAATACTTCTGTAAAGAGTCGAAAAGTCAAATGTTTTAATACTATTACAAGATGAAAGAGAGTTAGATTGTATGTACTCTAAAGATCTTTGGAATTTTTAAGTATCCACATCTAATTCACGCCACCTCTAGAATAGGCAGTTTCACAATAACTTTGAAGCCCGTCTTTGATTGCTGATAAATTATATGTTAATTGTTTAGAAAGAGGTTTCGTGGAGCACTTGGAAGACTCAGCGATATACCGTTGTTTGTAAGGACACTTATGTAGTTTAGGTATCCAATACAGTGATGGAAGGATTCAGTTCGTCATCTTTGGTATCAATTCCAAACGAACATAGAACAGACCTATGTTTATCCAGGATTTCCTCTTTGGTAAGTGTCATGAGGGTATATTTTGAGTTTCCAAGTGAATTGTCAATACCTAATTCGTTTATCAAGCAGTTTATGTAATGAGTTTTACACACAAAAACGATGTTGTTTGAAGCTTTATCTGCGGGGAAAACAACATATTTGTCATGGAGGTAGGATAAGTGTTTTGCAACATTTGGGTCTTTAAAGATTGACGTAGCATGGGCATTGATAGACCTATTCAGTTTCTTAATTCTGATTTGTATCGACGACCTCACTGCCTTAATCCATTCGGAAAGAGTGTCTATGTCTTCCTTCTCGCGCTTAGCCTATTGCCTGGCATAATCCTCGACTGAATCCATCAAAATTTAAAAGTTGTATTTCCAATTGATGGATTTAGGCTCACGATATTTCGGACCTTTCGATAACACATTTCGTAGAGAATTGTTATAAAAAAAAAGTTGAGGTCACCGGTAATAACGTGGCCAGTCGGATTATATGTGGAACTAGCACAAGTGCAATAAGGAGGTTTAGACTTGAAGTCGTCAATATCGAGATCCTGCAAAACGTGTTTGTAATTGAAAATTTAAGTTGCAATAGGTTTGGTATAGGTATAAGAAATGATTGGTATAGACTGGTCTTTGAAGTAAGGAGGTATTTTCGATTGAACTAATTTATGATGAAGGATATTGCTTAAGTTGACGTCATCCAGACCTTTGTTGGCAAAGGAAAGATCTTTTCTCTTTTTCATCTTTTCCAATGCGGACTGACTTGAAAAGTCTGTGACTTGCAATATCCGAAATTATAGCTTCAAGTTTGTATTGGTTTGAATGAGGGTTTGTAACAGTCGATTCCAAACATAAATTGAACAGAGAATGAAGGTTTGAAAGGGGTAATGAATAAAGTTTCGAGCGAATGTGGTGAATACCTAACGGCTTTTGTATAAATGGCAGCAAGTCATTAATAGAGACATCATGCAGAGAAGGTGAATGTATAATGACGCTGACCATGACTGCGTCTACGTCGAGGAGTCAAGTTGAAAATATTAATCACATTCACCGAGTTTCACGAAGGACTAGATAGAATACCTATACTATCAATTTTATCATTGCAACCATAAGGTGTCGCAGTTCCCAATTGTCTAATCCAGTAGTCCTCTTTTTTTCTACAGAGAGTCGTTGAAAGATTAGGATTGTTAGAGCTATGGTATATATTTTCGATAATGCGAACTGTCATAGAAACGATGGAATGATCGGGCTGATTGAAATGCTGGTATAGAATGTCGTTAGCATTGAGGTTAATGTCTGATCTATGATCGCACATACGTTTGTTTAGCCTTCCTCTCGTTTCACCGACGTATATCAATCCGCAAAGGTTGCACTCTGATCCGTAACAACTGTCATATTCCTGAACTGGTACAGGCATTTTCTTATGTTGAAATGGTGGATTGAACCTAGTTTTATAGCTAGATAAACCTCTCACTTGTATGACAGTCGCATAAAATTCCATTATATTGACAATGATGCGAGAACATAACAAACATACATTAAAAGCATTTGAAAGGAACGAAACTGGTTTTGAAAATTGCAGTGATTAGAAGTTATATCAATATTTATCAAATTACATTATTTCATTTCAATAAGTGATTTGTTAATTGTCAGTTGGTCAAGTTTTGAAATACTAAGGTTTTTTCTACTTCAGGAATAAAATCTAAACTGCATAAAACAATTGTTACGGATACGAATGAAGAATCTTAGATGACAAACAGATGTGAGTTTTGGTGGCAGAGTGGTTTAAGTAGGTCAAATACATTTTCACTAGATGCCTGTCAAGACTGAGTTTGTGATTTCGGACCTCCCAAGTGGCAGGTGTGTTTCACTCCAATTTTAGAAGACTAGGATTGTCAATTTGCCTGTTTGAAGGTCGTTGATTTTTTCGAGGTACTCCGGTATTCTCTATCTATAAAAAGGGAATTACACAAAATAAACCGATAGCGGCATTACATACCAACAATAAACCAATATAACGCACAGTTTTCTAATTTATTCAATGTGAATGAACTTATTAAAGGTTACTTATTCGATAAATAGATATTTCCATAAATCCTTATATAAAACTTTATAAAACACCGCAATTATAATGATCATGTTATACTATTATGAGTATTTATTATTTACAGATTTACTCTCGGAGAAATTATTTTTCATCCAAGAAAAGAGACAAGGAAAAAGATCCAAAATACTGAATGTGGCATATTCTTCCTTCTAATCTGAAAGATCAAGCATGATAAAGCCTTTGTAAAGTATTACAAATGTCGCCAACCCCGTTGTGTTTTTTTTTTTAGACTTAATCCACTCAGATTATTCCATTTCGAAATAAATTTAATAAAGATATTATTGAGATAACATACATTATCAAAGGTGAATGTGCAGATTTACGGCTCAAAAGGCGCACGTAATATAACTAAAGGGGACTGTAGTATACCAGTGTTCAAAAGTCATAAAATGATCGAGGAAAACAATTCCGGGTTACAAACTAAAACTGAGGGAAACACATCAAATATAAGAGGAAAACAATTCCGGGTTACAAACTAAAACTGAGGGAAACACATCAAATACAAGAGGAAAACAATTCCGGGTTACAAACTAAAACTGAGGGAAACACATCAAATATAAGAGGAAAACAATTCCGGGTTACAAACTAAAACTGAGGGAAACACATCAAATATAAGAGGAAAACAATTCCGGGTTACAAACTAAAACTGAGGGAAACACATCAAATATAAGAGGAAAACAATTCCGGGTTACAAACTAAAACTGAGGGAAACACATCAAATATAAGAGGAAAACAATTCCGGGTTACAAACTAAAACTGAGGGAAACACATCAAATATAAGAGGAAAACAATTCCGGGTTACAAACTAAAACTGAGGGAAACACATTAAATATAAGAGGAAAACAATTCGGGGTTACAAACTAAAACTGAGGGAAACACATCAAATATAAGAGGAAAACAATTCCGGGTTACAAACTAAAACTGAGGGAAACACATCAAAATATAAGAGGAAAACAATTCCGGGTTACAAACTAACACTGAGGGAAACACATCAAATATAAGAGGAAAGCAATTCCGGGTTATAAACTAAAACTTAGGGAAACACATCAAATATAAGAGGAAAACAATTCCGGGTAACAAACTAAAACTGAGGAAAACACATCAAATATAAGAGGAAAACAATTACGGGTTACAAACTAAAACTGAGGGAAACACATCAAATATAAGAGGAAAACAATTACGGGTTACAAACTAAAACTGAGGGAAACACATCAAATATAAGAGGAAAACAATTCCGGGTTACAAACTAAAACTGAGGGAAACACATCAAATATAAGAGGAAAACAATTCCGGGTTACAAACTAAAACTGAGGAAAACACATCAAATATAAGAGGAAAACAATTCCGGGTTACAAACTAAAACTGAGGGAAACACATCAAATATAAGAGGAAAACAATTCCGGGTTACAAACTAAAACTGAGGGAACACATCAAATATAAGAGGAAAACAATTCCGGGTTACAAACTAAAACTGAGGGAAACACATCAAATATAAGAGGAAAACAACGAAACAGCAGAAACACTAGCTTGCAACAAAAACCAAAACGACAATGCAGCAACCACATATACGAATTATAAGAATAAATAACAATTGCCATTTTCCTGAACATTACGACATGATAATAGTTATTAAAGGTACCATACTTATAAATTACCTTCCCCTTATTACACATTTATGGGGTTGGCGCTTTTGTTTTAAATCGTGCAGACAAAATTTATTTGTATTGAATTAAGAAATACTTGACTTGCATACAGTTTTATCTTGTCCTGCACTACAGTGAAAATTTCACCCATTATTAACGCATACAACATGTATAATTAAAATAGAAGAAAATAACTTACACTAGAAGTTAACAAAGCATCCTCCCACCTGTTCACAAGCTTTGATAACAAGGTCACCAGAAATACGATCCCGTCCCCATTTCACGAATGTGATCTACCGAATAAGACTTTTTATTGGGTTTGTAACAACATGAGCAACATGACGGGTTTCACACTTGGATCAGGATCTGCATACCCTACCTGAGCACCTGAGATCACCCCGGTTTTAAGTGGTTCATGTTGCTAAGTTTTTAGTTTTCTATGTTTGTTTTGTGCGTACTATTATTTTTCTTTTTCTCATTTAGCCCTGTCGTTGTCCGTTTTTATATTATGAGTTTGAATGTCCCTCGTGTCTTCGGCTCTTCTTTTAAGATCTTTTAAGTTTCTAAAGTTTCCAAAATCGTTAATAATAAACCAAATAAATAAAAAAAGTTGCTTAAAACTTATATTTTCCTCAACAAAACGCAGACCTAATTCCCTTCAATCGTCAAGTTCAATGAACATGTATTTACCCCGTCCTATTCATTAACTTCAAACCGGATGCGACGAACTATGTATTGGTTATGGAACACTTATACTACTTTTACGTTTGCTACTAAAAAAAGAAATATCATCTTGATGATATAAAAATAGATTTTCAGACTTATTGTAAGACCATTGTATCATTTGATAAAATTTCGTTTTTGATAAAAACGTTGATGACGTCGCGGTCACATGACTAAATTATGTCTATGAGCTAAAAAACAAAACGAAGTCAGCCAATAAGAAGACGCGTCACAACAAAAATTAAATTATTGTTGTATAAACCATGAAGAGAAGAGAAGTAATGTCAATCCACTCATGCCAAACGAATCTCTTAAAACCTATTTAGAATAACAGATCTAGTTGTGTCAGAAATTGCCAGGTCTCGACCTGTCACCAAGTGTAACTTCAAAAATTTTATATTTACTAATTGCTGTTTCCTCATTCGATTAGAATATACAGAGCAGCTGAAATTAATATAAATGCCAATAAATCATACAGGCTCTGCAGTAACGAATCCTGGTCTTTAGTGTATGCTGCAGATTTTAGTTTCTTATTTCCTAAAGAAAAATACATTATAGTCATTTACATACTTCTGTTTTGTCGTCTGCTTTTTATTTCAAATATTACGTAGACACATTCATGTTTTAAATTCCTTTGACAAGTTTTCCATTTTATTCTTGAATTTCAGACTAGATACTGTTTTGTTTAACTCAGCTGTTTGCCCTACATATAATATACATGATGCCCATCAATATGTCAAACAGAAGCGATGTCAAAATGAGGCAACAGTAGTTTTCTATGTTTAAATTCTATAAATGGATAAGAAAATAAATTAAGAAAATAAACAAAGAGGGAAGGAGTAGTTTGATTTCCAAAATGATCGAGATCCGGTGCATCGACAGGGTAAACGTCTCATGTATCCTGTTAAGCATGTTTCATCTGCTATGATGCGAATCCACTCTGCTAGGATATCGAGCTTTATTAACCTACAGATCAATTAGACTATTTACTGGATTTGTAATAACATTCACAACATGACGGGTGCCACACGTGGAGCAGGATCTGCTTACCTTTCTTGAGCACCTGAGATCACCCTCAGTTTTTTTGTGGGGTTCGTGTTGCTTAAGCCTTTAGTTTTCTATGTTGTGTCTTCTGTACTATTATTTGTCCGTTTGTCTTTTCATTTTTAGCCATGACGTTGTTAGTTTATTTTCAATCTATGAGTTTGACTGTCCCTCTGGTATCTTTCGTCCCTCTGTTAATTACACTTCACGTATACGATGTCAAGAAAGAGACTTTACATTATCAGGTCATTAGGTCAAAGTCAATGGAACCTTTACTGCAACTTAAAGAAAAGTTCAACGATCGTTTGAACCAATTCAAATAATAATTTTCCTGATATACGCCTTTTATTGTTTATAATTTTTTACATTGAAGTAAATTATCCACTGGTTGTATGAAGAAAAACAAAAGTACAAGTTACGATAATTTGATAAAGTTTAGGTTCGAATTATATCTATTGATCTATTAAAACTTTTACAAATCTAACGTGTCTGGGAGCAATAAATAGTGCATTGCTGAAGCGATAACTATATTAAAGAAGACGTAGTAGTACTAAAGTACGGGCAAATGTTTGATCTCTGCATGATGCATTGAAATACTTAACAAAAGTAATATAAACAAAGCTTCGGTAGTGAAACTGTATGAGGGTGGGCGGGGATAGTTCTATTTTAAATGATGAAATCTGTAAGTGTTATTCCACAGCATTTATAAACAGAGATTTTTGTTTGTTACACTTTTTAAATAATAATACATTCATACACCAAATTTGTCCCATACTTGGACAGGAAAAGAAACAAATATAAGTTATATCTGACAGATTATCTCATATCAGAAAAAATGGTGCCGTTTATGTTATGAATAAAATGAAATTCTTCTCATAAAGCCTTTCGTCAAACTTCATGTCATTTGGCGCTTGATTGCATCTTTTCAAAGCAAAGTTAACAGTATTTTTATACCTCTGCATTTGCTTTAATACTTGGCTTGAGAAATCTAAAATAGCACTTCCTAGTCATGATCTCCTAAATCTAAGTTATTTAAACAGGTATTCTGGAAATTGATATCATTATTTGTTTTGTCTAATGGTTATTGTGATCTGATGTCCGTAACCCTAGTATTATTTAATACACATATATAATATGTTTCCTGTTATGTATTGTATTAATCAATTTGCTATTTCACTTAAATAAACTAAATAAGGTATCAGTTGATAGCAATGTTGAAAAAAATATGTAAAGTAACGAATGCCTTTGATTACTTGCATCCACTTCATTTGAAATGTGGTGGATAATAGCCTCATTGGCAATCATCCCAAAATTTCCTTACATTTATTTTGATATTTCAAAAGGGATATTTACGACTCAATATGTTAAATTGAATATATTTTGAAACAAGAAATTTTAGCAGCAACGTTAATATTTTCTTTTTTGGGAATATCTTATTAGTTCGATACTTAGTTTCAAAATATATAGCTTTTCATAAAACTAGTATATATTGATAGGGGATTAATTAAGGAATAAAAAAGCAAATAATATATAGAGGTCAATGTGGTTGTTTTCAAGATATTAGCCATTGCAATTTTGGCGGGAAAATGTTCTCTCTTGATTTTCATAGTTTTATCATTGACAATTAAAGTTCTCAAAAACTATAAAAAATAAATATAATTTATAACTTTTACAAATGGCTTACAATTATACATGGAAAAGATTTATATAAAGAAATATGGGGGTCAATGTGCAAAAATTTTTAAGGCATTCAAATGGATAAAACCACAGGATTCCGAAAATCTGACAAAAATTCCAAAACATGACAGGCGAACATCCTTAATAAATACCAACCCCCCCCCCCCTCTTTCCCAACAAAAGGTAGGGCAAAAAGAAACAAACGAAACAATACAAATCAAAACAAAACAAAACAATACAAAAACAAACAACAGAGGAAGAAGAAAAATGAGGATATTTAATTGTTAAGTTTTTTGTGCCACATAAAATATATTTGTACCCGAAAAATAATTTTCAAAAGGTTTTAAGTAATTTGTGGTTCCGTTATCCATGACTAAATACCTAGATAAGTATACATGAGTTATTCTCAATGAATATAATATGTCAATACAGACACTTTTAAAGCGAATTAAGGATTTGGGAAATATATATGCCGTTAGATAATCAAACGACAACTGCATTGCAAGTTCCTGGTTAGGAACACTCACAAAACGAATATGTCGGGAACACCACCTTCTAACAAAGAAAAATAGGGAACGAAAATACGTCTTTTTCGTTCATTTTGTACAGTTTTCCGTGAAATACTGATATATCCAAATAAAAAGGACAATTATAGCTGTTTACTTTGTATCTATTGGAAGGCATTTCTCTTGGGTGACGACGATGATGATGGAAGGCTGTTTTACGTTCAAAGGCAGATTTAATTAAATCCATATCCAGGGCAAAAGTTTGCTTAAAGTAAATTGACTAAGCTAATTAGACAACTATTGAATATATAAAGCAAACATATTAAGTGATATTCAATTAATTTATTTAATGGAATTTTGCATCTCCTTATTGAATTTGGCCATAAACTGTTTCATAACAATACAAACAAGTCTATAATAAAATGCACCCAATTGATGCCCGTAGGGCTGATAACAGTCAATTCAAGCGATCATAAAAGCATGTACACATATTTAAAACAGCTTTAATCATCTCATCTCATTGTTGTCAATATAAAGGGGTTTATGCAACTGTCATACAAGTGAGAACTATATCTAGCTATAACACCAGTTTAGTCAACCATATTCTACATTTTAAGACAATACCTGTACAAATTCAGGAATATGATTTCGTTTGATGTGTAAAACTTTTGGTTTTTGCCATTTGATAAGGGACTTTCCGTTTTGAATTTTCATTCAATTTTTTTTTTTTTAATTTTTTTTACTTCTTTCTGAACACAAATCTATTAAATGTATAAGCATATGTACCTTCATTACAGAGAAAGGCTCAATATTGCAGTAAATAATTTTCAATGAGAATTTGTACAGGACTATTTATTAAGTTCGATAATATGTTAACTTAATGTAGAATCTACGTCATTACTGTCGGCCAAAATGAAACGGCTTTCAAAAACATGTAATTTGTAAAATACTTTCAAAGAGTTTTTTACCCAAATGGATACAACTAATAATTTCTTGGTCTGTAGTCGGAAACAGAAAGATTAATTGAAGAACACTTACTGCAAGCCTGGATGAAACGATATTGAACTGGTTTTAAGTCTACTTTAGGTATCAAATACATAGTAGAGACAAGAAAAGACTTTAAAAGTGGAGCGAAAAATATCAGAGGGACATTCAAACTCATAATTCGAATATAAACTGACAACGCCATGGCTAAAACACAAGACAGACACAATAGCACACAACATAGAAAAATAAAGACTAAGCAATACGAACCCAACAAAAAACTAGGGGTGATCTCAGATGCTCTGGAAGGGTAAGCAGATCCTGCTTCACAAGTGGACCTGTCGTGTTAGTCATGTTAGTACAAAACCGGTACACGGAGTAAAACATGTTAATCCCGACATATTCGTTTTGTGAGTGTTCCTAACCAGGAACCTGCAATGCAGTTATTGTCGTTTGTATTTCATTGTCGTTCATTGTTATAGAACAAATGTTTTGAATTGCTTCACATTTTGTCTTACCACGACCACTTATAGCTTTCTATATGGTTTGGTGTTTTCATTGTTGATTTCGTATGGCAACGACCTTGTTTTCATTATTTGTTCCAAGGAAAGCAAACTTGCTTCATCTCCTTATTTACATATTGGTAAACCATTAAGCCTTATTAGTATTGTGAAAGTGCATCCAAATATATACGAAGTACAACCTACAATACTAGATCGTAGATGCATGATTTCATATCAATAGGTCAAGTACATTGAGGTTCATCAGTTACAACAATAATTCTTTAATGTATACTAAATATTGTTAGTCGGGTTTTAAGATATGTTTGTTATCGATTATACCTATAGTCTTGTTTAAATGCTTAACTGTAACTTACTTTATGGTGAACAGATGAATGAATTCAAACTATGTCTATATCTATAACAAATTGGATAATTTCCAATTTCCAATTGTCACTTCCGATGTCTAAACACTCTCTATTTATGTATTTCTCTGTCCTGGGTGTTTTTGCTTCTATTTGTACTGTATTCCTGTCACGTAATGTTGTCATTCTAGCAGTATTTTTACCGTTGTCTTATAAGCGGGAGGTTTGGCCAGCCATAAAACCAGCTTTAACCCACCATTATTTCTTAAAATGCCCTGTACCAAGTCAGGAATATAGCAGTTTTGTAGCAGTTTAGTGTTTCTGTTGTGGTTTTTTTCTTCCCAATAGTTGATTTTTTTTACCTTAGTTTTTTTTTAACAGTAGTATACTACTATCGCCTTTATTTACCTTACTGGTGACATGTTTTGGTGTCTTTATATTTAGATACAAGTATTTTCATCCGATATATTATTCAACTAATTGTGTCCTATTCCTAAAAGACATTTTGAACGAGTGAGAACTCAGTGTGATATCTTTGACGAGTTTTAAAACCCCTTGGAATAATTACCACGAGGGTATCACCATCCCAGTAGTCAGAACTGTTGTATTGTCATAAACGTTGTTTCTACCATCAAATATTGCATTATTCATTTTCGGTACAAATATAAGTGTTTGAATGCCATTCAATTTCATACAAGGGTTTGTCTTTGTGTGCAACTGATGAGTCTTATGTATAGGAAT